>NW_011494743.1:4577172-4695224 GCF_000754665.1 Bison bison bison | reverse complement strand
CTGACTGTGGCTCAGACCATGAACTCCTTATTGCCAAATTCAGACTTAAATTGAAGAAAGTAGGGAAAACCACTAGACCATTCAGGTATGACCTAAATCAAATCCCTTATGATTATACAGTGGAAGTGAGAAATAGATTTAAGGGACTAGATCTGATAGACAGTTGCCTAACGAACTATGGACGGAGGTTCGTGACATTGTACAGGAAACAGGGATCAAGACGATCCCCATGGAAAAGAAATGCAAAATGGCAGTCTGCTGAGGCCTTACAAATAGCTGTGAAAAAAAGAGAAGTGAAAAGCAAAGGAGAAAAGGAAAGATTTAAGCATCTGAATGCAGAGTTCCAAAGAATAGCAAGAAGAGATAAGATAAGAGATAAGATAAGCCTTCCTCAGTGGTCAATGCATAGAAATTGAGGAAAACAGCAGAATGGGAAAGACTAGAGATCTCTTCAACAAAATTAGAGATACCAAGGGAACATTTCATGCAAAGACGGGCTTGATAAAGGACAGAAATGGTATGGATCTAACAGAAGCAGAAGATATTAAGAAGAGGTGGAAAGAATACACAGGAGAACTGTACAAAAAAGAGCTTCACGACCAAGATAATCATGATGGTGTGATCACTCACCTAGAGCCAGACATCCTGGAATGTGAAGTCAAGTGGGCCTTAGAAAGCATCACTATGAACAAAGCTAGTGGAGGTGATGGAATTCCAGTTGAGCTATTCCAAATCCTGAAAGATGATGCTGTGAAAGTGCTGCACTCAATATGCCAGCACATTTGGAAAACTCAGCAGTGGCCACAGGACTGGAAAAGGTCAGTTTTCATCCCAATCCCGAAGAAAGGCAATGCAAAAGAATGCTCAAACTACCGCACAATTGCACTCATCTCACATGCTAGTAAAGTAATGCTCAAAATTCTCCAAGCCAGGCTTCAGCAATACGTGAACCGTGACTTCCAGATTTCCAGAGATCAAATTGCCAACATCTGCTGGATCATGGAAAAAGCAAGAGAGTTCCAGAAAAACATCTATTTCTGCTTTATTGACTATGCCAAAGCCCTTGACAGTGTGGATCAGAATAAACTGTGGAAAATTCTCAAAGAGATGGGAATTTGAAGCCGGTATCTCCAAGAACGGGCAGACCCGTGAGCATGCCCTTCTGGCTTACACCCTGGGTGTGAAACAACTAATTGTTGGCGTTAACAAAATGGATTCCACTGAGCCACCCTATAGCCAGAAGAGATACGAAGAAATTGTTAAGGAAGTCAGCACCTACATTAAGAAAATTGGCTACAACCCTGACACGGTAGCATTTGTGCCAATTTCTGGCTGGAATGGTGACAACATGCTAGAACCAAGTGCTAATATGCCATGGTTCAAGGGATGGAAAGTCACCCGTAAGGACGGCAATGCCAGTGGAACCACCCTGCTTGAAGCTCTGGATTGCATTCTGCCACCAACTCGCCCAACTGACAAACCCTTGCATTTGCCTCTCCAGGATGTCTATAAAATTGGTGGTATTGGTACTGTCCCTGTGGGTCGTGTGGAGACTGGTGTTCTCAAACCTGGCATGGTGGTCACCTTTGCTCCAGTCAATGTAACAACTGAAGTGAAGTCTGTAGAAATGCACCATGAAGCATTGAGTGAAGCCCTACCTGGGGACAATGTGGGCTTTAATGTCAAGAACGTGTCTGTCAAAGATGTCCGTCATGGCAACGTGGCTGGTGACAGCAAAAATGATCCACCCATGGAAGCTGCTGGCTTCAAAGCTCAGGTGATTATTTTGAACCATCCAGGCCAAATCAGTGCTGGATATGCACCTGTGCTGGATTGTCACACAGCTCACATTGCTTGCAAGTTTGCTGAGCTAAAGGAGAAGATTGATCGTCGTTCTGGGAAAAAGCTGGAAGATGGCCCTAAATTCTTGAAATCTGGTGACGCTGCCATCGTTGATATGGTTCCTGGCAAGCCCATGTGTGTCGAGAGCTTCTCTGATTATCCTCCCCTGGGCTGTTTTGCTGTGCGTGACATGAGACAGACAGTCGCTGTGGGTGTCATCAAAGCAGTGGACAAGAAGGCAGCTGGAGCTGGCAAGGTCACCAAGTCTGCCCAGAAAGCTCAGAAGGCTAAATGAATATTATCCCCAATACCTGCCACCCCAGTCTTAATCAGTGGTGGAGGAACGGTCTCAGAACTGTTTGTCTCAATTGGCCATTTAAGTTTAATAGTAAAAGACTGGTTAATGATAACAATGCATCTTAAAACCTTCAGAAGGAAAGGAGAATGTTTTTGTGGACCATATGTTTTGTGTGTGGCAGTTTAAGTTATCAGTTTTTAAAATCAGTACTTTTTAATGAAAACAACTTGACCAAAAATCTGTCACAGAATTTGAGACCCATTAAAAAAAGTTTAATGAGAAAAAAAAAAAGAGAGATGGGAATACCAGACCACCTGACCTGCCTCTTGAGAAACCTATATGCAGGTCAGGAAGCAACAGTTAGAACTGGACATGGAACAACAGACTGGTTCCAAATAGGAAAAGGAGTATGTCAAGGCTGTATATTGTCATCCTGCTTATTTTACTTATATGCAGAGTACATCATGAGAAACGCTGGGCTGGAAGAAGCACAAGCTGGAATCAAGATTGCCGGGAGAAATATCAGTAACCTCAGATATGAAGATGACACCACCCTCGTGGTAGAAAATGAAGAGGAACTAAAGAGCCTCTTGATGAAAGTGAAAGAGGAGAGTGAAAAAGTTGGCTTAAAGCTCAACATTCAGAAAACTAACATCATTGCATCTGGTCCCATCACTTTATGGGAAATAGATGGGGAAACAGTGGAAACAGTGGCAGACTTTATTTTTTGGGGCTCCAAAATCACTGCAGATGGTGACTGCAGCCATGAACTTAAAAGACTCTTACTCCTTGGAAGGAAAGTTATGACTAACCTAGACAGCATATTAAAAAGCAGAGACATTACTTTGCCAACAAAGGTCCGTCCAGTCAAGGCTATGGTTTTTCCAGTGGTCATGTATGGATGTGAGAGCTGGAATGTGAAGAAAGCTGAGTGCCCAAGAACTGATGTTTTTGAACTGTGGTGTTGGAGAAGACTCTTGAGAGTCCCTTGGACTGCAAGAAGATCCAACCAGTCCATCCTAAAGGAGATCAGTCCTGGGTGTTCACCGGAAGGACTGATGCTAAAGCTGAAACTCCAACACTTTGGCCACTTGATGCAAAGAGTTGACTCATTGGAAAAGACTCTGATGCTGGGAGGGATTAGGGGGAGGAGGAGAAGGGGACGACAGAGGATGAGATGGCTGGATGGCATCACTGATGCAATGGACGTGATTTTGAGTGAACTCCGGGAGTTGGTGATAGACAGGGAGGCCTGGCGTGCTGCGATTCATGGGGTCACAAAAAGTCGGACACGACTGAGCGACTGAACTGAACTGATGTCTAGGTATGATGTACATAGAAGCACTTGGAAGATTTTAAGTGGCCAAAGAAGCATGTACAAAGCTTACTGACAGTGGAGGTGGAGAGGTTGGGAACAACAGTTAAAGGAGCCTTTATTTGCAGTGATTTGATTTTTTAAATTTATATACAAGGTCTCTTTACTAAAATGTACATCAAAAATAATCAATGCAAATATCCCAAAATGTAAGAAGAGGTTTACTTCTGTGCACTGCCTGCCAGTTAGTTTCTTCTTTGTATTTTTTGTCTTTTCCCAATTTCCCCAAATAAATTAAGTTTTTGAAATTATAGTTATGAACTCTTTTATGTCTTAAAAATAAAACACACTTGCTTATACACAAAAAAGTTCCCAAGCCTTGGCCACCAAAGTGTTTTCCACAGTTATCTACTCTGGCAAGTATAACTAGAGGGTTTTCCCTTCCTATTTTTCTATATTTCCTAAACCGTTCAACGTTATTTCTATAATCAGCAAGGTGATCAATAATTCTGTTTAAAAAACAAAGCAACTGGAATTCCCTGGCGGTCCAGTGGTTAGGACTCAGTGTTTTCACTGCTGGGCCCAGGTTCAATCCCTGGTCAGGAAACTAAGCTCTCACAAGGAGAGCAGCGAAAAAAGAAAGAAAGCAACTGAGTATTAGCACCCTGGACTGAAAGGTGGCCACTAAGCAGAAGAGGCTGCACATCCTTGAAGGGAACTTGTAAGTGGATCTCAAGCAACTGTAAAAGGAAAAAGAAACCTAGTTGACCCTAGTTCTAGTTAAGCCACTCAGTCAACAACCAAACCAAAGAAGGCAAGCTGAACTGAGAACATGTCAGATAAAAATTGACAACTGAGGCACAGAACAAAAGAGAGTAAAATGCTGCCCAAAACCACAACATGCAAAAGAAAACAAGAGAGAGCATGTTAAAACTAAACAAAGCCAAAAAAAGCCTATAAAGAGCTATTCATGATGTACCCCTATGTCCAAAGCAGCACTGCTCATAATAGCCGAAACATGCAAACAACCTAAATGTCCATCGACAGATGAATGGATAAAGAAGATGAGGTACATATACACAATACTCAGCCATAAAAAAGCAATGAATGAATGCCATTTGCAGCAACATGGATACAACTAGACGTGATCATACTAAGTGAACTAAGTCAGACACACCAAGACAAATGCCACACGGAATCACTTGTATGCAGAATCTGAAGTATGACCCAGTGGACTTCCCAGGTGGCTCAGTGGTAAAGAAGCCGCCTGCCAATGCAGGGAACACAGGTTTGATTCCCTGTCTGGAAGATTCCACATGCCGAAGAACAACTAAGCTTGAATACCAGAACTACTGAGCCTGTGCTCTAGAGCCTGGGAGCCACAAGTACTGAAGATCTCGAGTCCTCAAGCCTGTGCTCCACAAGAGAAGCCACTCCAACGAAAGCCCAAACACCCTCCGCCACTAGAGAGAAGCCCGTACTGCCACAAAGACCCAGAACAGTCAAAAATAAACAATAAAATAAAGTAGGACACAAATGAGTCTACCTACAAAACAGAAACTGACTCATAGACACAGAAAAAAGACCACTTGGGGTTGCTAAGGGGGAAGGAGAGAGGGAGAGGGATGGACAGGAGTTTGGGGTTGGCAGACGCAAACCATTACATTTAGAAGGGATAAACAAGGTCCCAGTGTATAGCACAAAGAACTATATTCAATATCTTGTGATAAACCATTAATGAAAAGGAATATAAAAATCAGAAGAAAAGAAGTATGCATGGCTATTAGCATAACTGACACCATCACGGGCCCATTCAATTCCTCCCGTCCCTCCACTGACCCTACCTATGACTGTACTACAAGGTAAGTCACTTTTCTGTCATCAAGGGCTTTGAAGTTAACAGACACTTTTTTTTTGGATTGTTAGTTCTAGGCGGCTGCAATGCTCTGTTAGTCTCCAAACAATGATGAAGACCTTCACTGACGTACTTCCGTTGCCTCCGAGACTAGTTAGCCATTCATAAAACCTAATTTAGCAATGCACTTCCTGTTTCCAAGCATGCTCCCACACCCTAGGTTAACTACAAAACTGTCCCAGTGGCCCCTCAGCAGCACAAAGTGAAGCTGCAACTGCTTCCAGTTTGTCCAACTGATCTCACCATGTGAGTTGACGACTCTCTAATACACTGATCCATTGATTACATGGAGTCACCTGCCTAGGTGTCTCAAGATACCGTCTCAGTTCAATGGGCATTTTTCATTCCCTCTGTCCTCCAATGGAAGTCAGAGGCACTCAGCAGGCCTTAGCACCTGTTGTAAAGTGGCCCCATTACTCAGTGCACAAGTCACAGACGACGGTCATCTTCGCCGGAAAGGGTGGTACCCTCCACCTCTCACCAAGCTAAGAAAATTTAAAGAAATCATTACTTCAGCCAAAAGCCAAACACAGACTCAGCTAGTATTTCTAGGACTGTCAAAATAGATGACCAGTGACAGAAATGGGACAAAGAAAGCATGCCATCTATGTGGCTGGACCACACTGACTTCATCTTGTCAGCTCCATCTTAGACCTGCAGCAGCTCCCTTTCTGAGCTTTAACCCGACTCATAAGGAATGCACCCAAGCCAGATAACTTCCTGTCAGCTCTTATTCTTGCCTTCATCTGATATGAAAACTGGGAGAATGTATTGTGCTGTCCCAGATGGTTAATGGTCCATGAGGAATAATGTTCATGAGACCTCAGAGGGGAAGAGAAACCCAGTTTCCACTTGTGCAAATGTGCTTCTCATTTAGTAGTCAGATTCTATCTTTACCCTGGCCCCTTTAAATTCCCCCGTGCCTCTTCTGGCCACAATGAGTTCAGCTTCAAATGCCTCTTGATGGTTGTGCACCCACAGCTACTGCCTGATGTAAGTACCTATAGTAACATCATAATTACATTTCAAGGAGTTGCCAGCTTCATTTTTCAGTCTCAAAGTTCGTTCTCAGTTCAGAGGCTATTATTCAATATTCCCTCTGTCCAGCACCATCATCCAGATAAAAGAAATGGTGGTGCTGCTACAAGGACATGGACAGTCAAATGAAGAACTACTTTGGGATCACGCATGAAGAGGAAGCTGGCTAAAGCTCTAGCAGAGAGATGAAGCTTTGCAGTGAAAGGAGGGGGCAGGACAAAGAAAATAAATATACAGAAAAAACAAAAGCAGAGGCAAACTGAGAAGTGCTAAGGTACAGAACTGCAGGCCTACAAAAAGGGGCCTGAAGACACAACAAGAGGAGACTGAAGAGGAAAGGTGCTTCCGGAGGGTCAGGGGCAGGCTCCAGGCTTGCAGAGCCCCAGCAGCACCAACAGGAATAGCAACAACCGCTCAGGAGGAAGCTGAGAGTCAGATAAAGAGGCAGAGACTTTCCCAGCCAAATGTGCAGAACAGACTGGAGAAGAGAATAACGGTCAGGTGAAGAGAAATCTAGCAGTGAGACTCAAGAGAATGAACTGGAGGCTAGACAGAAAGATTCTGAAGAAATGCACCCAGTGGGAAATATAAAGAATTGACCTGGTACGGGGAGGGAGGAGGGAGGAGGGTTCAGGATGGGGAACACATATATACCTGTGGCAGATTCATGTTGATATATGGTAAAATTAATACAATATTGTAAAGTTAAAAAATAAAAAAATAATAAATAAATTAAAAAAAAAAAAAAGAATTGACCTATCTCTAAAAACTAGGGTGTACAGTCAAATTAGCACCAAACATAAACCTCCAAGCTGATCTGTTATGAAGCAGCTGCTGTAGAAATGTCCAAAGAGGTCAGTGAAGTATTTGTAAAGAGACGATGAGAAGGAACAGCAGAAAAATGAGGACAACTGGCTGTGAATATGGCAAAAGAATACAGTCTTTGAGCCCAGCCTCTGCAACCATGAACATGGATAAAAGCTAATGACTTCCTGGGCCTTTCAAAGTCTGAATGAAAGACCCACAGCACAGTAAGTAAAGATGGAGGCCAGTGAGCTGAAACTGCCCAATTAAATTCAGGTATCCTAATGCCTCAGGGTTCCTCCCAGGTCCCAACCAGCTTTTGAGGACAGAAGAAAAGCTTCATTCATTGACTTAAGATGTGAACCCCCAAGCTGGGGAGGAACCTGAGATGGATCAGGCCTCTTCTCCCCTAGAGCTTCACCCCTTCACTCAGTTTCATTCCCAAGTGAAAATGGCCTGGAAAAGAACCCAGGAAACCCCAAGCAATCACATGAGCATTTTTCAGGGGCATTTTCTTCTGTCATTTTGTTTTAATACGAAGTCATTTTGATTTCCTCTTAAAATCCTCATTGCATAGTCTCTTATTCTCATGGTTTTCCTGCCAGTGAGAGGGTACATAAGGTTTATTTTACACACTGATAATAAGCAAGCAAGTTTCTAAAACTATCAAAAACTAAAGAAAGACTGCTTCTGGTACACATTTAAAATGCTAAAACAAGGACTCCCCTGGTGATCCAGTGGTTAAGATCCCACACTTCCAATGTAAGGGGCAGATGTTTGATCCTTGATGAGGGAACCCCACATACAACACAGCGTGGTGTGGCCAGAAAAGACAAAAATAAAGGTTTTTTTTTTTTTTTTTAATTTCAGCATTTCAGTGCTAAAATAATATTTACACCAATTTGCTAACTAAGAAATCAGCTCAACCTAGTGCCCAAAATTTGGTTTCTCAGTACCATTCTATAATAAATGAAACCAGGAATCCTTGCAGAAATGGTTGATTCCAGGGTTGGGGGAAATGAAAATACAAGATGTATCTTGGGCGCCTTAAAAAGTCAGAGAGACACAAAAAAAGGATGGGAACTTGTAAGGGGAAACAGGTGCTTTGATTTGAAAGAGCTCCCAATAGCCAAAGTTAGAATAATTTAAACCACAAAATAAATAACACACTTCAATAAACCCCCAAAATAAATACCCAACATCACACACTGACGTAAGTGATATAATTAAGTAAATAAACAAATGGGAGAGAAGGTACAACTCTTTTCACAAAGAATGCCAGTTCATAGATTCAGAAGGAACGGAAATGAAAGGCACCTAGAAGACGGCACAATAATAACTGCCTCAGGCAAGATCCACCAAGAAACACTAATTAGGTGAAAGCTGAGAAGAAAGAATATTTCTATGCAGTCTCAAGGTGTCTATCTCTAAATAATGGCTAATTACAAAGGACAGACAGTAACTTTATAGGGCTGATACTTGGCAGAAATACTGGGTCAAGAGTAGTATCACTGAATGAACATGTGGACACAGGAGGGGAAGGGGAGGACAGGATGAACTGAGAGGGGAGCACTGACATATATATACTCCATGGGTAAAATAGCTGGTGGGACGCTACTGTAGAGCACAAGGGTGGGAGGGAGGCTCAAGAGGAAGGGGAAATATGTATACACGGACCTGATTCACTTTGCTGTACACCAGAAACTAGAACCACATTTAAAGCAATTATACTTCATTAATATTTTTTAAGAGTAGTATCACCAGTTCAAAGACGTATCGACATCATCCTCAGTCGAAGGAGAACATCTGACAAAACCAAATGAGAGGATTACTCTAAAATTACAAATACAAAATATTTCAAAATTGTCAAGATTGTGAAAAACATGTAAAACTGAGGAGCTGTCACAGACTGAAGGGGAGCTAGAAGACATGACAATTAAATGGAATGAGAGATCCTAGACTGGATCCTGGAACAGAAAAAGAATGTCAGCAAGACAGTGAGGAGTTCTCGATAAACCAGAACTTTAATTACCAGTACTGGACCACTGCAAATGTCTCAGGTTCGGTGACTGCACTATGCTTATGCAAGGTTCTACCTTTAGGCAAACCAGGTAAAGATATAAAGGAACTCTATAGACTTTGGACACCCTCTGTGAGTCTACAATTACCCAAAATGAAAAGGTTTTTAAATTGAAGATGAGTTGTTTCTCTTTTTCTTAATTTTTTTTCTATCTTAGATACTAAGGATTAACTTGTGTCAAGTGTTATCTAAAATTTGAACTCACTCTTTCATTGATTCAACATTTACTAAGCACCTATTATATCCCAGACACTATGGTCTCTGTAGGCAATAAAGCAGACAAAATACACTGCTTTGAGCAGCTTATGAGAAGATAGACAATGAGACAGAAACAGTATCAGGTGCTATGCAGTAAAATAAAACAAGGCCTGAAGGAGGGTAAGAGATCTAAGATCAGGGAAAGAAAAGTGTGAGCTCAAAAATTCAATCTTGGGAAGCACAGGATGACTCACCAGAGGAACCTCCTTTCAGGTGTTAAAAATACTGAAGACTACAAAGTAACACTACATTTGACCACACTTTCAGTGTTTCTGCTCAGGAGCGTGACATCAGACTGCCCATGCATTAATAATTCGAGATACTAGGAGCCAGCGAAAACTTAACAGTGGCACAGTTTCTATTTTTCATGATTTTATCAGTTTCCCTTCCTCACAAGTATACACAGCGGTTTATCATTCCCATCTTTTTAGCTTTTCTCATCCAAAATTGTTAGTCTTTCCTCGATCTTAAGAACATGTAAAGTAGCCTCATTCATCAGCTCCCAAAAACACACACAACTACACACACGGGTATAATAAATGGAAAGATTCCTGAAATAAAATTACAGCTCAAACTGCTCTCTGACACTTCTGTGCATAATAACCCACCTACTATTAATGAGTTTTCAGTTTTGAAATGCAAACAGCTTGAAACAGAATGGGGTTCTTTCCTGGCACTACTTTTACTTAGGAAGGTGAACATTCTCTGAGTTTTTAGGCCAAGGTAAGTGAGAAGACAGAAGAGTGGCTTTAGGTTACAGCTGTACCTTGTGTTTAAAAACTATTTTATATATTACTCTTTCATTTGGAACCCAGAAACAATCAACCTAATACATATCACTTGTTAAGCATTTACATCATCATGTAATGCGTACTATGGAAAATAAACTGCAAACAAAAATGTTTTAATTATACTTGCAAAATTATGTCTCAGTGGTATCATAATGCTGGCTCCAATTTTAACCAATTTATGAACAAATGCATTCCACAAGTTGACGACATCATAGTTTTCAAAAATAGGATGAAAGTACTTAATGCCACTGAATTACACTTTAAAATAACTTAAATGATCAATGATTACATATGGTAAATGTCATCTGTATTTTATCACAATAATGCTAAAAAAAAAAGCTTTTTAAAAGCAGCACTATACAAATATGGAAACATGTTGTACCCCTAAAACCAACATGATGTTCTCTGTGGATTACACCTCAAATTTTTTTAATCAATTAAAAATAAAATATGTGGACTATATATTTTTTAAAAAGCAGTATTTTACTGCTGGAGAGTTATTTCAACCCCACTTTTAAAAAAATATATTTGTATATGTATAAGCGTCTGCATAATTATGCACACATTTTAAAAGGTCAAGAAGCCTCCAGACAAAAACATTAACGAATTGCGGGTACTTCTACTTTTCTTAACAATCACCCAAGTCATCTAATTACCTGTAATCAGTTCGCTTTGTTTGCATAATTGGGAGAAGTGATAAAACACCAAAACCACTGCTCCAAATTCGCGCCCCAGGCGACGAAGAGCAGGCAGATACCGCGGCGGGTCAGGCTCCCAGGCCAGATCCCCTCGGGTCGCAGCCTCCAGGCTGAGCCTCACTCACTGCCCCCAACCCGGGAACCCCGCGCCCACACCGCAGCCCCCGACACCCGCGCAGTCACCCGACTCACCGACTCGCGCGGCCGCGAAACGCTCAGGCCCCTGACCGCACGCCCCGGCCCGCACCAGTCGCCCCCACGCCGACTTCTTCGCTGGCCCCTATCGCGCACGCGCGTCACCGCCCCAGGCCTCTGGGTCTCTCTAGGAAGCTGGGAGGGCCAGCGTCTCTGTTTCTCCCAGGCCCCAGTGCCTTGTTGGCAGGCCTCTGAGCGAAGCCCAAGGGGCTTGGCCCCACACGCCCCCACCCAAGGCACTGGACGCCTGTCTTCTGTTCGTGCCACAGAGTTCCATCAGTTTGTCCTGTTTTCCTACCCCCACTCCCAATGTGTGTGCAGGGCTTCCCTCCAGGGCTCCCTCCCCCCAGGGAAGAACGGGATCAAAACCGGGGGTCCAATCAGGGACCAGCAAGATTTAGTTGACCAGGTTGCCCAGGAGGAGCTGTAAAGGACTCATTACTCTCTGGTGCCCCCTTCAAGGAGAGGAATCAAAACCGAAGGGAGTTCACAGCAGTCCCTTTCCTCATCACCACCACAACCAGGAGTAGTTGCTCATTCCCAGTCCACAGGCACACAAACTTCCTGACCACAGCTTCCAATGTTTCCTCCTGTTAACGAAATTAAGTAAATTTTAAAGATCTCTGGACTTTAATCAGCAATTCATAAGTCAAACTGCATTCCATTTAGCAGATAGAGAACAGCTCTGAAGAGTATGAAAAGAGGTTTTATCCTGAGAAGGCAGTAGAAATGAGGGACCGTAGGGACAATTTTTAAATATATATTTATTACTTATTTATTTATTTTTTTGGCCATCCTGCACTGACTGAAGGATCCCAGTTTCCTGAACAGGGATTGAACCTTGGCCCTCAGCTGTGAGAACCCAAAGTCCCAGCCACTGGACTGCCAGGGACTTCCTGGGACAATTTATTATAGTTAACCTACAATATGGGGGTAGATGCATTCATAAGTTACGATTTATGGATGTTTAACTAGTCTTGTGAGACTGGGAATACACCAGGGAAGGTTTTCATCATTGTTTGGGGACTAATAGAGCATAGAACCTGGACCTAATGATTATTAAAGGAAAGGAAAGTGAAGTCGCTCAGTCGTGTCCAACTCTTTGCGACACCATGGACTGTAGCCTACTGGGCACTTCCGGCCATGGGATTTTCAGGAATATCTATTGATAGTAACTACAAAGTTATCGATGACAGAGAAATTACTTACTACACAGTACAGTCCTGGGTAGGGTCAGCAAGAAAACAGGAGAAACGCTAAGGGCCAGATCAGATCAGTCGCTCAGTCGTGTCCGACTCTTTGCTACTCCATGAATCGCAGCACGCCAGGCCTCCCTGTCCATCACCAACTCCATCGAGTCAGTGATGCCATCCAGCCATCTCATCCTCTGTCGTCCCCTTCTCCTCCTGCCCCCAATCCCTCCCAGCATCAGAGTCTTTTCCAATGAGTCAACTCTTCGCATGAGGTGGCCAAGATGACAGCCACACACAGGGTCTGGTACAGGTGAGATAGGACATCAATGGGTCTCTGGGTCAGACACTTGGTATTTGTCAAGTGGAGTAAAACTGATGCTTTGTTCTCACCCAGACACTCCAAGGACAAAACTAGTGGCAAAAGCTGAGCTCTGCTAAAGTATAGAAATAAGGTGCCCACTCCCCAGGTCAAGGAAGACTTCACTGTCTGCACATGCGCAGGAAGGCTTCTTGGGGGTCAAAGAGGGAGGGGGCCAAAAAGGAAGGGGCCCCAGCCTATAATAAGTGTGGATCTGCACCCACAAGCCTCCACGGCGGTATTCTTCTTAGCAAAAATTTGCCCATGTATCTTGGGAAGGGTCCAACGACCAGTCAAGTGTGAAAAAAGAAACAAAAGTAATTGGCCAAATGTAAGCAAAGATCCAGAAGGACTGTCCTATATCAGGCATTTAAATCACTTCTTTACTGCGTCCCTGTTCCTCATTCAGGACACCCACACTCCTCTCAGTGTGTGTGGTGACTTACTAGGCTCCTCGCCATTACAGCAGACGCCCGTACCCTTTTCTCTCCAGGAGTGTATTCCTGCATATTCCTGCCTTGCTTCAGTCTTAAATGGTTTCTCTGTGTGCTCTTCCATACATTGTGCTGTGTCTCTAATAATAAACTTTGTATCTGTTTTTACAGTTTTTGCTTCTTTGAGACATTGTTGATTCCAAATGGAAAGATCCAGGGCCACTTTGCTTCTAGACCCTAGCCCCTGGTGGTCTGGTGGCTAACCATTCCTAGTTTTCATCCAGGCTGAAACTGAAAGTGTTAGTCCATCAATTGTGTCTGATTATTTGGGACCCCATGGTCAGTAGCCTGCCAGGCTCCTCTGTTCATGGAATTCTCCAGGCAAGAATACTGGAGTGGGTAGCCTTCCCCAGGAGGTCTTCCTGACCCAGGGATCGAACCCAGGTCTCCTGCATTGCAGGTAGATTTTTTATTATCTGAGCCATGAGGGAAGCTCAGATATCCAGGCTCAATTCCTCGGGCAGGGAACTAAGATCTCTCTTCTGAATTGCTCACTGCTGTCTCTGGGAGAAGGCAATGGCACCCCACTCCAGTACTGTTGCCCGGAAAATCCCATGGATGGAGGAGCCTGGTAGGCTGCAGTCCATGGGATTGCTAAGAGTCAGACACGACTGAGCGACTTCACTTTCACTTTCCACTTTGATGCACTGGAGAAGGAAATGGCAACCCACTCCAGTGTTCTTGCCTGGAGAATCCCATGGACGGAGAAGCCTGGTAGGCTGCAGTCCATGGGGTCGCACAGAGTCGGACGTGACTGAAGCGACTTAGCAGCAGCAGCAGCACTGCTGTCTCTCTGATATCACAGGGAATGGTTAGCCCCTGGGTGATTAGATCTTCTGCTATTAATGTGAGGACTTGTGTGGTGGATATTGAGATAATTTGGGAAGAGGTTAGTTGTATCTATCTGAATATTTATAGATTCCACACCTAAAAAAACATACTTATTGATTTGGCTGTGTTGGGTCTTTGTTAAGAATAGTTTTTAAAAGATCCATTGCTATTTTGCGAACTCTTTCTGATCCATAAGGGGACCGTGTTGGAGATCGAAGACCTTGAGTATCCTTCTCAAGGTTATGCCATTCTGCCTCCATCTTGGGGCTTTGCCGGGTACTGCAACATAAGCACAAGCTAGTCAAGATCTGACAGTCTAGATGAGGACTCTAAATTCTTTGGGGTCCTTTGATTCTTTGGGGATCCTCCCTGGGTTTAGGAGATTCTTTAACTGTGGCCCATCCTCTTTGACCAAGAAATGGAAGATGCCCAAAGGAGATTGCCAGCAGTCTTGGGTAGTCTTATTTTCAAAGGTAACTTCGGGGACTTCCTTGGTGGTCCAGCGGTTAAGACTCTGAACTCCCAAAGCAGGGGGCCCAGGCTTGATCCCTGGTCAGGGAACTAGATCTCACATGACACAACTGAGAGTTCACATACCACAACTAAAAGATCCCACACATCGAAATAAGACCCGGCACATCCAAATAAATACAGATAAACACTAAAAAAAAAAAAGGAACTTTGGCAACTCTCCAGCGCAAGGCATGTGCACTCCTGTCAGCCAGTGCAGTCCTTCAGGAAGGACGTACAGGCCTAGTTTAATCTTCTGTCTGGACAGAGTGAAAGAAAATAGTGCCTTTATATGGACTTGGGTTATGCAGCACTGGTTGCTCCCAGGGGGCCCACTAGCTACGCAAAAGCAGACAGTGTCCCATCCCTGGCTACTCGGCTTCGCTGTGGTAGTTTAGCAGGCCTGGGTGCCTATCAGCTGTCTCAAGATCCAAGGAACATTTAGGTTTTCTTAGTTACATCTGGAACCTTGGCTGGCATCATGGGAATGAGATTCTACCACTCTGGGAAACTGATGCCCACAGGTTTAATTGGAGGTGCCAGTTTGCTGATGGTCGCTAAACTTGGAAATAGTGCACTGAGTAAACTCAACAGTAGTAGTCATGGCCCAGCTTGGATTCATGAAGAGTCTTTAAACTTCCACTATTTTTACTGTGTTAAGTAAGTACAACATTTTCACATATTCTGACATTTTCAGTTCAGTTCAGTTCCGTCACTCAGTCCTGTCCAACTCTTTGCAACCCCATGAACTGCAGCACACCAGGCCTCCCTGTCCATCACCAACTCCCAGAGTTTACCCAAACCCATGTCCATTGAGTCGGTGATGCCATTCAGCCATCTCATCCTCTGTCATCCCCTTCTCCTCCTCCCCCAATCTTTCCCAGCATCAGGGTCTTTTCCAATGAGTCAGCTCTTCACATCAAGTGGCCAAAATATTGGAGTTTCAGCTTCAATATCAGTCCTACCAATGAACACCCAGAACTGATCTCCTTTAGGATGGACTGATTGGATCTCCTTGCAGTCTAAGGGACTCTCAAGAGGCTTCTCCAACACCACAGTTCAAAAGCATCAATGCTTCGGTGCTCAGCTTTCTTTATAGTCCAACTCTCACAGTCATTCATGACTATTGGAAAAACCATAGCCGTGACTAGATGGACCTTTGCTGACAAAGTAATGTCTCTGCTTTTTAATATGCTGTCCAGGTTGGTCATAACTTTCCTTCCAAGGAGTAAGCATCTTTTAATTTCATGGCTGCAATCACCATGTGCAGTGACTTTGGAGCCCCAAACAATAAAGTCAGCCACTGTTTCCACTATTTCCCCATCTATTTGCCATGAAGTGATAGGAGAAGGAAATGGCAACCCACTCCAGTACTCTTGCCTGGAAAATCCCATGGATGGAGGAGCGTGGTAGGCTACAGTCCACGGGGTCGCTAAGAGTCAGACACCACTGAGCAACTTCACTTTCACTTTTCACTTTCATGCATTGGAGAAGGAAATGGCAACCCATTCCAGTATTCTTGCCTGGAGAATCCCGGGGACAGAGGAGCCTGGTGGGCTGCCATCTATGGGGTCACAGAGAGTCAGACATGGCTGAAGTGACTTAGCAGCAGCACCAGCAGCAGATGGGACCAAATGGCATGATCTCAGTTTTCTGAATGTTGAGCTTTAAGCCAACTTTTTCACTCTCCTCTTTCACTTTCATCAAGAGGTTCTTTAGTTCTTCTCGGTCTCTGCCATAAGGGTGGTGTCATGTGCATATCTGAGGTTATTGATATTTCTCCCGGCAATCTTGATTCCAGCTTGTGCTTCTTCCAGCCCAGCGTTTCTCATGATGTATATAAGTTAAGTAAGCAGGGTGAGAATATACAGCCTTGACAGACTCCTTTTCCTATTTGGAACCAGTCTGTTGTTCCATGTCCAGTTCTAACTGTTGCTTCCTGACCTGCATACAGGTTTTTCAAGAGGCAGGTCAGGTGGTCTGGTATTCCCATCTCTTTCAGAATTTTCCACAGTTTATTGTGATCCACACAGTCAAAGGCTTTGGCATAGTCAATAAAGCAGAAATAGATGTTTTTCTGGAACTCTCTTGCTCTTTCGATGATCCGGAGGATGTTGGCAATTTGATCTCTGGTTCCTCTGCCTTTTAGAAAAAAACCAGCTTGAACATCTGGAAGTTCATGGTTCATGTATTGCTGAAGCCTGGCTTGGAGAATTTTGAGCATTACTTTACTAGCGTTTGTGCAATTGTATGGTAGGTTGAGCATTCTTTGGCATTGCCTTTCTTTGGGGTTGGAATGAAAACTGACCTTTTGCAGTCCTATGGCCACTGCTGAGTTTTCCAAATTTGCTGACATATCGAGTGCAGCACTTTCACAGCATTATCTTTTAGGATTTGAAATAGCTCAACTGGAATTCCATCACCTCCACTAGCTTTGTTCATAGTGATGCTTCCTAAGGCCCACTTGACTTCACATTCCAGGATGTCTGGCTCTAGGTGAGTTATCACACTATTGTGATTATCTAGGTCGTGAAGATCTTTTTTGTACAGTTCTTCCGTGTATTCTTCTGACATTTTACTTAAAACAAAAGCAAAAAAAAAAAAAAACAAGATTGAACTTAGCAAAAAGAAAGTCAGTCATTATCATTACAACCCTAAAGAGGTGGACAGAGCGTATCAGCTTCTTCCTATGGTACCCTCATATGGTTTGATTCTTGTATGTTGGTGTTATGTGTTCTTTCTGTATCTATAGGTAAAATCTCCAGGGACAAAATGTTAAGTGTCACCATTGGGGACCCTGAAACCCTTTGCCCTACTCAGAGGAACAGGGTGAAAAAGATCTGTTAATGAGATTTAGGATATCTCTTCTTTTGCTTATTTTGGCACACAGACTTACTTTGAAATTCTGTTAAAGGAAATCAACAAAAGTAAAATTTACTATAAATAAAAAATGAAATAAAAAGTAATTGGTTAATAGTCTCTTCAGCGTGAAAACGTGATTCCACTCATCCACAGAGGATCAGTAGACTTCGAGTACTCAGGTAAAGGAAGATAGATGGGAGTGGTAGGAGTCACGTCAGTTTTGTAGTCTTTGGTTTTGAGTACCTCTCGTGCCTTTAACTTTTCATTAGCCTTTTGCAATGAATCTTTCTGTGAAGCTATTTTAGAATCTTCAAACCTTTTGGAGGCTTCTGCATATCAACTAAAGTAATAAGTATCCCTTTTGGTTGATTTGATTTGGGAACCCTTGATTTCAGCTGTACTTTAAAAAAAAATAATTTTAATTGAAGTCTTACTCCCTTTTTAATTTTTTCTTTTTTGGCCTCGCTATGTGGCATGTGAAATCTTAGTTCCCCAACCAGGGATCAAACCCACAGCCCTTACATTGGAAGTGCAGAGTTTTAACCACTGGATTGCCAGGGAAGTCCCTGAATTGTACTTCTTGAATGAATGACCTTGTCTAACTATGGAATGTTCTCCATAATGGCCATTGTAAATCGAGTTGTCTTTAGTAATATTTTGACATTTTTGTATGTATCTATAGCTTCTAGGACCACAGTTCTTAGACAAAAAATAAGCAGGTGTGTCAGAAGGTAGAGCACTTAGTTCTTTTGAACTTGAGGAGTCTATTTCTATCTAACAGGAATGTACCACCAGGTTGGAGATTTTGTAGTGTTTTATGTTTTACTGGGCTCCTCAATGCACAAAAATTTTCTGGAGATTGGAGGGTAACCTCATATTGATCCACTTCTTAACCAATCTAGATGGCAAGCTCAAACAGCTTTTAGGTGCTCAGTCTAAACCCATATTTTGCATCTTGGCCTTCCAAGATTCCCATTAACAATAAATCTATTTTTCTTTTAACTTATGTGTATGTATATCAGAAGAAACCAACAATAACTAAAGAAGAAACAGACCTGTGGATGCCAGTGGTAACCAAAGAAATGGTACTGTGGACTGACCAAGAGCTAAGAACTGGTGCTCTGTTAGAGCCTCCTGTTAGCCCAGGCTGCCCTGTTAACCCTGGACTGGAAAATCGATGAGTGCAGCAAGCTCAGATGCAAAGGGAGAACTCAGATTCAAGAGAAGCTTACCCATGAACTTCAGAAGCAGCAAGAGGGAATTCCCTGGTGGTCCAAGGATGGCAGAGCCTGGTGGGCTGCTGTCTATGGGGTCGCACAGAGTCGGACACGACTGAAGCGACTTAGCAGCAGCAGCAGCCAGTGACTGGAATTTTAACTTCCACTGCAGGGGGCACAGGTTCGATCCCTGGTCCAGGAAATCAGACTCTGCATTCCCAAAAAAGGTTTCAGTGGTGCCAGTGCCTGTGTTTTTCATTGTCCTTGAGGATGTTAGTAGACTCCCTTGGATCCTATTCTTATCACTAAAACTGTTAAAGAACAAATTCAGTGAAGAAAATTTTAAAGATCTTATTGGCCTTAAACTCATAAGTCAGACAGCATACAATCTATGAGACTGAAATGAGCTCCAAAGAGTTATGCAAGGCAAGAGAGTTTATAGACAGAAAGGAGCAGGAACAAGGAAATTATACTAGGCAAAAAGATATGGGTTGTTGCAAGGTTGATTTCCTTATAAAGGATAGTGCTAATCAGGAAATTCTTGATAGACTGGGATTGTTTTAAAATTCCATCTCTGGCAAAACCAAAACTTTAAGTTTTATTTTGGAGCTTAGCATCAGTTACTCCATTTTGGGCCTGCTGTCTGGTCTTTAAAAGCCCCATTGGTGAGCTTTAACAAGGCTCACCTAGTGGTTGAGGAAGTGGTGTTATTTGCCAATCTGTGGAATCCTGGAGGAGTAGGTTTGGGGGTACAGAGGCTGCTTGAAGAAGGACTGAAGCCACATCAAGAGACTGCTTAGTGCCTGTAGGAGCAAATGTTCTCTATCAACAACACCAGAGAATGGGGAGGGGGTAGAGCCAATGCTACAAAGACCACCTGCTCCCATTGCAGCACACGTGCAAGCTGCTGTGCCAAGGGGCCAGGGAGCTGTCCTGGTTGTCTTCTGGTAGATGCATCCTAGTGCCAGGCCTCACCATGTTCCCAAACTGATTTTTCAGTAGGAGGGATGTTTCATCTTTGACCTGAGGCTCTGCTCCACTTGTTTGAACCACCTTAGGTTCTTTTTCAATGTCCCAGCCACCAAGGATGGAAACAGAGAGTGGATCCTGGCAAGAGAGCTATTGATGAGATGGAAGAGAAACCAAAGGCACAGTATAACTAAGGAGGGTTCAAGGGGTGATATATAAAAAGTATAATTGTTAAGGACATGGTACAAAACCTCAAGGCTAGCGATATTTGAAATGGTAAAAACAAAACAACAGGCCCAAAATGGAGTAGCTCATGCTAAGTGCCAAGCCATCAAAATAAAACTTAACTAAAAGCTTTGACTCTGCCAGAATTGAAATGTTAGAACTAGTTCCAGTCCATCAGAAATTTCATGATCAGCATTAGTTAGGTAATCTACCTGATAGACCCTTGCCATTCCCTTATAAAGGAAAGTAACCTTATAATCAACCCACTTTTTTTGCCTTATATAACTTCCTCATTCCTGCTCCCTTCTGCCTATTAGTCTTTTGTTTTGTAAAGCTCCTCTGCGCTCCTTTCTATCTGCTAGGCTGGCTGATTCATGAATTGTTGAAGAAAGCCAACAAGCTCTTTAAAATTTATTCCATTGAATTTTGTTTTTTAACAGGAAGCTATTACCACCTCTAGAAGCAGACTACCTGCCAGAAGCTGTAGCCTTCAGCTTAGGGACATACTCAATCCACAGTCCAGCATACAGTGATCTGGGGGAGCAAGTTCCTAAACTTAAGCTTCCTTCTGATCTGTCAGGGCCTGCCACTGGCATAACCCAACTGGAAGCTGGAGGACAGTCCAAGAAGGTCAGCTTCCCAAGTCTTAAGGCAGGGTTCAGAAGAACCAAGAGTGAATATGGTGGTTGTGGGGCAGCAGTGGGGGACAGAGTGCAACTGGAAAATATCCAACACACCCAAAAGGAAGATAGGAACTGTTCGTCTATGCCTAATATGTCCATTAATTTCCATCTGAAATATGTGAAAAGAAAATAAAAATGAAGTCAGTATTGCTAAGAGCACTCACTCACATGGAGACAAGAGGGCATTGAGGAAGTAGGACTTATACCCATCTCAGCCAGGATGGGATCTGAACTTTTGACCGCTTATTGACTTAAAGCAGGCACACAGAACATCTACACAATATTCCAGAAACCCAAGATACTTATCAGAACCTTTCCCTAAATAACTTATGACAGTCTATCCCTTAAGGGCAAATATTCCTTTTTTACATTTTTACTTTTTTACATACCCAATCATAATTCTTACAACTTTAACAATCTCGTGGTTTCTGCCTTTATAAGCCCCTGATTCTTTCTCTTCCTTGGAACATTCTTTTGGTTTTACCCAAGACTGTGTCTCCCAAATTGCAATTCCCCAGATCCAAAATAAAGCTCTTTGTTCTGTGGACACAGAAAAATGAGGATCGCTAAGCCAAAGAGCATTGCTCACCACCCAGTTTTGCAAGGGTTAAGTTGTAACCCACTGTAGTTGCTGACCTGACAGTTAAAAACAGACCCCATAGATAGCAACGGTCACTTAGTCATGTCCAACTCTTTGCAACTCCATAGTCTATGCAGTCCATGGAATTCTCTAGGCTAGAATACTGGAGTGGATAGCCTTTCCCTTCTTCAGGGGATCTTCCCAAGCCAAGGATCGAACCCAGGTCTCCCACATTGCAGGCAGATTCTTTACCAGCTGAGCCACAAGGGAAGCCCAACCCCATAGATAGTTAGATGTATATCTCAGGAAGAATTTTAATGGCCCTGGATTTTTTTTTTTAATCTTCCCATACATAGAAATGCACTAAAACCATTAACTTGAGACATCTGTTCTGTATGATCTGCCATATTTTCTTCTTTTGATATATGCATTTGAAATTTTGTACCAAGACATATGGGTTTCCCAGGTGGCTCAGACAGTAAAGAATCCTCTGCAATGCAGGAGACCTAGATTCAATCCCTAGGTCAGGAAGATCTGCTGGAGAAGGGAATGGCTGCTACCCACTGCAGTATTCTTACCTGGAGAATTCCACGGACAGAAGTGGGCTACAGTTCACAGGGTTGCAAAGAGTCACAGGGTTGCAAAGGTTGAGAGACTAACACACACCCACCAAGACATATGCTTGACTACATGTATTTCCTTGCCAAAATCATATATAAACTGGTTTCTCCCCTCTTTCTTCAGAGCAGCTCCTCAGAGCCAACTGAGGGGCTCTTTCTTGGACTTTCATCTTCAAAAAGACCCCCAAATAAAACTCCAACTCACAATTCTTTCATCGTGTGTCTTTCTATAAGTCAACAGTTCTTTGCAACCTTGGTACTGATTACTGTGGGACAAATAATGTTCCTGATAACTGGTCTCCACAGGGGTGGAACTCAAGGTGGCTGGGACAGCTGGAGTGGGGCTGGGGGTGCTGAACATTCATAACCATCCACCGAAAAGAGCTTTTTGTTTTGTCTGAGAACAAAATGTTCCCATCAAAGAGGAGCTTGAGCAGGTTCTGTGTTTGGGGTGGACTTCCCAGGTGGTACTAGTGGTAAAGAACCAATTCAGGAGATGCAGGTTCAATTCCTGGGTTGGGAAGATCCCCTGGAGCAGGAAATGGCAACCCACTCCAGTATTCTTGCCTGGAGAAATCCCATGGACGGAGGAGCCTGGTGGGCTACAGTCCATAGGGTTGCAAAGAGTTGGACACGACTGAAGCAACTTAGCACTACTCAGCAGGACAGCAGCTAACATGGACAGCACCCAGACTGCTGTGGTCCAACAGATTCAGCAGATCAGCCCTCCAGCGTTTGCAGAACTCAGGAGCAGACTCCTCCTTCTGCTCTGTTCAGACAGCAGCTCTGTTCTGAAGTCCTGCCCAGCTTCTTGAAGCTCAGCCCACCTCTGCTGCTACCTGATTTCTCTGAGAGTCAACACACAGAGCCTGCAGCAAGGCGATCTCTCCCCTCCTCTGCTGGGAGCCTGTCCTTGGAACTCTGGTTCCTGAGAGCTTTACTTCCCTTCATGTTGGGCTGCTTGACTTGGCAGGAGCCAGGGCAGAGCTTCTCCAACTTGAATGTGCATATGAATACAAATCACTTGGGGTTACCCTGGTTTAACCGGTTGTTAAACTGCAGATTCCACTTTGGGAGCTCTCTGGAAGCTGGTAAAGACTGAAGAGGAAAATTTAAAATTTACACTCAGGTAGAAATAACTTCATGCTCATTCTGCTTCTGTAAGATACTGGCTGCACTGAGAGAGGAACAAGATGACCTAGCATCTTATAGTTATAAGATGTTCTGATAAGTATGGAATGTTCAGTTTCTGCTTCTACGAGTTTCTGTTTGGAAATTCCCTGCACATAACCCATAACAACTTCCACACTCTGTAACTGCCCGTAGCCCATAGCAACCAGGTAACCAATCAACCAGTGCCAACTGTAATTGTGTGTACTGACCCCATAAGAATGAAGCTCACCCTGAACTTGGAAGGCCCCAGAACTAGAGGGTGTTAGCTTATCTGGGACTGCTGGCTTAATAAACCTGAGTTCTCCAACCCTCTGAGTATGGTGCTTAGTTTCTCAATGGTCCAACTTCTGCAACAAGACTATTTCTTGAGAAACTCGCAAATGTGCCCACGTTGTGTTCCTATACCAGGCTTTGAGTATGAAAAAACTGTTACTGTAAATCACTGACTTTTAATTTTTGCTGCTCAATATAATCTCCTGGCTTGGAAAAGATCAGTTTGCTTTCCAATCCAAAGAAAGGCAATGCCAAAGAATGTTTAAACTACTATACAATTGCACTCATCTCACACACTAGCAAAGTAATGCTCAAAATTTTCCAAGCCAGGCTTCAGCAATACATGAACCATGAACTTCCAGATGTTCAACCTGGATTTAGAAAAGGCAGAGGAACCAGAGATCAAATTGCCAACATCCGCTGGATCATCAAAAAGCAAGAGAGTTTCAGAAAACATTCTACTTCTGCTTCATTGACTACACCAAAGCCTTTGACTGTGTAGATCACAACAAATTGTGGCAAATTCTTGAAGAGACGGTAATACCAGACCACCTTATCTGCCTCCTGAGAAATCTGTGTGCAGGTCAAGAAGCAAAGTTAGAACTGGACATGGAACAAAGAACTGGTTCTAAATTGGGAAAGGAGTACATCAAGGCTGTATATTGTCACCCTGCTTATTTAACTTCTTTTTTTTTTTTTTCTTATTTAACTTCTATGCAGAGCACATCATGTGAAATGCTAGGCCAGATGAAGTACAAGTTGAAATCAAGACTGCCAGGAGAAATATCAATAACCTCAGATACACAGATGACACCACCCTTATGGCAGAAAGCAAGAACTAAAGAGCCTCTTGATGAAAGTGAAAGAGGAGAGTGAAAAAACTGGCTTAAAACTCAACATTCAAAAACAAAGTTCATGGAATCCAGTCCCATCACTTTATGGCAAATAGATGGGGAAATAATGGAAACAGTGAGAGACTTTATCTTCTTGGGCTCCAGAATCACTACATATGGTGACTGCAGCCATGAAATTAAAAGACACTTGCTCCTTGGAAGAAAAGCTATGGCCAACCTAGACAGCATATTAAAAAGCAGAGACATTACTTTGCCAACAAAGGTCCGTCTAGTCAACGCTACAGCTTTTCCAGTAGTCGTGTATGGATGTGAGAGTTGGACTATAAAGAAAGCTGAGCGCCGGGGTACTCTTTCTGCCCCCTTCTGATGCCTATGCCAGAAGCTTTCTCTATCTCCTTTATACTTTAATAAAACTTTATAAAAAAAAAAAAAAAGAAAACTGAGCGCCGAAGCATTGATGCTTTTGAACTGTGGTGTTGGAGAAGCCTCTTGAGAGTCCCTTAGACTGCAAGGAGATCCAATCAGTCCATCCTAAAGGAGATCAGTTCTGGGTGTTCATCGATAGGACTGATGTTAAAGCTGAAATTCCAATACTTGGCCACCTGATGTGAAGAGCTGACTCATTTGAAAAGACCTTGATGCTGGGAAAGATTGAAGGCAGGAGGAGAAGGGGACGACAGAGGATGAGATGGCTGAATGGCATCACCGACTTGATGGACATGAGTTTGATCAAGCTCTGGGAGTTGGTGATGGATAGAGAAGCCTGGTATGCTGCAGTCCATGGGGTCGCAAAGAGTCGGACATGACTGAGCTACTGAATTGAACTGATAATCCCCTGTGTTGGCTTCCCAGATGGTAAAGAATCCGTCTGCTAATGCAGGAGACTCAGGAGACACAGGTTTGATACCTGGATCAGGAAGATCCCCTAGAGGAGAAAATGGCCACCCACTTCAGTATTCTGTGAAGGACAGGGAAGCCTGGCATGCTGCAGTCCTTGGGGTCACAATGAGTTAGACATGACTGATCAACTGAACAACAACCAGTATTCTTGCCTGGAAAATCCCATGGAAAGGTGATCCTGGCAGGCTACATTCAATGGGGTCGCCAAGAGTTGGACAGAGCTGAGTGACTGCAAATGCATGCATAATCCCCTGAGTAGTTTCTCAATTAAGTGCAAAACTGTGGGTGGGGCCTAGGTTTTCCTATTTCTTTTTAACTACCCAGATGGTCACAAAGTGTAGCTAGGGTTGACAACCTGAGGATGAAGGATCCTTCCTTTTACACAGATTCCCTGCAGCGTTGCTGAAGGGTTTTATTCATTTGCTTGTTCTCAAATTTATAACACATTAGCTTTTGACTTTGAAAAAGGAGGAAAGTTTTACCTCCCCTGTTTTTTTACCTCTTATTTTGTTTGTTTGATTTTGGCCTTGCCACAGGGTTTTTGGAGCTCTTAGTTCTCTGACCAGGGACAGAACACAGGCCCCAGCAGTGGAAGCGTGGGGTCCTAACCACTGGACCACCAGGGAATTTCCTTTACCTCCTATTTGGAAATGTGAAGAGATAAGTCTTGGTATATTGAGGCGGGGGTGGGAGTTGTGGGGGGGCTCTGGACTGTGGCCAAAGAAAGATCAGAGTGTACAACTGAGAATTAGCTGTGGCCAAGTGACAGAAAGAAAACTGTCCTGATGGGTGAAGGAAAGTTACCTGGCTCAAAATAGCCTGGAGTTAAAACCCTCCTCCAGGTCCTCCCCACCATTCTATGCAAAACAAAGAACTGTCTCACCCGGAAAAAAAAATGGACATTAAGGCTGATTACGCCCAGCTCCCTGCGGGTCCAGCCTCTGGCCCAGCTCCCAGCGGGTCCAGCCTCTGGCTGATCTCCAAAATTCCTTGCCCCAGCCGTTAAAGAGATAACTACTCCGAACCACCTTAGAGGACAGGCCCCCTTAATACAGTAGCTTTCCACATATATGCCTATATATACTTATTCTTTTCTTGAGTTAGTGCAGCAGCTCACTAATCTCCCTGCTGCCCCTTCTCGCCTCATTAAAGGTGATCTGTTCCTGTAAAATGCTGGTCTCGTTCTTTTTTCGAACCTCGTCTTCTCTAACTCCCTTACCCTACAATGGGATTTTCCACTCCTGGTCACAAACTCAGCCCTGCTTCGTGGGGGAAAACAAGGAATCAAAAAATGTGTTCTCTTTTACAAAGATGATGTTTGAATTTTTAAAGTACTTTCTAACATAGCAAAGAAATACTGATACTTTAAGTAGTACTAAAAAGATTTTAAAGTGGAATTCAGCCTCTCCTCCCCTGCCAGGAACTCACACACATCCTTCCTCCATCCCTAACATTCTAAAAGCCCTCCTCTGTCTTCCTTCAAAAAGATGATGGTATGCCTTTGGATCCAGGGATAAAGACAGTATCAGGAAGGCTCTCCTGGAGAGCTGAATCTCTATCGGTAATGGGTAGGGGATCCATCTTTGGGTCAGGTAATAGGAATGGGAAAGAGAGACTATAAAATCTGTTTTTATTTATTGCTGTATCCCAAGTGTTGTTGGATGGCAGGGATACTGAATGGTAACTGTCAAGGGGTGTGGTGATGGGCCAGCACCTGGTAAAAGGATTTACTGAGTCAGAAGTGAGGGTACCAAGTGAGATTTACTGAGTACACTGCAAGGGAGCAGCAAGAGAGACCCAGAAGTGTCTGCCTCCGGTGGGGGAGAGAAACTGGGCTTCTTTTATGGTCCATTCTGGTCACCCTTGGGTTAATGTTCCACCCGTATCGTGGTTAGGGCTGGGTGTGTCATTGCTCAATCTTCCTGGACCACTAACTGCTTGTAACTGCTGGTGATTTTTCCTTGGGGGAGGGTATGACTGTCTTGAAATGACTTCCCAAGCCTAAGATGACTGTTCTATTGTTAAGTTCCACAATAACCTCTGGACTGAGAAGGAAGTTTGAGACCCAAAAAATGAAGCAGGCAACTCTATAGAGAGCAATTATGAAATATGTTGTGGGTAATTTGCCTACAGGAAGGATCAGGCAGGCGACCACCCAGAGGCATTAGCAGCTATACTCAGTGTTGCTGAAAGAGGTAAAGATTCACACTGAATTGGTTGAACCCAGGACGCTTTGTCCCAAAATGTGAAAACTAAGAAAAGATGCAAACACAAACCATACCATCAACTGGAACATCTCTGACCCGTGCACTGCACTTCACTAAGGGTGTGGTGAGAGCGCTCTCTGCAGGCTGTTCAGTCCTTTCCGGAAAGGCAGCTGCTTCACGGAGTTGGCCCACCCCTGGAATCCCACTGAGGCTTGATATGGGATGTAATATTAATGATAGCACTTTGTTAATCCTGTCCTATTTTATTAATAAGATAAGTGAGTACTCATGTGAGGATGGGCAACTCGGGTCTTAAGGTCACATACAGGGCTTTGGTAGTCAGGAGCTCTGTTTTCATTAGGGCCAAAAGCCAACTAGGAGTTGCCATTTGAAGGGGGTGTTTCTGGCAGCTGCCTTTAGTATTCACATGTCCCAAACTCAAGAGGCCTATGTATCCAAATAGCAGTCTCTTGTTCCTATAGGCTCCAATTATCACGTAAGTCTCTACGATACATAGCTCCAGAGCTGGCAAGCATCATTGGTCCCAATGACAGGGCCCATGCCAACGCATCTAGCACAACCTCTAGAGTCTGCTGCTTTTAGGAGCCCCATTCATAGATGGCTGTCTTGCAGGTAACCTTGCCATAAAGGACATTTGGTACCTGTTGCTTCCGATAGCCAAACAGGCCTAACAGTTAGCTTCTTTCTTGTTGGTGGAAGCTGCCAAGGACAGCAGCTTTTGGTTGACTTTATCAGGGATACTCCTCTGATGACTCGCCCAGGTGGCTCATAGAAGCTGCACTTTTGAGCAGGTCTTGCATCTCATCAGGGTTGTCAACCCTTCTTGCGTGTCATAAAATCTATGACCTCACGTAGAGACTGGTCAAGGCCAGCTTGTTGGTCAGGTCAGTAATGAGGATGTCAACACAGTGGATGAAAAGTAATTCTTTTATCTTTTTTTTTTTGAAAAGTAATTCTTGAGAGGGACTTCCCTGCTGGTCCAGTGGTTGGGAGTCCTCCTTACAATGCAGGGGACGCAAGTTCAAGCCCTGGTCGGAGAACTAGGAACCCACATGCTGAGGAGCAACTAAGCTCACACACTGCATCTACTAAGCCTACACGACAGAACTATTGAGCTCTCAAAATAATTTTTTAAAACAAGTAATTCTGAGGATAACTGGGTTGTTGCAGATCGAGGCTTACCACTGGTGGCATATTGCAGGGGAATGGAGGTATTGCTAGGACTGAATTGTGTCCCCCCTAAATTAACAGGCTAAAGCCCTAACCTCCAGTATGACTGCATCTGAAGTTGTAAAATGAGAAACGAAGACAGAGTGTGAAAGTGTGCTTCTTCAAGACAAAGGAAGAATAACCCTTAGAATGATTGAGATCATCAGGGTTACCACTTCAGTTTCAGACAGACCAGACAACTCCCACAGAATCCATGAGGGCAGAGCCACTTAGAGGTTTGAGAGCAAGACTCCCCTAGAGCTCTGATAAGCCGGTGGATCCAGAAGGTGGGACTATCACCCCTAATCCTGGAGAGCAGAGAACTGAGCCAGAATAACTAAGTTTTGAACAAGCACACTTTTTCCCTTCAGATTTCTCCTTTTTGGAATTGAAATGTGAGATAATACACATTGGTCTCTGCCCCTAGTTCCTAGCACAGAGTCCCTTAAGTCCTTGTAATTTTCTAAGTGGTAAGAGCACCAGGAGCACCTTTTGTTCTAATATTTGGGTCTTTGATCCTGGTTCCTGACATAGGGTTCCTGAAATCTTTGTAATTTACTAAGTGATAGGAAAATTGCTTTCTTTATTTATTTTTGGTCACACTGTGTGGCTTGTGGGATCTTAAGTTCCCCAACCAAGGACTGAACCTGACCCATGCCTCTTGCATTGGGAGCACATAGTCTTAACCACTGGACCACCAAGGAAGTCTCATCTTTCATTCTAATAAAGTAACTCTGGGTAGGCTCCTGGATGAGGGCTGGTCACAAGAAAGACAAAACCATGGTTAAAGCTTGAGATTTTCAGCTCCTTCTGCCCCCACCCTGTTCTCTTGATAATGGAGATGCCTGCATGATGAAGCCTGCATAAAAACCCAATAATACCAGGTTCAGAGAGCTCCTCAGAGGGTGACACATCCTGACTCCATAGAGACAGCAGCTCTTGTGCCGGGACCCTCTCAGATCTTACTCTATGTATCCATCCTCATACGCTTTTATAAGAAAAAACAAAAATCAGAAAATATAAGTAAACTGTTTTCCTGAGTTCTGTGAACCACTCTAGCAAATTAAACCCGCGGTGGTTGTTGGAACCTCTGATCTACGCTGGTTAGTCAATAGCGCAGGTGATAACCTGGGCTTGGAACTAGTATCTAAAGTTGGTGTGTGTGTGTGTAAATTTTGTGAGACCAATCCCTTAAACTGTGCAGTTTGACACTGTCTCCAGAGTGTCAGAACTGGGCTAAATTGTGGGACACCCAGCTGGTGTTCCAGAGAATTAGTGTGGGGAAAATTACCCACATTTGGTGACCCCAAATGTCAGAAGGTTAATGTTCTGTATGAATAGTAACAAAGACACAGGAGAGAAACACAGGAGGGAAGGACTGTGGGTTTTATTGACATCAAATGTCTACCCTATAAACACTCAGAACTTTATTTGGGAAGCATATAACCTGTCTGGTTTTACAGGTTCACAGCTGAAGAATTGCCTCAGCTTGAATTTGACCCCTATCTGATTTAGATAATGTTTAGATGAGACTTGTGGACTTCAGACTTTAAAGCTAATGCTGAATTAAGACTCTGGGGCTGCTAGGATGGAATTAATTTATTTTGCAAATGAAAAGGACCTGAATTTCTGGAAGCCAGAGGCAGAATGTATGGACTGAATGTCTGTGTTTTTGAAATTCATGTGTTAAAGCCCTAATCACCATAATCCACCTAAGGGTGATCCTATGTAGAGTTGGGCTTTGAGGAAGTAACTCAAAATAGGTTAGTTTATGTGGGTAGGGCACTCATGATGGAGTTAATGAAGTTCTTATTAGAAGAGGAAAGGACTTCGCTGTCCAGTAGCTAAGACTATATGATCCCAATGCAGAGGGCCCAGGTTCCATACTGGGTCAGGGAGCTATATCCCACATGCTGCAACTAAAGATCCTGCACGCTACAACAAGGATCAAAGATCCCACATGCCACAACTAAGACCCGAGAAAGCAAATAAATAAAAACAAACACTGAAAGAAAAAAAGAAGAGGAAGAGACAGCTGTTCTCTTTCTCTGCAATATGAGGATATAGCAAGAAGCAGCTGGCTGCAGCCAGGACTCAAAGGATTCGTACCAGAACCTAACCATGCTGGCAACTTGATCTTGGATTTCCCAGCCTCTGAGGAATAAATGTTTGGTAAGCCACCACTCTATGGCATTTTGTTACAGCAATTCCAACTAAGACAGCTGCTCAAGGTATGTCCCTCCCAATCCCCTTCCTCCCAAAAAGGGATCAGGCCCAGTTATCTGTACTCTGCAAAGAATATCTCCCTTATTATGCAAACTCTTCCAGGTAACAAAAGAGAAACAAAACTCCCAAATTAATTTTGCTAAGCAAACTGAATCTAGTTCTGTACTTCAAAAATAAGATACAATCACCATGAAAAAACAGATTTTATTCCAGGAACACAAGAAAATTTCAATTATTTGGAAACCTGCCAACAAAATTGATACAAAAAGAGTAAAGGATAAGACCCATGAAATTTTACCAACAGATTTTTAAAGTTTTTGATAGAACTTAGCATCCGTTCATAATAAAAACTTTAGTATGATAACTTCCTACAGTATGTGTACACTACATGTCAAGTACTGTTTCGAGTTCCTTATACTTATAAATGAATTTTATCCTCAAGGCCCTATGAGGTAGCTCCATTTTACACATGAAAGACAAAAGGAAGGGCACTCATGATGGAGTTTATGTTCTTATTAGAAGGGACTTCCCTGGTGGCCCAGTGGCTTGTCCAAGATTACACACCTAAGGAAAGTGATGGAGGCAGGATTTGAACCTAGGTTTCCAGGCACAAAATCTGTGCTCTTTACCACTATAACATATTGCTGCTTCTAAAAACAGGAATAGAAGAAAACTTCCTTAACACAGTACTTATCAGAAACAATGAGGGTGAACCACAGGTACAACTGTGACATGCTTAAAAACCTTTCTGAAAATTAGAAACAAGACATGGAATATGCCTGTTATTCACTGTTCAACTTTTTTTTTAATGCTGATGTTTGACATAAGTGGCATACAGATTGGAAATTAAGAGAACACTAATCGTTACTGTTTTATTGTATATCTAGAAAAGCTAGGAAATGAAACTAAAAAATTCTTCAGACCAAAATTAATTAAACGAGGTAACTGGATCCAGGTAAAATTTTTTAAAAATCAGTTAACTTTTAAAATACTAGCAATAGCCAATGGAAATTGAGGTGTAGCGTTCAAATGTAGCTCCTTTTCCTCCAACCAAGAGCCTGAGTGCTTTCCTAGGAAGCGAGGACATTCATTTCTGGTGCTGCTGGTGGTCAGCTCACAGAGTTATGAGCAGTGCTGGATCTGTCCCCCAGAGACTCAGTGTGGTAGGGTATGAGCAGAACCAGAAGATAATAAATTAAAACATTCAACAGACAAGAGTTTCTACATAAGATATGACCAGCCACATTTAAATCAGAGTTGAGGGCTGGACCTGTGTGTTCATATGGGGTCTCCCCCGGAACCTGGGAGTTTCCAAAGTAAAACACTTAAAAAAAATAAAGTCCTGGATCTTAAAGGTTCAAGGGACACAGACTGGCAAACCAGAAGAAAAGCTTTTCTTCCTAGAGAACACAAGTGGTGAGGGTCTAGATTAAACCAAGCTTTAAAAGGGCCACACTCAAGAGGTAGGAAGAATGACTCAGTCTTAGAGGATGACTTTATATAAACGGTAAAATGGAGGAGGTCCAGTGGTTCAAGCAGTCCAGGACTTCGTGCCTTCATTTCTGAGGGCACAGGTTCTATCCCTGGTTGGGGAACCAAGATCCTGCAAGCTGCCTCATGCAGCCAAAAAAAGAAGAAGGAAACCTATAAGCACATGAAACATGTAGTCCTTATTTCCCCAAGAGGAGGAGGAAGATTCCACTGTTACTCCAACTCTCCCACCTTTGTGACCAGCAGCGAGCATTTGGAGATGGTCCATATTTTTTTTTCTAATTTTTTTTCTTTATGTTAGCCATGCTGTGTGGCATGTGGCATCGTCATTCCCAAACCAGGAATCAAAACTCATGCCCCCCATTTTGGGAGCTCAGAGCCTTAACTACTGGACCACGAGGAAAGTCCTGGGATGGTACACATGGAACAGGTGGTTCCAAGTAGAGATCAGGATGAACATACTTATACAGAAACCTTAACCTAAAGTTTCTTGCTGTCTTAGAGAATCGTGTCTTAACAAACAGACCGAGCCAGACCTGAGTGCTTCTCTCTAGTGTGAGTTCGCTGGTGGTGATTGAAAGTAGAACGCTGACTAAAGGCTTTCCCACACTCAATACATTCATAGGGTTTCTCTCCAGTATGAACTCTTTGGTGCACGGTGAGTTGTGAGCTATCACGAAAGGCTTTCTCACAATCTTTACATTTATAAGGCTTCTCCCCAGTATGGGTTCTCTGATGTACCATAAGGCTAGAATTATGAGTGAAGACCTTTCCACATTCATCACATTCATAAGGTTTCTCACCAGTGTGAATTCGCTGATGAATAATGAGGTAAGAGTTTTGATTGAAGGATTTTCCACAATCATTGCATTTATAGGGCTTTTCACCAGTGTGAAGTCGCTGATGTCGAGTGAGACATTTACTCAGACTGAATGCCTTACCACACTCATTACATTCAAAAGGTTTTTCTCCAGTATGAATTCGCTCATGGTCAGCAAGTTGAGAGATCTGATTGAAGGCTTTCACACATTTGCTACACTTGTATGGTTTTTTCCCGGTGTGGAGACTCTGATGTCGAGTAAGACATTTACTCCGACTGAAGGCCTTGCCACATTCATTACACTCAAAAGGCTTCTCCCCAGTGTGGATTCTCTGATGGTCAGTAAGATTTCTGTTAGAACAGAAAGCTTTCCCACACTCCTCACACTTGTAAGGTTTCTTACCAGTGTGAAGTACCTGATGGCGGATAAGGCTTTTACTCCGACTAAAGAGTGCTCCACACTCATTGCATCCATATGGTTTCTCCCCAGTATGAGTTCTCTGGTGGTCAAAGAGTTTGGAACTTTCGTTGAAAGCTTTTCCGCATTCATTACATTTATATGGTTTCTCCCCAGTATGAAGTCTCTGGTGTTGAATGAGATGGGAGCTGTGGCGATAGGTCTTTCCACAATCACTGCATTCATAAGGTTTTTCCCCTGTATGGATTCTGAGGTGGACAATGAGCTGAGAGGTCTGCCTAAAGGTCTTGCCACACTCAGTACACTCATATGGTTTCTCTCCAGTGTGGATTCTCTGATGCCCAATGAGGTGTGAACTCCAATTAAAAACTTTGCCACATTCATCACATCGATATAATTTCTGTCCCTTCAGAACTCCCTGATGTTTTGAGAGAGTGGAGGACAGATCTGGATGTCCCCCAAGTTCCTTATACTCATCACATCGATCCTTTGTAGATTTCTTTTTATCCTCCTGTGTTATCTCTAAGAAATCACTTTCCCGTCTGGTTCCTTCTTCATCTGAGGGTTGAACTTTTAGTTTCTCTAAAGCTTCTTCACAGGAAGCCCCAGCTTCTGGTCCTCTAAGAATCAGTCCACAGAGTATGCCTGAGGTCCTGTCAGCTGACTTTGACTCTTCAGAAATGTCCTGCTTCAGAGACAACTGTGAACTTGCCATCCTGTTTTCACCTGCTGCCAAAAGACAGAAGAAAACAACTTTCACTCACTTCTTGTCCTATTGAGGAAATGAACTGTCAGGAGTCTATGTAGCTTAAAAAAAAATCCACATTGAGGATAAGGAATAAGGAGACACATTGAGAAAAGGAGGGAAAAAGCAGAGCTATCAGGACAGAGGGATGTGGAGCCAGCACAGCCAGGTGAGCAGGCCAATTGAAAGGCAAGAGACCAAACTGTAAAGCACAGTGTGATCTCCCAGAAGTCACTTAGATGTGGTGTCTCCTTAGTAAAATGATGAACTCTCGGATTCACTCCAACCATGATACTGTACAGCTCCACAGTTCACAGCAAAGATGTCAAGCAGAGTGATGGCAAATACTTTAAACTAAATATGAGAAACATGTAGGCAAACATGAGAGTTGAAGGGAAATGTGTATTACGAGGGCGTGATCAGGAAAAAGTGCACAAAAAGGAGTGATTCTGGTATGAAAGAATAGTAATGATATTTGGAGAAGCTATGGGTTCAAAAAGGCTGGGAAAACGTACTGAAGGAGAGAGGAGAGCTCTAAAATTGGCAACATCCTAGTCTCTGGAGCACTGGACTAGGAGGTGCCAGTAGGCACTTCTATGAAAATTAACAAAGGCAATAATTTGAAATACAAATCAAAGTACATGTTTTGTAGCTTGATAACCTGTAAACATAATAAGACTGAAGAGCTGAGTATTTGCTTTTAAATTCTGGAATTCAATATAAAAGCTGGGAAAGGCAGAGTATCCATGGTCATAGGTAAACACAAAAATATTGGTTCCTTTCAATCACATCTTAACCAGACCACAAGCTATCATACCATCTCAGCATATGGAAAATGAAAGGTATCTGGCCCTTTAATTCTAAGCCCACCCTCTCCAGAGTAGGCTACTGTCCTAGACCGGTCAACCCCAGAAACTCCTCTGACAACAGCCCCTTTCAGGAAGCAGCCCTGCCCTAGTCTTTCGGAAGGGGAAGCTGAGAAAACGATGTTTTGTGCAAAGCAACCCGGATCATCCCAGGATGGACAAGGACCAGGACTAGGTGACTGGACCATGGCCAAGCACCAGACCCAAGTGCGGCTTATAGAGTAGTCATCAGCTCTGGGTGACCTGGAACAAAGTTCTGCCCACAGAAATATGATACTTAATGGCTGAACCACCAATGGAATCCCTTTCTACATAAATTCTGAACTGAAAGTAGGACAAAATGAAGGAAATTACAAGTAGTAGCTCAAGTTGAAATGATGCATGGAGAGAAGAAATCCATCAGGAACCACAGCAAACAGAACATATGAGGAAATAGGAAGTCTAATTAAGAGCGAGCTTGAAGGGGGACAAAAGATTCAGAGTAAAGAGAATGGCCATCAGTGGGAATAGAAAAACAGATACACAGGACCAAGCTGTCTTACAACACTGCCGTAAAAATCCTTTCACTTCTGCTGCTGGGTTGGAAAGATCCCTTGGCGCAGGGAAAAGCTAACCACTCCAGTATTCTGGCCTACAGAATTCCATGGACTGTATAGTCCATGGGGTCACAAAGAGTTGGACACGATTGAGTGACTTTCACTGTCACTTTTCTGCTGCTGAGGCTCCCAGGTCCTCACAAAGCTTTGTTTCCCAAAGCCTGGTCTAGCTGGTGAGTCTGTTCAGGGTTTCCAATCCTTCAATCTTACTCTAAGTAACTTAGCTCATGACTTATAGTAACTGAATGGCTCTCTATTCCTTCCAACTACAAACTCTTAACTAAACCAGCTCACTTCAATTAATAAGGAAGTACAGAGAACCGTCTGAGCCACCAGGGAAGTCACAGAGAATGTTAATGACTATCAAAGTGAGTGATGATGTAGAGAGATTTATTATACTATTCTCTCCATTCTCTTTATATTTTCATAATTAAAAGAATAAGAACATAGCAAAGAAAATGTAAAGAAGGCAGACTCTAAGTTACTAGGGAGCAGAGTCATTACCCAATGGGGCCAGGCTGCAGCAATTTTCCAGCATGATGTTCCAGTACAGGGCTCTCTGGCTGAGGGCTGTACCTTTCCAGTTCTTTAGAGTATAGTTCACAGACAGAAACTCCAACTCTGTAGCCTCCTGGAATGACAAGCTTCTACTGCTCAGGGACATTTGCAGCTCAGGGACTTTCACAGCCTAAGGGGCAGAGTCAACAAGGGTACCAAGACAGGGTTGAGACCCTGGGGCCAAAGGGGTGGGGGTACAGAAAGAAGCTGGGAGGACACATTAATAAAAGGACACGTTCAGGGTAAGATAACAGTCCATGAACTCAGTGGATGGGACCAAGTCCAGGGGAGGCAGTTAGGAAGAGAAGTCACAGGAGCAGCCTCTGAATGGGCCAGAGCCCTGGAGATGAGGTCCTGCCATTCCTGGGCCACAGACTTGGAACCCAGGAAGCTCACCTGGGGCCTGACCATCTGGAAAATTCACTGGAAATTCAAGGATTCCAACAAAAGGAAAAAAAAAAAAAAAAAAACCTTGAAAAATAAAATTAATTTGAAGAACTCACACTTCACAATTTCAAAACTTATTTGACAAAACAGCACTGATCAGGACTGTGTAATACACACACAGATCAGTGAAATAGGTAAGAGTCCAGAAGTAAACATCTACAGTTAACTTTTTTTTTTTTTCCAGCTGCACTGCGTAGCATGTGGAATCTTAGTTCCCCAACAGGGATTGAACCTGTGTCCTCTGCATTGGAAGGACAGAGTCTTAACCACTAGACCACTAGGGAAGTCTCCTAAGGTCAACTTACTTTTTAAATATATTTTAAATTTATGTATGTATTTTATTTGGCTGCAGTGGGTCTTAGTTGCAGTGTATAGGATCCAGTTCCCTGACTAGGGATCAAACCCGGGCCCCCTGTACTGGGGGCATGGAGTCCCAGACATTGGACCACCAGCAAAATGCCCATCAACTTATTTTTTATGGAAGTCCCAAGAGCACTCAAAGGGGAAAGAAGACACTTTTCAACAAACGGTGCTGGAACAACTGGATATACACATACAAAAAAATGAGGTTACACCTCTACCTCAGTCCATATATAAAAATAATATGGACAGTAGGCTTTGGCACCTGTTGCAAATTAGCCCCACTGCTCTGTGTAACAAATCATACATGACAGCTAGCTTCCCCTGAGAGCATGGAACTCTTCAACTCCCACCACTTTAAAGCAAATTTTTAAAAAAATCACTATCCTCATCCATGATTAAAACAGAGACCATCATCTCCTACATTTGCTACAAACCAATACCTAGTCAATGTCTCCTGGACTCAGTGAGTGCTGGGAGGACTGATAAGAGATGAGTGTTAACTGAAATGGGAAGAAAGCTCACACCGGAATGCTTGTCACCACCCAGATTAAAGAAAATGCAGTATTGTTACAGGGTCATGGAGAGTCAAGTGAAGAACTACTTTAGGATTACGCATGATGAGGAAGTTGAAGTTCTGGCAGAGAAATGAAGCTTTGCTGTGAAAGAAAAAGGCAGGGCCTTTGCCAGACAAATTTGCACAACAGACTGGGGAAGAGAAAGATGCTCAGGTGAAGAGAAATACAGGAGTAAGACTGAAGACAATGAACTGGAGACCAGAGAGAAGTATTATGAAGAAACGTACCAGCAAGAAATATAGAGCACTGACATATCTGAGTGAAATAAGCACCAAACGTAAGCCTCCAAGTTGACCTGTTGTGAAGCAGCTGCTACAGAAATGTCCAAGGAGGTCAATGAAGTATTTGTAAAGAGATGATGTGAAGGACAGCAGAAAAATGACGGCAACTGCCTGTGAATATGGCAAAAGAATACAGTTCTTTGAGCCCAATCTCTGCAACCATGAACGTGGATAAAAGCTAATGACCACTTCTGCCATGAGAGGACAAAGCAAGAAGGCCATCTATGAACCAGGAAGCAGGTTCTCACTGGATACCTAATCTGCCAGCACCTTGAGAGTAGACTTTCCAGTCTCTAGAACTATGAGAAATAAATTTCTGTTGTTCATAAGGCATCCAGTCTATGGCATTCTGTTACAGCAGCCCAACCAGATTAAGACTTTGAGAAAGAGCTTTCTTTAAATTTCTATTTATCAAAGTCCCAGAGTTAAGCCTGGCCTGGCTAACACATCTCTTTGTGAACCAATCACTGTGACGAGGTGATAAAATGCTCTGATGGGTCACATCTGAGTCACTATCTGCCACTGGAATATCCTGGAAGGGGAACTGAATGCATCAAAACCTCAGGAGCACATGGACTGAGAGTGGGGACAGTAGTTCTCCCCAAGTTAAGGTGTTATAATCAAAAGAAAGGGGCCTGTGTACCAGACAGACAGAAAAAAAACAGACATTGCTACCAAACCAACTTGGGTCCACTTGCTCTGATGCAGTAAAGCCAATGTACTGAAGCAGCATTAAAAAAAAAAAAGCTAATGACCTCCTGGGCCTTTCAAAGTCTGAATGAAAGCCTCACAGCACAGTAAATAAAGATGGAGGCCAGTGAGCTGAAACTGCCCAATTAAATTCAGGTATTCTAATGCCTCTGGGTTCCTCCCAGATCCCAATCAGTTTTTGAGGACAGAAGAAAACATCAACTTGTTAAGACGACACCATAAATGTGAGCCCCCAGACTCGGGGGCAACCTGAGATGGATCAGGCCTCTTCTCCCCAGCTTCATCCCTTCACTCAGTTTCATTCCTAAATGAAAATGGCCTGGAAAAGAACCAGGGAAATTCCTGGGCAGTTTTTAGGAATATTTTCTTCTTTCTGTCATTTTGCTTTCATACAAAGTAATTCTGACTTCCTTTTAAAATCCTCTTAAATAAATAGTCTCTTACTCTTGTGTTTTTCCTGCTAGTGAGAGGGTGTGTGCTGTGTTTAGTCGCTCAGTCAGGTCCAACTCTTCGCGATCCCATGGACTGCAGCCTGCCAGGTTCCTCTGTCCATGGGCATTCTCCAGGCAAGAATACTGGAATGGGTTGCCATTCCCTTCTCCAGGGGCTCTTCCCAACCCAAGGATCAAACTCAGGTCTCCTGCATTACAGGCAGATTCTTTACCAACTGAGCCACCAGGGAAGCCCCCAATGAGAAGGTACATAAGGTTTATTTTATACACTGATAATATGCAAACTAGTTTCTAAGACAATTAGAAACTAAAGCTAGACTGCTTCTAGTACACATTTAAATGTTAAAATTTTAGTTATACCAATTTATAAATGAACTCAATCTAGTGCCCAAAATTTGATTTCTCAATACCACTTCTACAAAAAAGTGAAACCAAGAATCCTTGCAGAAATGATTGATTCCAGGGCTGGAGAGGTGAAAATATAAGATGAGTATCTTGTGGTGCCTGATAATCAGAGAAAGACACAAAAAAGGATGGGAACATGTAAGGTGAAACAGGAGCCAACTTGAAAGACACCCAACAGCTAAAGCTAGAATAATTTATGCCACAAAATAAATAACAACACACCTCACTACACTCCCCAAATAAACACCCAACATCACACACTGATGTAATTGATATAATTAAGTAAATAAACAAGTGGGAGAGAAGGCACAACTCTTCCTCACAAAGGATTCCAGTTAATAAACGTAGTTAAAAAACACAAAAAATGAAAAGCTCCTAGGAGAACATCACAATAACAACTACTGTAGGCAAGATTCACCAAGAAATGCTAACTAGTAAGAAAAGCATATTTCTATGCAAAGTCTCAAAGTATCTACCTCAAAATAATTGCTAATTACAAAGGACAGACAGTAACTTTACAATCATTAATCCTTGGCAGAAATACTGGATCAAGAGTAATATCACCAGGAAGAAGACATACGAACATCAACCTCAGTCTAAGCAGGAGAACATCTGACAAAACCAAATCGAGAGGGTCAGTCTAAAATTACAAATATAAAATACTTTAGAAGTGTCAAGTAAAACTGAGGAGCTGTCACAGACTGAAAGGGAGTGAGGAGATTTAACAATTAAATGCAATGAGGGATTCTAGACTGGATTCTCAAACAGGAAAAGAACATTCGATAGCCAGTCAGGAGCTCTAGATAAATCAGTAGTTTAATTACTAGTACTGCCACCACTGGAAATGTCTCAAATTTGATGACCGTCCAATGGTTATGCATGACATTGCCTTTATGTATACCAGGTAAAGATACAAGGGAAGTCTACAAACTTCTGACAGTCTCTGTGAGTCTACAATTATTCAAAATAAAAAGGTTTTCAAACTGAAGTTTGAGTTGTTACTGTGTTTATTCCTATCTAGAAATAGTAATGTCTATATACTAAGGATTAACTTGGCAGTAAGGGTGTTGAATAGGGGCTACCCAGGTGGCACAGTGGTAAAGAATCCACCTACCAATGCAGTAGATGTGGGTGATCCCTGGGTCGGGAAGATCCCCTGGAGGAGGAAATGGCAACCTATGCCAGTATTCTTGCCTGGAAAATTCCATGGACAGAGGAGCCTGGCAGGCTAGAGTAGGACATGACTGAGCATGCGCGCATGCACACACACACACACACACACACACACACACACCACACAAATATGTACTGAGCACCTACTACCTTCTTAGACACCATGGTCTCTGCAGTGAATAAAGCAGACAAAATGCACTAACTTAAGGAGCTTATAAGAAGACAGACAATAAGATAAAGACAGTGTCAGGTGCTATGTAGCAAAATAAAACAAGGAAGAAGGCTAAGAGGCCTAAAATCAGGCAAGGGAAAGTATAAGCTCAAAAATGCCATCTAGGGAACTCCTTGGTGGTTCAGTGGTTAGGATTCGGCAGTTTCACTCCTGAAGGCACAGTTTCGATCCCTGGTTGGGGAACTAAGAACCTGCTAGCTGCACACAGGGACCAAAAAAAAAAAAAAATTCAATCTAGAGCACATAATGACTCATTTGAGGGACCTTTTTCAGACTGTTTCTAGTATTAAAAACACTGAAGATTATAAAGTAATGAGTTATATTTTATTACATCTTCTGTATTTTTGCTCTGGAGTATGACATCACAGAATGCTCACAATACTAACATTCCTGGATACCAGGAGTCACAGAACTGTAGCAGGTACCATTTTTCAGTTTTTGTCAGTTTCCCTTACTTGTAAGTACACATAGAGATTTATCTTCAAAACAGTCCCACAGTCTTTTTGGCTTACTTTTTGAACCAAAAGCTGTCTGCCTTTCTTCAGCATTAAGAAACACATGTCAAAGCAGTCTCATTTGTCAGTTCCTGAATGTGCACACAGATATTTATGTGTGTAACAAAGGGAAATTCCCTGAAATCCTTGAGCAAATTACTTACTTGCAAAATAAGAGACCTAACATTAAGGAGTTTTTAGTTTGGAACTGAAGCAGGCTGGGACTTGGGACCCTTTGTTGCAGCGCTTGCACCTGAACAAACGTTTCCTCCAGCAACGAAATACAAAGAAACTCTAAGGGTCTAAAAATAACTGCGCACATTTGCAGTTGGAGCATATTATGAAGGATAAGCTACAGAAAGACCAAAACCCCAACTGCCACTTCTGAGGAGCTGGGAGCAAAAGCAAAGTATTGCCCAAGCACCCCTGCACGCAGCATCACCTAGAAGGTGGATAGACCACCTAAGTCACCCCTCCAGCCAGATTTCTGGAAGCACTTTTACCCTCATTCTGTGTAAGGAACCACCCTCACCCGCTAGGAAACAAAGGAACCTGTTAACTTGTTTTCACTCCCTCCTGCTGCCGCATAAATTCCAGTAAAGCCTTGACTGAATTTCAACTTTTATCAAGGAGACCAAGAACTCCAGTTCATAACAAAAGTCCAAACAAAAAAACAGTGTTCTTTTCCTTGCCACTACTCTTAACTTAGTAAGGAGAACATTTTCTTATTTCTTAAGTCTATGTAAGTCAGAAGACATTAGAGTGGTTTTAGGTTAGTGCTTTGGAGAAGGAAATGGCAACCCACTTCAGTGTTCTTGCCCGGAGGGGGAGCCTGGTGGGCTGCCGTCTATGGGGTCGCACAGAGTCGGACACGACTGACGCGACTTAGCAGCAGCAGCAGGTTAGTGCTGTTACTTGTGTTTAAAAACTGCATTTTATACATGCTATGCTAAGTCACTTCAGTCGTGTCCAACTCTGTGCGACCCTATAGACGGCAGCCCACCAGGCTCCCCTGTCCCTGGGATTCTCCAGCCAAGAACACTGGAGTGGGTTGCCATTTCCTTCTCCAATGCATGAAAAGTGAAAAGCGAAAGTGAAGTCGCTCAGTCGTGTCCGACTCTTAGCGACCCCATGAATTGCAGCCTACCAGGCTGCTCCATACTACTCTCTTTATTTTGAAAACAGACATAATCACCCTAATGAAGCTTTTGGTATTTTTCTGCACAAATGTCACTTGCTCAATTTACAGCTTCATGCAATATCTACTATAGGAAACTGCAAACAAAATGTTTAATTATAGCTGCACATATGTGACTCAGTGGCGTCATAATACTGGCAACAATTTTAACCAATATATTAAATGCATTCCAGAAATTGAAGACATCATTCTCAGAAAGCAATAGTATGGGAATGTACTTAATACCACTGAATTATACACTTCAAATGGTTAAAATGGCAACATTTACCATGATACATGAAAATTTATTACAACTGTTTTGCTATAATACCAAAAAAATTAAAACAATAGTGCCTGTTTTCTAATAAAAAATATATACTCGTATAAGAGTTTGCGAAATCATGCACAAATTTTAAAGAGTCGGGAAGACTTTTTAATTAACGGGTTGTGATTACTCTTCCTTTTCTTACGGTCACCCGACTCACCTAATTATCTGTGATGAATATGCTTTGTTTGCATAACTGGCAGAGGAGATAAAATTCAGAAACCATTACTTCAAATTCGCGCCCCGGACGCCCGGAGCAGCGAAGGACCCGGGCTGGTTGATCTCCAAAGCCAGATCCTTGCCAGGGCGCAGCGTCCAGGCCGATCCTTACCCGCCACTCCCCGGGGAACTCCGCACCCGCACAGTAGCCCCCACCCCTCCACCGTCGCCCGGCTCACCAACTCCAGAGGCCGCAAAACTCTCAGTGCCCTGACTGCTCGACCCGCCCCACTCCACACTCTTCCAGCCGGGCTCTCCGCCGCTCCGTATCGCGCATGCGCATCGCCGCTCCAGGCCTCTCTAGGAAGTTGGGAGGGCCAACTTCTCGGCTTCTCCCGGGCCCCAGTGCCCTTCTGGGAGGCCTCTTGAGCTCAGCCCAGAGGCTTGTCCCCACACTCCCCACCTAACCCACTGGACGCCTGCCTTCTGTTCCTCCCACAGTGAAACGCCTTCCCACCACAACTAGACAAAGCCCTCGCGCATCAACGAAGATCCATAAGGTTGCCCACTTTTGAGGACTGGGTATACTTAAATTCCTTACTGCTAGTTGGACAGTAGGGAGAGAACCAAAAAGGAGCTGAGCCCTGATACTCCAAGGAGCTTGTAAATTCTCTTTACATATGAGGCCTCCACGATGTCTCCATCTGTTATTGGAGGTTTGCCACGATTAAACCTAGTCTTTCCTGAGACGATCTAGCAGATTACTCTGTGCTCCAATAACACCAGTGTTCCATACACTGATGTATCTACAGAGTAAGCATGTAGAACTTCGTAGTGAGTGGATGTTTCCTAATTCCTCAGAAGAGGCTTTCTGGAGGGCCAGGTTGGCTCTCCCAGGAGGTGGGAGAAGTATTGTTTTCTCTGTCTTTTCTATTAGTGCCTGGACCAAGGTTGTCCCCAACGGCTGCTCACCTGAAATGTGTTGAGCCTGTTCCCCTGTCGTCCTAATTCCCTGTCATTTCTGGCTTCCCTCTATTACCCAGAAACTGATGGAGTCTGGGAAGAGTAAAAGTGAAAGTGAAGTCGCTCAGTCGCGTCCAACTCTTTGGGACCCCATGCACTATAGCCTACCAGGCTCCTCCGTCCATGGAATTTTCCAGGCAAGTATACTGGAGTGGTTTGCCATTTCCTTCTCCAAGGGATCTTCCCGACCCAGGGATTGAACTCTGGTCTCCCACATTGAAGGCAGATGCTTTACCATCTGAGTCACCAGTGATAACAAGAAGAAAAGTCTGATACTTCTCTAAGTAGCTTTTAGAGTTATAAAGGGCTTGTTTTTCAGTCATTGGCATTAAATTTACTGATAGGAATGCACAATAAAGTTTGGAAAGTAAAGCTATAGTTAAAATGTCTCAATGTGAAAACATCAGTTGTGTACTGTAATACCTTGTGTTTGCACTTTGCTTCTTGGACTATGATCAGTTCAGTTCAGTTGCTCTATCATGTCCAACTCTTTGCGACTCCATGGACTGCAGCATGCTAGGTTTCCCTGTCCATCACCAACTCCCAGAGCTTGCTCAAACTCATGTCCATTGAGTCGGTGATGCCAGGCAACCATCTCGTCCTCTGTCGTCTCCTCCTCCTCCTGCCTTCAGGCTTTCCCAGCACCAGGGTCTTTTCCAATGAGTGGGCTCTTCACATCAGGTGGCCAAAGTATTCGAGCTTCAGCTTCCGGATCAGGCCTTACAATGATTATTCAGGGCTGATATGATAAGTGCTACAATTCTTCTTTAGAAGAAACACCACCTCCAAAAGCTTTAATATATCACTGTATCCCTGAGTCCAGAAGACGAGGAGAACCCCTGTCTTCCCAGAATCTACCCTGAGGCCGTTTTGTGACTATCAGTGACCCTCCTCAGAACAGGGCCTGATACCACTAGCAGGAAGAAATCTGAGAGTAATTAAAGAATGAGGAATGAAAAAAAAAAAAACAAAGAATGAGGAATGAATGAGGGTGAGAGAGAGAGAGACAGGATCTTAAAACAGAAAAAAAGAGGAGAAAAGGGGGTCTATGGACCTGAATTCAAAGTCTTCCGTGCCCTTTTTAGCCAGTAAAATGTAACCCAGGTAGCAGGACATTTGCCGAAGCTCAGAATCCTGACCTGCAAACTGATTCTTTCCTACAGAGCAGATACGAAGATGGAATTGATGTCCGAATCTCCTTCCCTCCAAATCCCTCAGTATAAATGACAAAGTCCAGACTGAGTAGATTCCTTCCTTGCTTAAAAACCTTCCCGCAGCAGTCTGGATGAAGGACACATTTCTTAGAGGTTAGCCCAGGTTCTGTGCTGGACAAAGGGGCAAATGTGGTGTGCGTCAGGGTCGCCCAGACTCAGAACACGTGAGCCTACTAACGTCTCAGTTGAGACCCCAGCCCCACCCCCGCCCCCGTCGCTGTGCGTAGTTCCTGCACCAAAGTGGAATCAGCTCTCTGGCTGCGGGGGCGCGCGTGCCCACCTTCTGGATCGAGACTTCCGGGATCCTACGCTTGGGGGAGAGGGGGGCGGAAGTGGGGCTTCTCTTGCTTCCGTCTCGGCCATTGTTTTCGCTTCTGCTGGCCACTGCGGTGTCTGGCGCTCGGGGGTCGCCGCGGCGGTGCCCCGGTGAGCGGGCCTGGGACGGGGAGGGAAGTGTTACTAGGGCCAGGGCCGCTGGGCTGGGACTGCTCGGCCGGAACTGCGGCCGCCCACTGCCCAGGTTGGCGACGGCGGCCCGACGCACTCTTCTCCCCGTGGTCGGCGCGCGGTCCCGGTGACGCTCAGAAGGCGCCAGATGTAGAGCAGCCTCTTTGTCCCAGTGATCTGACCAGCTGTGCCTGGCACAGAGCCCGGCACCTCCGGGCACAGCGATGAGCAGGGCAGACGTTGCCAGGTGAGCGGCGCAGCATAAGCCTGGTTGAACGCGCATGTAGTTAGACGTTTTCCCAGCCTTGCGCCGGGAAACAACAGTACGAAGCATCGGAAGTGGGTCAGACCTAGTCGGAATTTAAAACGTGAAGTATGACTTTTATGAAGGAGACATAAAAGTCCAGATAAGAGGTTGAACGTTCGGAGCTGTAAGGGAAGTAGGAAAGTGGCCTTTCTTTGTGTGTGGGATCTTAGAGCAGAGTCACAGATTTTTCCGTCTGTCTTTTCTTAAAGAAGTCGAGGCCTGGAGAGAGTTAGTTTACTCAAGTTACCAAGATGCATGGTGACTTTGGAAGTGTAGCACAGATGCCCTAATTAACACCACGGTGCTGATTTTCAGAATTTTATAATATGTAAACTGATAAAAGTTGCCCCACCCCCAACTTCAGTATCATTCATTCGTTTCCCAGATATGTGCCTCAGTATCCCAAGTACACACACATGTACAAAGGTGACAGGGAACCAGCTCTGCCCTTTGAATCCTCCCAGAAAGTGGAGGTGGCCGCGGTGTAAGTCATAAACACAGTGTAAAAAGTGTTCTAGCAGAGGTGTGAATGAAAAAGGTACTGTGGGTTCCCTGAGGCAGTCATCACACTTAACTCCTGGAGAGATCAGCAAAACTTGCTAGGGGAAGTGGGATGAGTGGAAAAGGGTCTGATATTTCTGACTCCATTGTGTTACTTTCCTTTTGTGGCATACAGTTTAGGGGGTGTGAGTGGTGAGTTATGGATAAAATAGTTAAAATACAGTGTGTTAGAAGTACAGAGAGGTAGGCTCCCAGCTCCCCTTCCTGGATGAGGCAATCAGGAATGCCTTTAGGAGAAAATGGCATTTGATATGGATCATGCTAGATGAATAGGTGTTTGTCAAAAGTTTCAGAAGAAGAAAAATCCAAAGAGACAGTATGTGTGGCTTATGGCTGTTTCTAAAGCTTTAGTCCCTACCTTTCTTTATGGTTATCTCTGTCACGTAAGAGTAGAAGACTTTTGAGCAAGCATTTCCAACATAGGTTTATTTGTAAATAAAAAAATGTACTATTCTACAATGCACATTGTAGCACAGCTACTAAATAGTTAAATAACAACTTACTATTTTTTAAATACACCTTTTGGATTATCCTGCACATCCCATATTTGGAGATCATTGCAGTATTTCAGTTTGGGTACCTGGGGAAAGTGGTAGGGTGGGTGGCCAGAATAGAGGCCTCAGACTAGGTTGTGAATGCTGGGCATTGAATTTAGGTTTTATCCTGTAGTTAGGTGATGGAAACGACTGAAACTTTAAAAAAGAAAGTCATTTGAAGAGATGCTTAGAGAGTCTGCCTTGGTTGTGCTCTTCCCCCCACCCCCCCATGAAGGTTTGCCTTTTAACTGGAGGGTCTGTCATCAGCCTGAGGCTGAACACTCTGGGGAATCTGATTTCTCTCTTGATGTTTCTGTAGGTGACACTCCCATCATCCTATATCCTCAATTCTGACAATAGCTTCTGAGAGCTGAATTACAGACCATCATTTTAATTGGACATAAACTGCAAGTGCAACAAGCCTCTCTTTGGTGTCACAATGGCTACCCAAGGCAGGGGAACTTCAGGCCTCTTCCCCAGGGGTGCTGTTCTCCAGAGACAGGAGAGCTGCCTGACCGTGAAACAGGAACCAGGGAGCCCGACCTGGGGGCATGGCTGCAGTCTCCAAAAGAATCACCCTCCTGTCTGTGAAATTTTCCGGCTCCACTTTAGGCAGTTATGTTATCATGAGATGTCTGGGCCACAGGAGGCACTGAGCCGGCTCCGGGAGCTGTGCCGCTGGTGGTTGATGCCAGAGGTGCACACCAAGGAGCAGATCCTGGAGCTGCTGGTGCTGGAGCAATTCCTGAGCATCCTGCCTGGGGAACTCCGGACCTGGGTGCAGATGCATCACCCTGAGAGTGGTGAGGAAGCTGTGGCTGTGGTGGAGGACTTCCAGAGATACGTCAGTGGGCCAGGAGAGGTGAGCAACTGAATCTAAGTTGGCATCTGGAATTGGTTTTTTTGTAATTTAAATTTATTTATTTTAATTAGAGGCTAATTACTTTACAATATTGTATTGGTTTTGCCATACATCTGGAACTGTTTTCTACTGCTTGGGGTAGCCTAGGAATAGGCGTTCTCCATTCCATAGTCTCTAAACTGGTTTCCCTTTAGGATTCATGAGCCCAGTGCCCACCCCCACTTTTGTTTTTTACAAGGAGTTTTGTGCTCCCAGTCCTAAAAATGCAGGGCCCAGCCAAGTTCTGTGAATTGCTTTGTGAAATACTGTGTTGTAAACCTAGCTTAAGCCTGGAGCACCACACAGTGCTCCTGACACACAGAGGATCTGCACACTGGTTAGAATAGGGAAGCATGTCAGGGAGAAGCAGCCCAGAAGATGTGCTGATAGCATGATCCCTCACTTGAGAAGTTTCTCATTACTTCCTTGGACTTCTCAGAGTTAATGGGCTCTTTTCCTTTCTGGTTCCTTATGAGATGTGACAGGTCTGGGCTTCAGCATCATTTTTTTCCTTTGTAGCTTTCCAAACCCAACTGGCATCTTTCTGCTTCTTTAATTCTAATTTTGATTTTCCCTGTTTCTAGAATTCTTTCAAGTTTTAATTCAAGGTAACACAAATGAAAGGAAAACTTGGAGAAGTCACCAGTGTCATAACAGTGTGAACGCTGACTCCTAGGATCATAGAGCTAACTAGCTCAGTGACCATGTGTATCAGTCAGAGTTCAGCCAGAGAAACAAAACCAGTAGGAAATTATATATTGGGTTGGCCAAAAAAGTTTGTTTGGTTTTTACCGTAAGATGTTATGGAAAAACCCAAATGAACTTTTTAGTCAACCCAGTGTATGTCTGTTGCTAGAAAGTGACATGTCACTATGGGACCTTGTGAGTCTAGTCAGGAGTTTGCAAGGCAGGTTGTCAGAAAGTTAGGCTAGAACTGTCACTCACAGGTTGAAGCAGCTGTCCACAGAAAGAATTCCTTCTTCATGGAACTTTCAGTTCTGATTTTAGGACCTTGCTACTGTTTAAATCAAGCCCATCCAGACTGTCTAAGATAACCTCCTTTACTTAAACTGATTATGAGTTTTTATCACTTGTATAAAGTATCATCACAGTAACACCTATATTAGAGCTAATTGACATCAAAAGACGATCACACTGTGGATAATCAGTTCTTCCTGATGAGTCTTCAGTTGCTTCTCTTGTAACTGAGCAGGATGGATTAGCGCATTTCCTCCTTTGTGCTTTACCAGGGAAAACCAGTGTGTGAAATTTCCCAGGTACCCAGTACAGCATTCTACTCAGTGCTTTTTCAAAAATGATTACGTCTGGGCCTAGGAAATCAGTTCCAATTGATTGGAGTCCTAGGGTTAGACCTTTTTCCAAAAGTCTAAATGCTTTGACAGTAACAAATCCATTGTTCGATCATTATTTCCTTGGGTATACAAGTAAGTGAAAATCACTCAGTTGTGTTCATCTCTTTGCGTCCCCATGGACTGTAGCCCACCAGGCTTCTCTGTCCTTGGAATTATCCAGGCAAGAATACTGAAATGGGTTTCCATTCTCTCCTCCAGAGGATATTCCCGACCCAGGGATCGAACTCAGGTCTCCTGCTTTGCAGGTGAATTCTTTACTGTCTGAGGAATAAGGAATAAGTTAACTATCAGCAGAGTCTAGAGGGCAACTTGGCCCAACCATAGTCAAGGACAAGTAGCTGTGGAAATGTTTAGAGTGCCATTTAGTGAGGAGTGTAGAAAGAAGATTTCCCTATCTTCTGCCTTTTGCTTAAGCATAAGAGAATGTCCCCTCCATTAAAACTGTCACTTGGGACTTCCCTGGTCATCTAGAGGTTTAGATGCCGTGCTTCCAGTGCAGGGGGCCCAGGTTCAACCCTTGGACAGGGAAATAGATCCCACATGCCATAACTAAGAATTTGCTTGTCATGACTAAAAGATGCCTCATGCAGCCAGATAAATAAATAATAATTTTTTAATTAAAAAAAGTACTGTCTTTTATCCAGGGAACCTCAGAAGAAAGGTGACTGAGTCACAAACCCAAGAGAATGACTAACAGTTGACAGGGCCACTGAACACTCATCGGGCTCTAACCTAGAAGTGAGATATTTGGACTCCATTTCTTACTCTGCCGCTGTTGTCAGTTTAAGTTTTTCAACGTGAGAACAGGGCTGTCTCACCTAGCCTGAATTCAGAAAGTGTTTTTTTGACTAAATGGAAAAAAAAAAACCACAGAGGCTTTTTCATGAACGTTTGCCAGGAGGAGATGACAGGATGTCATTTTGATTAGCAGAAGTGAGTGAGCATGGGCATGTGTGTACACTGGGGCCAGAGAGGGTTGTAGGGACATCCCTGCTGGGTTGCAGAATCACGCAGTTTACAAAATGCTTTATATCTGTTTTAATTTGTGTTCCTAGCAAGCTTCCAAATAGTAGCCCAAATGGTGATCACCTCCATTTCACAAGCGATGCAAGTACCGAGAGGTTAATTGGCTTATCTAAGTTGACAGAGCTAGTGTGTGTAAGATGATAGAGCTAGTGTGTGTGTTTGTGTTAATTGCTCAGTCGTGTCTGACTCTTTAAACATTCCATTGGTCCATGTGTATGAGACCAGGATTTTCCAGTTCCTATATTCTAAGCCACTACCTTCCCCCTAATGTGTTGCTGTGGAATGCTGTCGGGATGAAAATTGGAATGGGGTTTTCATGGCCTGCAAGAAAAGGACTCCTGTGAGTCCTAGTGAATGAATAGGAACTTTATTAGGATTTAATTATCAGTGAGTTACAAGGTTGTGTTATCACAATGCAGTTAAGTTCTGTTTTCTGCCAGTACCCACAGCTGACTAGACAGACCTTTGTTGGCAAAGTAATGTCTCTGCTTTTTAATGTGCTGTCTAGGTTGGTCATAACTTTCCTTCCAAGGAGCAAGTGTCTTTTAATTTCATGGTTGCAGTCACCATCTGCAGTGATTTGGAGCCCCCCAAAATAAAGTCTTTCACTGTTTCCATTGTTTCCCCATCTATTTGCCATGAAGTGAAGGGACCGGATACCATGATCTTAGTTTTCTTAACGTTGAGTTTTCCCTAGACAGCATATTAAAAAGCAGAGACATTACTTTGCCAACAAAGGTCCGTCTAGTCAAAGCTATGGTTTTTCCAGTAGGCATGTATGGATGTGAGAGTTGGACTATAAAGAAAGCTGAGTGCTGAAGAATTGATGCTTTTGAATTGTGGTGTTGAAGAAGACTCTTGAGAGTCCCTTGGACTGCAAGGAGATCCAATCAGTCTATCCTAAAGGAAATCAGTCCTGAACATTCACTGGAAGGACTGATGCTGAAGCTGAAACTCCCAATACTTTGGCCACTTGATGCGAAGAACTGACTCACTAGAAAAAACCCTGATGCTGGAAAAGATTGAAGGCGGGAGGAGAAGGGGACGATGGCAAAATATTGAGAGGAAGGCTTTCAGCATAATGCCACCATTGGGCTAAGCATTGTTCTAGGAACACATGATGAAGACAGAGTTCTCACCCCCAGAAAGCTTATATTTCACTGGCAGAGAAATAGACAATAAAGTAATAAATAAGGTAATTAAAAATTAATATGTGCCACAGAAAATATTATCAGGTAGTTTGAGAGAGAGAATGACTATCCTTGCTTTGTCAGCATGGTCCAGGATGGTCTCTCTGAAGACAACATACTTTTGCTGAGAGAAGTTGGAAAAGCTAAGGTTTGTCAGCTGCTGTATTGGAATATTGCTCCAGGTGTCAGCCTTGGTAGCATAATTCGTGCACATACAGGTACACACACCTATCACTTTTTACTTCCTTGGTACTCGTGATTGATCTGTTCTGTAGGTTAAGGCCCTTGGGAGCGTACAGAGTTACTGTCCTGACTCCTTTTTCTAGGTGGTTCTTCACGAGCACGTGTGTGTCTGAAGCACTAGCCCAGAGTGGAAATAGTTCTGTAATCTGGTCTTGAAGCTCCTGCCAAGATGGGCAACAGAGGGATGGCAAGTAGGACTGCAAGCTGTAGATCCTGCTTGGACAGTATTCTCCCACTTGGCTAACCTGGTAGGGCTAGAGGGACCCTCTGGCTCTTCTTTTCCTGGCTTCCTCTCTTGGGGGTGCTTCCTAGAGGTCTTGGGTTCTGTACCTTCATGAATGCTGTTTTGGACCCAATTTTATTTCCTTGTCTCTAGGTTTCCACTCCAGGGCAGGAACAGGAGATGCATTCTGAAGAGAAGACAGCCTTGGGTGCAACACATGAATCTCCTTCTACCTCACCCCACAGTGAGGGTTCAGCCCCTGGAGCCCACCTGGAGCCTCCTCGTGATCCCGGGGCACACCACCACCTCTCCAGTGAGCACTCTGGTACTCACCTCCCTGGCTCTGGCCTTCAGTTATTCTTCCTTGCTCTCCTTTGGAGTCTTCCTTTCCCTCATCTCCCATCTCCCACCCCATTGGCCCCTTATCACCCTGCCCTGTGTCTTTCTTCCCTGGTGACTTCGTTCCTTTTGCTTATTCTCCAATCATTTATTTATTTAGTGCATTTTCATCAAGCATGTCTAATGCAAAGACACTGTTGAGGACCAGAGAGATGTACTACACCATGGATACTTATAAAGAGCTTGTTGTCTAGTTGCCAGAGGGTCAGTCCTAAGTGCAAGAAGGGGCAACCTCATAAGATATATCTGAGTGATATCAGTCCCCAGGCATTTGGGGCCATCACAGACGAGCCATGTGGGCATTGTAAACAGTGAGCAAAATCATTGTGGGTTAGAGTGGCTGGAGGATGTTTTGTGGCAGAGGGATTGAACAGTGAAAAATGGGGAAGGGATTAGAAGCGGGGAGAGAGGTGGTCGGTGCCAGAACAGAATGTAAAGCAAAGGCTCGCTAAGTTGGGAGTTCCCTTGGACCACACTGAGGTACGGTCAGGAGGGACTTATCTGGGAGCCTGATCTGTGCTTGTGTAGGGCCTTTGGGTGGAACCCGGGAAGATTTGTGGGGTAGGTGAAGTGTTAGAAAACAGTATTCTGGAAGGATTACGTAGCACATGAGCACTGTGGATAGAGTGAGAAGCCCAGTGGCTGGGAGCCTTAGGAGGAGGCTAGTGTCACAAAACAGAAGTAATTGCCTGAGCGGATTTGGGTGGAATGAAAAGTGATAGATGTGACACACATTTGAAGGAAAAATCCACGAGACAATGCAGAGGAGGGGGGATTAGTAGGTTTTAGATGATGTTTGGAATCACTGAGGAAACTTGGGAAGTCAGGAAAGGAAGATGGAAACATGCATTTTAAACAGTGAACTTAAGGTCTTATGGGACACCCAAATGAAATGTCCAGATAGGCAGCTGGAGGCTTGTGGTAGGGGTCTCAGAGAATGGAGAACTTCAGAGCAGCATTAGAGAATGGGAGCCATGAGATCTCTGACAGAGGGAAGAGGGTCACTCTGGGGCCTAAGTGCCTTTAGTATCCTTGATGAATGGGCAAATGAAGAGAGGCCCCACAGCCTCTCACAGGCAGAGAGGTAGGGGGAGGGCAAGCAGGCTGCTGCTGGGGAAGCCACAGAGGAGAGAAGGTAGTCAGAAGTGTAGCTTCCTACCTAGTGTGGCAGAGAGAGGACTGGAAGGAGCTGGCAGCTCTGTTTGACCAGGGACCTTCTGCATCTCCAGGGAAAGTTCACAGTTTACATGGATAACACCTTTATGGAATAGGTGTGAGGGTCAGTGTATGTGGAGCTGCTTGGGTTCTCTTGAATCCATTTACTGGGATACAGACCTCCTCATTGGAAACAAGAGCAGGGCTGGTCCCACTCAGAGATTTCTTTCTTCCTTCAGCTCAGAGTGCTTCCCCGGTACCCACCCTTCCCCAAGTGGGGAACTTAGGAAACCAAGTAGTAGCAACTGTGCTTTGGATGGTCAGGCCCCAGGTGAGCTTCCTGAGTTCCAAGTCTGTGACCCAGGAGTAGCAAGGCCTCATCTCCAGGGCTCTGGCCTATTCTGAGCCTGCTCCTGTGGCTTCCCCGCCTAACTGCTTCCCCTGGAGCTGGTCCTGTCCACTGAGTTCATGGACTGTATCTTACCTTGAACTTGTCCTTTTATTAATGTGTCCTCCTAGCTTCCTTCTGTCTCTCCATCCCTTTGGCCACCAGGTACCCAATTCTGTGCTCTTGGTAACCCTGATGACTTGGCCCCTTAGCCTGGGAATGTCCCTGAGCAGTAAAAGCTTGTCATTCCAGGAGGCTGCAGAGTTGGAGTTCCTATCTGTGAACTATTCTCAGAAGTGGAAAGGTGCAGCACTCAGCCAGAGAGCCCTGTACCAGAACATCATGCTGGAAAACTGCCACAGCCTGGCCCCTTTGGGTAATGACTCTGCTCCCCAGTAATTTAGAGTCGGCCCTCTTTGCTAGGTTCTTATTCTTTTAAATTATGAAAATATAAAGAGACAAAGTGGGGAGAATAATAAAGTGAATTTCTCTATATCAACACCCACTATAATTATTGTTAACATTCTCTTTACTTCCTTATTAATTAAACTGGGCTGGTTTAATTAGAATTTGTAGTTGGACAGAATATAGAGCCACTCAATTACTGTCAGTCATGAGCTAAGTTACTTACAATAAGGCTGAAGGAATGGAAACCCGGAGCAGACCGACCAACTAGACCAGACTTTGGGAAAGAAAGCCTTGTAGGAGCCTAGGAGCCTCGCAGCAGAAGTGAAAGGATTTTCATGCCATTGTTTTCAGATAGCAGCACCCCACATATCTGTTTCCAATTGTCACTGATAACCATTTTCTTCACTCTGAATGTTTTTTCTTTCTCTGAGCTCCTTAATTAGCCTTTCTGTTTCCTCATATGTTCTGGTTGCTGTGGTTCCTGATAGATTTTTTTCTCCATAGATCATTTCAACTTGAGCTCCTACTTCTAATTTCCTTCGTTTCCTACTTTCAGTTCATAATTAAATATCATCTTTGAGCAGAACTTTGTTCTAGGCTACCTGGAGCTGGTAACTACTCTACAGATAAACTATACTTGGGATTGGTGTTTGGTCCTGGTCCAGTCACCTGTTGTCCATCCTCGAATGAGCTGAGTTGCTTGGCACAAGGCATGTTTGCCTCAGGTTCCCCTTCAGAAATAATGGGGCACGGCTGCTTCCAGAAAGTGGCTGTTGTCAGGGGAGGTTCTGGGGTTGACAGGTCTAAGACAGTAGCCTACTCTGAAGAGAATGGACTTAGAAGTCAAGGATTCAGACATCTGTAACTTGTACACACTAAAGTACTTGAAGATTTATACCCCTGATGTCGATGTGAGTGAAAGGAACCAACATTTTTTGTATTAAACTATAACTATGATTGCTCTGCCTTCTCCCACTATTATAAAATTTAAAAGCAAATATTTATTGCTTATTTTCCCATGATTCCTGATTATCAAGATACCAAAGACATGTTTGATTTATATTTCAAGTTATTGATACCAGTCTTAATTTTCTGTGTAGTACTGCACCTACCAGTCCAGTGTTCCAGGGACTAGGTCCCCAGGTTTAGAGCTCTGCTCTCCCCTTAACACTTTTCCTCAGTGTTTCTCTACTTGTGGCTTCTCCACACCCTGTCCCTGTCCTGTTACTCAAGAATCACTCCTTTTTTGTACACTTTTTTCCTGATCATACCCTTATAATATACATTTCTCTTCAACTCTCATGTTTGCCCACATCATTTCTTATATTTGGTTTAAAGTATTTACCACCACTCTCCTCAACATCTTTACTGTGAACTGTGGAGCCATATAGTGTCATGGTTGGAGCAGACCTGAGAGTTCATCGTTTTACTAAGGAGAAACCACATCTAAGTGACTTCTGGGAGATGACACTGTGCTTTACAGTCTGATCTCTTGCCTTTCAATTGGCCTGCCCTCCTGGCTGTGCTGGCTCCACATGCCTCTGTTCTGATAGCTCTGCTTCCTCCCTCCTCTATGGACTGGCTTTCCCTCTTTGTTTTTCTGTCCATGAAGAAAAATTTGAGCCATTTCCAGTTTTTCTCCTGTTCTGAATGTGTCTCCTCATTCCTTACCCTCAGTGTGAATTTTTCGTTAGCTTCGTAGGCTCCTGATAGTTCCATTTCCCCAATAGGACAAGAAATGAATGACAGTTGTTTTCTTCTGACTTGGCAGCAGATGAGAACAGGATGGTGCATTCACAGTTGCCTCCAAAACAGGACATTTCTGAAGAATTGAAGTCATCTGACAGGATCTTAGGGGTGTTCTGTGGAGTGATTCCTGCAGGACAAGAAGCTGGGACTGCCAGTAAAGAGGCTTCAGAGAATCTAGAAGTTCAACCCTCAGATGAAGAAGGAACCAGACTGGACAGTGATTTCTTAGAAATAACACAGGAGGATAAAAAGAAATCCACAGAGGATCAATATGATGATTATAATGAACTTGGGGGACATCTAGATCTGTCCTCTAGTCTCTCAGAACATCAGGGAGTTCTGAAGGGACAGAAATTGTATCACTGTGATGAATGTGATAAAGCTTTTAATTGGAGTTCACACCTCATTGGGCATCAGAGAATCCACACTGGAGAGAAACCATATGAGTGTTCTGAGTGTGGCAAGACCTTCAGGCAGACTTCTCAGCTCGTTGTCCACCTCAGAATCCATACAGGGGAAAAACCTTATGAATGCAGTGATTGTGGAAAGACCTATCGCCACAGCTCCCATCTCATTCAACACCAGAGACTCCATTATGGGGAGAAACCATATAAATGTAATGAATGTGCAAAAGCTTTCACCCAGAGTTCCCAACTCATTGACCACCAGAGAACTCATAGTGGGGAGAAGCCATATGAATGCAATGAGTGTGGGGAGGCCTTCATTCGGAATAAAAGCCTTATCCGCCATCAGGTACTTCATACTGGTAAGAAACCTTACAAGTGTGATGAATGTGGGAAAGCTTTCTGTTCTAACAGAAATCTTATTGACCATCAGAGAATCCACACTGGGGAGAAGCCTTTTGAGTGTAATGAATGTGGTAAGGCCTTCAGTCGGAGTAAATGTCTTATTCGACATCAGAGCCTCCACACTGGGGAAAAACCATACAAATGCAGTGAGTGTGGGAAAGCCTTCAATCAGAACTCTCAACTTGCTGACCATGAGCGAATTCATACTGGAGAAAAACCTTTTGAATGTAATGAGTGTGGTAAGGCATTCAGTCTGAGTAAATGTCTCATTCGACATCAGCGACTTCACACTGGTGAAAAGCCATATAAATGCAAAGAGTGTGGAAAATCCTTTAATCAAAATTCACACCTTATTATTCATCAGAGAATACACACTGGTGAAAAACCGTATGAATGTAATGAATGTGGAAAGGTCTTCAGTTACAGCTCCAGTCTTATGGTACATCAGAGAACCCATACTGGGGAAAAACCCTATAAATGCAAAGATTGTGAGAAAGCTTTTAGTGACAGTTCACAGCTCATTGTACACCAGAGAGTTCATACTGGAGAGAAACCCTATGAATGTATTGAGTGTGGGAAAGCCTTCAGTCAGCGTTCTACTTTCAATCACCACCAGCGAATTCATACTGGAGAGAAGCACTCAGGTCTGGCTCGATCTGTTTCTTAAGACATAATTCTCTAAAGACAGCAAGGAACTTTGGTTAAGGTTTCTATATAAGGAGTATGTTAACTCTGTTCTCTGTTTTCAACCACTGATCAAAGTGGACCATCCCTAAAGGTTCTCTGCCAATCACAGTGGTGGGAGAGGGAATAACAGTGCAGTCCTTCCCAACTACTGTTTAAAAATCTATCTCATTTCTTAGTTATTCATCCCCTAATCAGAATGTGTGTTTCTCTAGGACAGAGATAGTTCCTTTTTCTGTTTCATTTCCTCCCTTTTACCATTTACATAAAGTCATTCTCCAAGATACTGATTCACTTCTTGGCTATGGCCCTCTTTATGTACTATTTTTTACCTCTTTATCTACTTTTTAAACTCCTACTCTAATATTGTCCCTCACCACTTAGGTTCCCTGTCTAGAAAGTCTTTTTTTTCCATTTCCTTTCCTAATCTGTGTCCCACAGAACCTGCCAGATCCAGAACCAGTCTTTCTTGAAAGACTGTCTTCTTCAAATACTTCTCCATTCATGTTAAACTTCTATTCATTGGACTTCAGTACTTTGAGTTAGCTGGTGGTGTATGTACAACTGTTGTTAAATGACCTTGTAAATTATTCTCAACCTACTGTATATGTGTGTACGTTTTTGCCAACATATTATAGACTCTTTGAGGTTGGATATAGTATTTCTTTAAGTACATAGGTAATGATTTTCATATGGTGGTAGTATAATAAATACCTTTTTAAAACTCAGCTTTCTAACTGAACCATTCTTAAATTGGGCACAATCTCCCCTCCCCCTGGCCACCCACCAGACTAGAAGCTTCTAAATATAGATCTTATATCTTCATAGAATATCACATACAAAGCCCTTATTGATTTCTGCATATACCTCTGGAAGTCTCATTACTGCTACTTCGTTGTTTTCTGATAAATTTTCTGTTGGGTTTAGGAAGTTTCCTTCTATTCTTATTTTTAGTAGCAGTGGTATAATGTAGTAGTTAAGTGCATAGATGGTTTTTTTTTGGCCACAGCACAAGATGTGGGACCTTAGTTCCACAGCCAGGGACCGAACATGTGTCCCCTGCATTTGAAGCACTGAAGCTTAACCAGTGGACCACCAGGTAAGTCCCACAAGCATAGATTTTTGTGCCAGGTATTCTAGGTTCAAATCCTGACTCTTCCCCTTTCTTAGGTAGGTGATCCTCAATAAGTCATTTAGTTTCCTTGTGTTTAGCTCTCCCTTGTATAAAATGGAGCTACCTCAGGACTGTGAGGGTAAAATTAGTTTGTAAGGGTAAGGCACTTAAAACAGTGTTGGCACTTAAAACAGTGCTTGGCACATACTGTGCTACCTAGTTTTTATTATGATGGCTTTTAAGTTCTACATGATTTTTTTAAAAAAACCCACTTGTATAATTTTATAGACAATGTCCTTTATTTTTGTAATTTTGGGGAGAGTAAGTTTCTAAATAATTGCAGTTTCCTTGTGCTCTTGGGGTAAAACCCATTTGTTCCTGATGATTTTTTCAAGTACAGAACTAAATTGAATTTACTATTAAGTTTTTGTCTGCTTTGCAAAATGTTTTTCTTTAATTACTCTGGAAGAACTTGAATAATATGAGAATGATTCTTTGAACAGTAAAAATAACTCTGCCCGATCTGTTTTGGGGGATGAGGGAATTGAGAGGGACAAATTTTTTTTGTTCCCACCCTGAGAGGCATAAATCTTTAGCAGCATTTTTATTTTTTCAGTTGTTGCCCTCTAAGTTTCCATCTCTGAGTAAATTTTGGTGATACATATCTGGAAGTCATCCTTTTTACTGGACTGACAGTGGCATAAAGTTGCACTTCGTATTCTATAAAGTTCTACTCTTTTGTATATGTAGTTAGAGCTCTGTTTCATCCATAATGTTTTTTTTTGTTTGTTTCATCCATAATGTTTTACATTTTGGTTTCCTTTCAGTTTTTCTTTCATGATTGCCATGTTTATTTTGTTTTTCTTTGAAACTCCACTTTTTCTTGAATATATTTTTTCATATGTTCTTTCACTGCCTCAAGTTGCAGAGACTTTTCATTAGCCTCATCTCTCTCTTTTTTTTAATTACTCAGTGATTTTGATATTTGTCCCAAGATAGGGAAATCAACTTTTTCTTGAATTGTTCTATAGGCTATTTGCATGCTATTAAATTATCTGTTTAGATCTGGAACTAGAAGATGAATTCTAAATTTTCATTACTAGTATGCTATGCAGGAATAAAGAAGTAAAGGAGCAGCTCAACATTTTGCTAATCTGGTTGAAAACTTTCCACCCAGAGCCCCCTTTTTTCTTTTTTGCTCGGCTTTTATATGAGTCCAATGAAGGCTCCTTCCACATGCACTACTTATTGCAAATAGCTTTGTTGTAAAAGAACTGAGTATGGAAAACTCTTCAATCCCTAAGACTTTATTTTACCTTGGCAACTCCAAATTGAGAAAAGAACATATCCTGAGATGTTTGAGAAAATATTCAGTTTTATGAAAACATCCAGTTTTATGAAAACATCCACCAGAGACTTTTTATGCTTCCAAGAAACCTACTTAATTTGAGTGTGTGAAAATGTTGGCTATAGTTTATTTCTTGTTTGACATCACAAAGTCCACCTATGTTGGATTTTAAAAGCAAGAAACCATTCATCCAGAGCTTCTATTATTTGCTACACATTTTTGGAAGATAGTATTCCTGGAATAAGTGTTGAAAGCTTTTAGTTATTGCACATGGGTTCTGCTTCATTCATGAGTCCACAGTGCAGGTAAAGAAGAACAGCAGTGTGATAAAGCTTATAATTTATTTTTAAAAATCAGACAAAATTTATGCCTAGGAGATAGTTCAGATGATCACATGTGGTGGTGAATATACTAGGAGCTGGACATTTACCCTCTTATTTCTTACACAAAAATTATTCTACAGGTATATTCTGCATCTCAAACCCTGGTAATTTTGCTTCTAAGACAAGTAGGAAAGGTCAAGAGATGTTGGGTGCTGACAAGTTGTTGAGTATTGTCCCATGTTGGAAGACATTTCTCTTAAGTCGACCTCTTTGAGTGCTACAAAGGATACTGTAGGTGTTAAGGACAAGTTGTGAACACCCACAGGGCAGCTCTTTCTCTACAGAAAATTAGAAACAACCCCCCTACCCCTAACATTAGGATGTGTTCTAGCTTGATGTGCCCTTATATAACACTTGTCCAAAGGGGATAATGGGAAGGTGTTATGACATCAGCTTTTTCCAAGTACCTAATGGTACAAGTATCTGACCCAGATAGTATAGACTGATTTACTCCTTGCTGTACCGGAACAGTCTTCCCACTAATATATGCATAAGGCTAATGGGCTGTACTTTGCCCAGTTGGACGCCCTGTAGGATGGGTTCACTTTCCCTTTTAAGACATATGAACATCTTACATGAAAACAATAAGATATATTTGGCATCCCTAACGCTTTTCAGATCAGTGGCTCTTGGTTAGAAATTTCTAGCTGACTGAAAATGTAATGTTTTTCAGGTCACCAAGTTCAGTGACTTAACTATTTCTCAAGATGTACGTACAGTTGGCATTTTATGATATCAGGCGTCTCCCCCAAGCCCCCAGTTGCATTGTCTTGTAAATAGATGATGTATTTACAAGATATTCAGTTTTCCAACTTTGTGCCATATGGATTGTGGGTGGAGAGGCACAGAGCCAACAGTCACACAAGTTTCAGTACAATGAGATGAATGGATAGAGTAACCACAGAACAACATGCATTCTCCTAAGACTAAATAAGGAGTGGCTGTATGTTCAGGGCTACACGGTGCATAGATAAATACTCATCCACCAGGATGTGTGCATTATACTTTGATTCCCAGTTAGGTAAGGTTGAAAAATGCTATATCCCATCTTTGAGACTGTGTGGCTGCCCAGGGAAGGAGGAGACAGAACAATGCAATTACACTATACCAGTAGTGACCCTGGCAAGTCAGTATGATTTTAAAAAAAAAGGATATTAGTGAAACCTCCAGGTAGTATTCAGGCTGCCTTTGTGATGAGCAAAAATTGATGACATCAAAGCTCTCAACGGGGAGCCACATTGCTGGTGCCCCTAGGATTCAAGGGAAGTGCACCCTAGTACAGGGGCCATTTATAAAGAAGATGATCATGGCAGCTGCTGTAGTGCTAAAATTAAAGCCACTGACGTGTATTCTCTAAGCTGTGCATGTTATCCATTGTCAACATTTATCCTAGCAAGGAGCACTGAAGTAATGACATAGAAGGAGTCATTTAAAAGACTTTGAAAAGAACAATTAGAGGAACTCTAAATTCACCTCTTCTTGGGGTTCCCTGAGGTTTCCATTGAGAGTGTATATATGGGATATTTGAACCATAGAATCAGCAACAGCTGGATAATTTCCCCAAAATCTACAAGAATAAGAGAAGTTGCACATCTTGTTGGGGCCCTCTGAGCAATACTGTGTATAAAATAAGAGTTAGAAATATCTTATACTGGGGCAAAGCTAAAGATATGCTCCACCTCCCTACCCCATACAAGAAGTTATCATGTCCTGGCCCATAATTAATATCAAGGGCAAAACCATCTTCAACAAGCCAGCTGGTCTGAATCTCCAGATTCTGGAACACCCTTTTCCCTCTTGAATCATGAGTGGGTCATCACTAAGTATATTGCTTCTCAAGGAAGTCAGGTGTATTAGTCTGTTTGGACTGCCATAGCGAAGTACCACAGACTGGGTAGCTTAACCAACAGAAATGTGATTTTTCAGTTAAGGAGTAGAAAGTTTGAGATCAAGGTGTCAGCAGAGTTGATTTCTTCTCAAGCCTCTCTCCTGGCCTTATAGATGGGTGTCTCCTATCTTTACATTTAGTTCATGTCCTAATTTCCTCTTACACAGTGGCATTGAAGTAGGATGTGCCCCCAGTGAGCTCTTTTAACCTTTATTACCAGTTTAAAGGTTCTGTCTCTAAATAAAATCTCATTGTGAAGTCCTGGGATTTAGGAGGACTTCAACACACAGATTTGCAGGGAACACAATTTAGGCCATACTATAATTTTATCCCTCTCCCTAAACATGTTCCTCTTTAACAGTCTATTTCTAGAGAACAATCTTATTTTAGTTGCTCAGATCAATAACCATGGAGTCATCCTTAACCAACATCCAATTCATTAGCAAATCATGTTGGACATGTGTTCAAAAAATATATATCTTCTTATCACTTCCATCACTTCTAAGCTAGTCTAAGCCACTATCATTTCTTATCTGGAATACTTAAGTAGCTTCTTCATCTCTCTACTTCTACTCTTGTCCACCCTTAGACTGTTCTCAACAGAGTAGCCAGAGCAAACTTTTAAAGCATTATGTTATGGAGTGAAACACAGAACTTAGGGAAACAGGTTTCTTGGTTCCTTTCATAGCTAATAGCTAATAAACCTTTGAATATGTGGCAAGAGGGAAAAAATGGTAAGATCATGTCACTTTTCAGTCCCCAAACCCTCTTGTGTTATTTGTGATATCCAAAGCCCTTATGGCCCAAAATGTGCACCGTCTCCTTTTTTAAGGCCTTTGATTCCTGATGTTTCATCTATCGGGGTAGTCACATGCCTTAACTGATCACTTCCTGTCTCTGCCTTCCCTTTCATAGTCCCACTGCCACCTATCCTCTTCTCTCTCTCTCCGTTTCTTTCTCCTGACTCACTACTATGTTCTATGTATTTATTGTCTTCTCTGACTTGAAGTTAAGCTTCATGGGGCAGCAAGTTCATTTTCTTCACTACAGTATCTGCGGAGACTAGAACAATGATATAATACGCACTCAACACTATTACATGCTGTGGGTACACGATAGCTTTGAGGCTGAAAGGAGAGGGATGTGTGGAAAAGATGACTTCTGCTCAGCATCCGGAGCTAGGGCTATGACTTAAGGGAGACTCACTTCGAGAAAGGCAGCCTGACCGCCCAGTTGATTGGTCCCTCTTCCCGCCCTAACCAAGTCCCTTCCTCAGGCTCCATCTCTTCTAGGGCTCTCCACATATTGGCTGATCTCTCCGCCCTTGCACCCTGCCAACCAATGATAGGATAAAACTGGGCGAGAGGCGGGGCCAGAGCTCCCACAGATCAGTGAGAGAGCTGGCCAGGGGTCTGGAGGACTCCAGCCTCCGGGGCACAGAGGTGCAGAAACCTCCCTATGCCTAGAAAGACCGGAGGTTTAGGGTGGGAGTTAATGGGGAGTCAGTGACGTAGTTCCTTCTCCGCTTTGTTCCGAGACGTGGGTCGGGCGCTTTTGCTGAGGGGTATGTGGCAGCCCGGTGTGGGGTTTGGGCCGGTTCTGGGAGCGGGAGGGGCACACAGGCCCGGGGCCAGGCCTCCCTCACCGCTGCCAGCTGCGGAGACTGAGGTGCGGCAGTTCAAGGGGTCGTTGTGGGGCCCCTCTCCCCTCGTTCGGAGCTGGCCCTTTGTCTTGAGTCTTCTCCCACTGTGCTCACTTCGGACTAGGCTGACAGTAGTGACTGAACTGTATCATCCCCGCTGCTAGCCATGGGACCAACCTGGTAAAAGCGGTCCGAGTCTCGCCCAGGCTCCAAAGGCCTCCCCAACACTACGTATTTGATTCAGATCACCAGTATAATCCCTGATGTGTTCCTTGGGAGAAAACGGACCCAGAGAGGAGGGCAGAGTCTTGCCCAAGGTTACTTATTCATTCATTCATTCAACAAATACGTAGCACCAACTAGTAGTGTATTAGATCCGGGGATTACAGTTGTGTACAAGGCAAAACTATATTCTGGTATGAAAGAAATGGAACAATCTTTAACGGTTAGACGCACGGTCTGGGAATCTGAAGGAGGAAAGACAAAACCATCTTTGAGTCCTATCAATCCGGAGAGATAGGTAATCATAAAAAATTCTCCTTCTAGCATCCCATCTAGCTTTAGCCTTATTTCTTCCCGTCTTTAAAGACACTTGACTGAGCAAAGTTTCCCTCATCTCTTTTCTGCAAACTTTTGTTGGAAAGTTGGATTTCAGAGAATTTCTCTATTCAAGTGCATTTTTCAGAGGAGAATATGGAGACTTATGCTATCAGCAGAACAGTTGAAAAGGAGCGACTGTGGTATGATGGAATGAGGATTTCCTTCGGACACAGAAAACTTATCTCTTACTATACATACAGCCTTCAGCAAGTCATTCAATCTCTGGGAACTTCATTTCCTCATCTTTAAAATGGGAATGATCATCCTTACTGCTCGCAGTTCAGTAGGAAGGGAAGTGACCCAGGGATGGGACATTGCCCTGAGTGTCTGCTTGCAATTAAGATCTTAGAATACTCAGGCATTTCTATGTGTTTACAGTGATCCAAGACCCCACTAGGAACTTTTTCACCAAACCCAAAGAAGAGATGAGGCAAGGTCTGTACTGGGCGGAGATCCTTTGGAGTGAGGCTACTGTACACAGGTGTGAAAGTGAGCCATTTTCTTCTCTTCGGCAGGTGAGATCTTTATTGTGATATTAATTAGTTTGGGGATGGGAATCCTACCTGCCAGAAAATGTGGGGACCAGGGCTGAAAGGGAGCATTTCTGAAGAAAAACAGAAGTGAGAGGAGGCCCTCTAGATCCTGAGGAGTAGAATTTGGGGGTGGGAGCCTCCCATCCCAAATGTAGTGATGTAGTGGAACTCCAATTTGGGTGTCAGGAGACTTTAACTTGAGTCTTAGCTCTCCTCTAAGTTCCAGTTTCCCCATCTCAAAATTTTTATGAGACTAGGTGGTCTGCAAGGTTCCTCCCAACTCTGACATTCTGAGAATCTCTGAACAGTTACACTAAGTCAGTCTTTTAGGGAATTTAAGCCCTTGGATGGCCCTGTTGAGACAGAACTGCCAAGAATGTCAATATTGTCATGGTATTTAGACAATATGAAGTACCAAAGGGATGCACTGGTGGAGGAGGGATGGAGGTGGTCATGTGTAGAGGGTGCACTTCTCACCATTGTACACCCAGATTAAATTGGCTAGCATCCTGAACTTATTGAATATTTCGAATCAAACATTTATTGAGCTCTCTGTGCCAGGCACTGTGTGGGATACACATATGAATATCATGGGCCCTGTTCTCTGGAGGCTTAGAGCTTAAAGTGTACATGTGAAGAGGAAGGATGCAGACATACACACAAGGAATTACAGTATAAGGCAACCTGATATTACAGATTTATTATGGCATTTTTTTAAGTGCAGAAATTTTTATATGGTCAAATCTATTAGCTTTTTTTCAGCCTTTGTTTTATGCGTAAGGCCTAGGCCTTTCTCTCCCTGAGATCAAGGTATTTCCTTCTAGTTTTTTTTTTTCCTTGAAATTTTTACATTTCACTCATCTGCTTCTCTTGAATTTATTTATTTTCAGATATTGCCTCTTATTCATCACTCCACTGAAGCTAATCAGTAACCAAAGACCATGTGACTCAAAAGGACCTGAAAGGCTGATGATCCTTGTAAATTAGAGGAATGCAGTCTCCCTAGGTAAAATCTCTGTCTCTCTCGGAATAGAACTCTGCTCTTTGTGAGTGCCCCACAGCCTAAAATGAATGGTACTGCTGAGATGAAGACACTCATCCGTCAGACTCAGGCATTGTGGGTCAGAGACCTGTGGGGCCTCTTTGGTCCTGTTCCACTTGCTGGTTGCCTGAGGTTGTAGTTTTGTGCCCAGTTGCCTGGACACCCCTAGTGATGTCCTCTCCTTATCGTCTTATCTGTCTCTTGTCCTCCTTTAGCCAACACCTCATCTCCATACTATCAAGGAATTCTTCCAGAATTTATGAGCGAATTTCCCATCTATTTGGGCAGAGGAAAAATAGTTAGGTTTTCTTTTGATCAAACTGTCCTTGAACTAGTGCTCCCTGCTCTACTGAAAAGTCTTGCCTTCTCCTCAGATCTTCCAGAACCACCCTGAGCTTCCTTACTGCACGTCCTTATACATTTCTTTCTCTCTCCCTGCCCTTTAACCAAAACCTCTATTTTAGCAAGTTTATATATTCTCACGACTTCCTCTGTCCTCTGTATCTTATTCTTAAGTTTGTATTCCTAACATATTCTTCCTCTTGCCTAAAGTGTTTCCCTGCATTTTCATCTTTTTTTTTCTTTTTCTTTTTTTTTTGGCTTGGACCATTTTAAAAGTCTTTATTGAATTTGTTACAATATTTCTTCCGTTGTTTATGTTCTGGTTTTTAGCCCCCAAACATTTGGGATCTTAGCTCCCTGACCAGAGTTATAATCCACACCTCCTACATTGAAAGTCGAAATCTTCACCAGTGGACTGCCAGGAAAGTCCTTCCCATCTTTCTTAGTGATATTATCATTCTCAATATTCAGATCTGGATCTGATGATCTAGAATTCTTTTCTTTAGTCATCCTCTGTATCCAGTCTGATATATGCATATGCTTTTCTGAAAATAGCTGGACTTATTTTCTCTCCTGTCATTATTCTGGACCAGGGTCTTGCTATCTCAGACATCTGTGTATCCATTTAGCAAACATTCAGTCAGCACCGAGAAAGTGGCAGGCCCTCTCATAGTCACCCATACTGCATCCCTAAATTCCCAACTCATTTCCCTTCCTCCATTATTTGTTTCTACTCTAATCCATCTGGGCTAATCTTCCTAAAGCATTTCTTTCCTAATTTCACTTTTGGATAGGGTGATATAAAATTTATTGTCTAAATTTGGGGTGCTTTTGTAAATGAATGGGGGAACTATTAATAATGATGCTGTAAAAAATTTTAATATAAAAAATAAAGAATAATGATGTTGTAATATAAGGTATAAACCAGGACTGTTCTGGGAAAACTAGGGTGTATGATTACCCTACTTCTAGGTGGCAAGTTTTGGAGTCTTTCTTTTTAATTTCCTCAATTTACTTCTCATGGGATACCTCACTGCCTCTTTCTTCTGTTTTTCACTTCATGAAACAGAGAAACATGAATGTGCTGGGGGTGGAGGGAGGTCTGGGACTAGGGGAAATGAATGGCATTGCTTGAAGAACTATATTCTTGATAAGTGAGAATGAGATGGAAAGTAACAAGAGAGGAGAATAGCAAGGTAGAAAAAAGAATGTAGAAAATAGAAAGGAAGCTAAGGGTAGATTTCACTCTTCTGTTTAGAACTTTTTTCCCATTGATTGTCAGATTGTATCTATATGTTTTGCCCTGAAATGTCAATGTTCTGGCTGATATCACTTCAGGCAACTTGATTGTTTCATTCCTTCATTTGTTCATTCAAGAGCAACAGAAATTTCAAGTGCTTACTATTTGCCTGGGACTGTGCTTGGAATATGATAAAGAACAAAATGGACAAAAATCCCTGCCTTCATGAAGTTATGGGATAGTGTCACTACCCAATTATTTTCAGTACATCAACCTTGTGCCAGATTCCTTTTGAGAAAACAGTTCTTGCTTATCCTCAGGTTCAGCCAAAGTTCTGCCTTTCTTTTTAAACTTTATTATTTATTTATTTATTTTGGCTGTGCTGTGTGGCATATGGGATCTTAGTTCCCTGACCAGGGATCAAACCTATACCCTCTGCAATGGAAGTGCAGATTCTTAATCACTGTACCACCAGCATTGTCCCATTTCTGCCTTTTTAAAACACCCTTCCCCAAGCATCCCAACCCCAAGTATTCACTCCATCTCCTAGCCCCCTTCATGTCCTGATTGGGTACATTGTAAACTTGTAATTTGTTCTATTAGTGTATTACCATTATGCCACTGTAAGTTCCTTAAATGTAGGTATGATATTGCATGCTTGTATTAGTCTTCTTGGGCAGCCATAGCAAAATTCCACAGACTGGGTGGCTTAAGCATTAGACATTTGTCTTCTCACAGTTCTGGAGGATAGAAGTCCAAGATCAAGGTGACTTGACTGTTTTTGGTTTCTGATGAGGACTCTTCCTGGCTTGTAGATGGCTACCTTCTTGTTGTGTGCTCACATGGCTTCCCTCGGTTTGTGTATGTGGTAGGGAGTGGGCAGGAGTGCAAGTGCAAGTGGTAGGTCTTCTTGTATGGACACATTAATCCTATTGGATCAGGGCTCCACCCTTATAACCTGCTTTAGTCTTAATTACCCCCTTAGAAGTCACATCTCCAAATATAGTCACATTGGGGGCTTGGGATTATACATATGAATTTTGGAGGGATACAGTCAGTGTGTACCAGTCCTTTTTTTTTTTTCATTCAATATGGAGTTGTGTAAATACCTAGCTATTAATGTTTTTCCTGTCCACACCTTTCTGGAAGGCTGCAAGACATATTTGCATAATAGCCTTTAAGGGTAAAATAGATACTGCACTAGCTAACTGGGAAGCATTGGATCAGCCATGCCTAGAAGTGGGGTGCCCAGGGGCTGGCTTCAAGGCACTGTCTTATTCTGAATTTCTAAATTACTTTATTCTAGTAATTATGAAAATCTGTTCCTTTAAGTGAAAGCCACTTAGTTGTGTCCATCTCTTTGCGACCCCATCTACTATACAGTCCATGGAATTCTCCAGGCCAGAATACTGGAGTGGGTAGCCTTTTCCTTCTCCAGGGGATCTTCACAACCCAGGGACTGAACCCAGGTCTCCCGCATTGCAGGTGGGTTCCTTACCAGCTGAGCCACAAGGGAAGCCCAAGAATAGTGGAGTGGGTAGCCTATCCCTTCTCCGGTGGATCTTCTTGACCCAGGAATTGAACCAGGATCTCCTGCATTGCAGGCGGGTTCTTTACCAACTGAGCTATCAGGGAAGCTCCATTCCTCTAAAGTCATTTCCTAACTTTTCATAAATAATATTGTAGAAAGGAAAATAATTAAACAGTAATACAGTTTAGCAGAGGACAATTTGCCAGCAAAATGGGAGGCCTTCATAAGAGCAAATACATAAACATATCTACCTAGTCATCCATCCATTCATTCATACAAACAGTTTCACTTTTCTGCAATGGTGCTTTTTAAAAATTGCTCTGTGTGAGATCCAAAACAGAGATATGTACATGGTAGAGTGTTCAATAATTACTAGTTTAAGAAATGTATGAAGAAAAGAGAAAGTTTCAGAGAAGATTAAAAATAGAAAAGAAGCTGAGAAAAAGCCATCAACTTTCTCAGAACTCTGGAGGTAGCTTCACTAGCTGTCTTATTTGGCTCTGCAGTCCCCTGACTACTTCTCATTGGCTTCCTCCACCTGCTGACTCCTGTTTGATTAGGAGGGTGTAAGCAGCTAGGTGTGAGTGTGCTCAGGCTCCTAAGTATCCTCGTCTCCTACCATTTTCTGTGCCTGCCCTTCTTGTCTTGGGCACAAGTCTGTGTACATGTGCCTGTGTATCATATCAGTGGCACCAATACACTTCTGAGATGTGAACTCCAGCCTTCACAGTTATTTTCTTGCTGGCCTTGAGCACTCACCATTGGATATGTCCCTCCTGCAGAGAGCCTGACTCTGTTTATCACAAAGCTATACGATAATAAAAATTAGTCAAACTTTTAAGTCTTTATTGAATTTGTAACAATATTGCTTCTGTTTTATGTTTTGAGTTTTTGTCTGCAAGGTATGTGGGCTCTTAACTGCCCGACAAAGGATCGAACCTGCACCCCCTTCAGTGGAAGGCAAAGTTTTAAGCACTGAACTCCCAGTGAAGCACCCAGTCAATTTTTTTTTTTAAATCAGTAGGCAGTACTGCAAAACAATGTCATTCCTTCCAATCCAGTAACTGACTTATGAAAGTTTTATCCTAGGAATATATTTCAATGAGAAGAAAACTTTGTGTGTCTAGAGTGATCATGATAGCATTATTGATAGTAGTTAAACCTCAGGGAACAACAGAAACGTCTGATACTAGCAAAATTATAGGTAAATTGTAATGAGTTTAATTGGTGGTGCGTTATGTAGTCAAAAAATGATACTGAAGTGGAAGTGAAAGTGTTAGTCAGTCAGTCGTGTCCAATTCTTTGTGACCCCATGGATTGTAGCCTGCTAGACTCCTCTGTCCATGTAATTCTCCAGGCAACAGTAGTGAAGTGGGTAGCCATTCCCTTCTCCAGGGGATCTTCCCAACCCAGGGATCAAACCCGGGTCCTGCATTGTGGGCAGATTCTTTTATCATCTGAGCCACAAAGGAGTTAATAGCAATAAGAAAAATACTTATAAAAAACTAAGTAGAAGAAGTAGAATGCAAAATTGTACTTATTGTATATTTACAACTATCATTATGAATATGGACAAGTCTGAGAAGGAATATAGTAAAAGGAGAATTAGTGATGTGTTAGTATCATGGCGTCATCTTTCAATTTTCTCTTATGACTCAACCTTCTCTAGATTTGAGGTCTACTAGCGTTATCTATCAGAGAAGGCAATGGCACCCCACTCCAATACTCTTGCCTGGGAAATTCCATGGATGGAGGAGCCTGGTAGGCTGCAGTCCATGGGGTCGCTAAGAGTCAGACACAACTGAGCGACTTCACTTTCACTTTTCACTTTCATGCATTGGAGAAGGAAATGGCAACCCACTCCAGTGTTCTTGCCTGGAGAATCCCAGGGACTGGGGAGCCTGGTGAGCTGCCGTCTCTGGGGTCGCACAGAGTCGGACATGACTGAAGCAACCTAGCAGCAGCAGCAGCAGTAGAGTTATCTATACATTGGTTTCCCTAGTAACTCAGACAGTAAAGCATCTGCCTGCAAAGCCAGACACCTGGATTCAATCCCTGGGTTGGCAAGATTCCCTGGAGAAAGAAATGGCAACCCACTCCAGTATTCTTGCTAGGAGAATTCCATGGATAGAGGAGCCTGACAGGTTACAGTCCATGGGGTTGCAAAGAGTCAGACAGGACTGAGCGACTAACATACACACACACACACACACACACACATAGTTACTTATATGTTCAGAGTTTGACGTCAAACCAGTTGGGAAATTCCTGCTCCTCTTGACATTGGTTTCATAATATAATCCCCTTTCGGTTGTGCTGTCCTCCGCTCTCACCCTCTTGCTATTTTTTCTTTTTTTTTTTTTTTTTTTTAGCTGGTTGGGGAGGGAGGCTTATGTGTGGGATCTTAGTTCCCTGACTAGGGATCAAACCCATGCCCCCTGTGTTGGCATTGTGGAGGCTTAATCACTGGACTGCCAGAGAAGTCCCTCTCTTGCCATCTTTAGATAGTTTACATTGTGCCATGCAAGGTCCTATCAGAGTTTCCCCCTCTATGCTTTAATTAACCCTGTTCCCAAGTTCAGCCTCTCAGGTTCACCACGTAAACTCTGACTGGTAAAAAAACAGACAGACTGAACTTGCACAATGTACCTGGATCCAGTTACAGACCAGCCCCTGCACAGTAGGCTATGATGTGACTAGACTTCAATATTGGAAGAAAAGTGTTATCCCTATCACAACAGAGCTTAAGAAAAGGGATATAGACAGGGACCTAGTACCTATACTAGAGCAAAAAATGAAATCTTAGTCACACTCTAAGATGGAATCCTCGTTACTATTTTATGAAACAATTTTTGAGCACCTATTTTGTTCCAGCCACTATATCACTGATGCTAGGGGAATAGGTCAGCATGAACTAAATGCCAAATTGATCTGAAGATTACACATTTGGCTTACTGAACTAAAGATCTTTCAGTACATTTTTTTCTAGGGACCATATTATGAGTTCAGTTTAGTTCAGTTCGGTCTCTCAGTCATGTCCAACTCTTTGCGACCCCATGAATCACAGCATGCCAGGCCTCCCTGTCCATCACCAACTCCCGGAGTTCATTCAAACTCATGTCCATTGAGTCGGTGATGCCATCCGGCTATGTCATCCTCTGTCATCCCCTTCTCCTCCTGCCCCTAATCCCTCCCAGCATCAGGGTCTTTTCCAATGAGTCAGCTCTTTGCATGGGTGGCCAAAGTATTGGAGTTTCAGCTTCAGCATCAGTCCTTCCAATGAACACCCAGGACTGATCTCCTTTAGGATGGACTGGTTGGATCTCCTTGCAGTCCAAGGGACTCTCAAGAGTCTTCTCCAACACCACAGTTCAAAAGCATCAATTCTTATTTCATGGCTGCAGTCACCATCTGCACTGATTTTGGAGCCCAAAAAAATAAAGTCTGCCACTGTTTCCACTGTTTCCCCATCTATTTCCCATGAAGTGATGGGACCAGATGCCATGATCTTAGTTTTCTGAATGTTGAGCTTTAAGCCAACTTTTTCACTCTCTTCTTTCAATTTCATCAAGAGGCTTTTTAGTTCCTCTTCACTTTCTGCCATAAAGGTGGTGTCATCTGCATATCTGAGGTTATTGAGATTTCTTCCGGCAATCTTGATTCCAGCTTGTGCTTCTTCCAGCCCAGCATTTCTCATGATGTACTCTGCATAGAAGTTAAATAAGCAGGGGGACAATATACAGCCTTGACATACTCCTTTTCCTATTTGGAACCAGTCTGTTGTTCCATGTCCAGTTCTAACTGTTGCTTCCTGACCTGCATACAGGTTTCTCAAGAGGCAGGTCAGGTGGTCTGGTATTCCCATCTCTTGAAGAATTTTCCACAGTTTATTGTGATCCACACAGTCAAAGGCTTTGGCAGTCAATAAAGCAGAAATATATGTTTTTCTGGAACTCTCTTGCTTTTTCAATGATCCAGCAGATGTTGGCAATTTGATCTCTGGTTCCTCTGCCTTTTCTAAAACCAGCTTGAACATCTGGAAGTTCACAGTTCCCGTATTGCTGAAGCCTGGCTTGGAGAATTTTGAGCATTACTTTACTAGCGTGTGAGACGGGTGCAATTGTGCGGTAGTTTGAGCATTCTTTGGCATTGCCTTTCTTTGGGATTGGAATGAAAACTGACCTTTTCCAGTCGTGTGGCCACTGCTGAGTTTTCCAAACTTGCTGGCATATTGAGTGCAGCACTTTCACAGCATCATCTTTCAGGATTTTAAATAGCTCCACTGGAATTCCATCACCTCCACTAGCTTTGTTCACAGTGATGCCTTCTAAGGCCCACTTGACTTCACATTCCAGGATGTCTGGCTCTAGGTGAGTGATCACATCATATTGAGTTAGATGGCTCCGATTCTGGGAGCAGATCATAAAATAGGAAGAAACCAGGGTGGGTTTTATATTACTCATTATTCATTCTAATACTGCACCTGTTGGGCTCCTCTCAGTCCCTTGCTTTCCATAAGCTTCCTCTTTTCATAAGTTTCCTTGCCTTTACCTTAGCCTCTATGTCTAACCTCATTTTTCTCATCTTTTTGATCAGTCTTCCCAGCCTTACTTTTCCATGTGAGATCCTGTGGTCCACCACATCTTGTTATCCTTGGATAGTTCTCCTTCCTTTAGTATAGAGAGCAGGTGACATGTGCAAATTCTGTTTCTTCTTTCAGATGGTGAAATGAGGACTGAGGAAGTATTGATTCCAAAATATCATTCCTGAAAAATCAAAGTCTCAACTTTCAAGAGAGCAACACAGAGGTATTGCCAAGGAAGTCAAAATTTTGAAAGCACTTTGAAGGGAAAGAAAAGACTCGAGGGGCCACTGGGATGCTCCAAGCAAGAGAAAATGAGGAGAAAGACAAGAAACTTCAAACAGAAGACAGTTCAAGACAATAAAACACTCACAGAAGTGAGTGACCAAGAATCTGAAAAAGATGGCCCTACAATAAATGAGAGAATTCAGGCTGCAAAGAGACAGTATGTGTGTACTGAGTGTGGGAAAGCCTTTAGTCAAAGTGCAAACCTCACAGTACATGAACGAATCCACACAGGAGAGAAACCCTATAAGTGTAAGGAGTGTGGAAAAGCCTTTAGTCATAGCTCCAACCTCGTTGTTCATCGGAGAATCCACACAGGATTGAAGCCGTACACGTGCAGCGAATGTGGGAAATCTTTCAGTGGTAAGTCCCACCTTATTCGGCACCAGGGAATCCACAGTGGGGAGAAAACCTATGAATGTAAGGAGTGTGGGAAAGCCTTTAGTCGGAGTTCTGGCCTGATTTCCCATCACAGAGTTCACACTGGTGAGAAGCCCTACACCTGTATTGAATGTGGGAAAGCCTTTAGCCGCAGTTCAAATCTTACTCAACATCAGAGAATGCACAAAGGGAAAAAAGTTTACAAGTGTAAGGAGTGTGGGAAAACATGTGTTTCTAATACAAAGATTATGGACCATCAGAGAATTCACACTGGCGAGAAGCCTTATGAATGCGATGAGTGTGGAAAAGCGTTCATCTTAAAGAAGACCCTTAATGAACATCAGCGACTTCATCGTAGAGAGAAACCCTACAAATGTAATGAGTGTGGGAAAGCTTTTACTTCTAATCGAAATCTTATTGATCATCAGAGAGTTCACACTGGAGAAAAACCCTATAAATGTAATGAGTGTGGAAAAACCTTCAGGCAGACTTCTCAAGTGATTCTACATTTGAGAACCCACACGAAGGAGAAACCTTATAAGTGCAGTGAGTGTGGGAAGGCCTATCGTTACAGCTCACAGCTTATTCAACATCAGAGAAAGCATAATGAGGAGAAAGAAATGTCATAAATAACATATTGTTACAAAGTGGAGCTAATTGCTGCTTTTGGAAAAGCAGTTTTTCAGTATTATCAACCTTAATTCTTTAAGAATCCACACAGGGAAAGTAATCAGAAGTAGACAAAGATTAACAGAAGGGAGTATTCATGCCAGCATCATGTAAAACTGGAGGAAGAAAACTAAATTTTCGACAGAATTGGGTTTAAGTGAATGATGGTCTATCCATAAGATGGCTTTGCATCCATTGTAAAAATTTTTTAAAATATTTAGTGCCATGGAAGAAATGATTTGAATAAAATGGAAGAGAAATGAAAGAGAAAAACAATGAAATATCCAAAATTTTTAAAAATTTATGCAAAGGAAAAAATGGAAATGAAATAATACCAAGCCAAAATATTAACAATGATTATCTTTGGGTAATAGGATTATAGGTAATTTCTATTTTCTTCTTTATACTTTTCTATGCTTTTTAGATTTTCTACAGTGAGAATGTACCACTTTTATATTCAGGGGAGAAAAAGTAGAGTATTTTTTAAATGCAATGAGCACATACTCATTTTCATTCAACAGTGTTATGAAGGTTACAGACTCTAAAGTCCTAGGACTGCACCCTAATACTGACCTTAGTAGAAGGGGAACCCTCAGCAAGTCACTTCCTTTTAGAGCCTGTTTCCTGTGTATTATATCATAAATACCAGTTGTTGGCTTTTGCAGTTTTAAGATAAACTGACTTTACAGTCAACAAAATATCTAATCCACTTTCTTAATCACTTTTAGGTTAAAAGAAAACAGTAAAAATTTACTGTATTCTCTCCCACTGCTGTAGAAGGATCCAGAGAGAATAAAGAACCACCTAGGCTCCATCTTATCAATATATGTCTACAGAACCAGATAAAAATACCCCCTTATGAAATTGAAACAATTGCAGTTTCATAACCTTTAAAGAGAGTCAGCATAATCTAACACAAGGGGAATACTACCTTCACATGTTTCATAGACTTTAGTAGCTAAAATTGCAGAGTTTTGGGTCAGAGATATATAAGTTCTAATTCCAGATCTACTATGCACTAGCTTGCCAGTTTTGGACAAGTCCCTTAAGTGCTCTGAGCTGTAGGTTTATCTGTAAAATGGGAGTAACTTCCTACCTCACCGGATTGCTGTGAGGATTAAATAAGATAATGCCCTTAAATGTGTGACCAGCCTTTATGTCCAGCCCTCTGAGAAGGCCTTAATCTGTTTTCAATAAGTATTTTAAACTTTTAAGACAGCTCAGAATCTGGGAAACCTTAGAATTGCCCCATTCTTAACTCAGTGGTTCCTCCTCCTTTGTATACAATGAATGCCTAAGCCTGACACCATTTGTCTTCTGCATGTAGTGATACATTGTTTCAGGAACTACTGAGGATTTGATATCCCATTTGTAGAAGAAAATGGAGTCTCAAGTGAGGTTAGGTGACTGGCTAATAAGTGGTTTAAGCCAGAATTTGAAGTCAGATCAGACTTTCAAGTCCATGCTTTCTGTGTTTTACCAAAGTGCCTCTGCCCATCATGATGGTTCTGTGAGTGGGAGACCGAGAAGTTGGGATTCTCCTGACTAGCCACTTCTATGAAAGGTGGTTGATGATATATGGACAATTATAGGTTGATGATGGTTTCATAAGGAAGGTGCTAAAAAGAAGTGGATGGTATGAAGCATATATTTGGGTGGAAAGAGATTGTTTAGTTTTTGTCCTATTTTGTTTGATAGGATAATGGCTTATATATAATTTTGTGCTATAATAGTCCCTCTTTGCATAGTTATTCAAAGCATGGTTTCTAGGCTCTGTTGCTGTGTTCAGGGGTAGGACTGTTGTATCATTGGTCACCCTTGGGTAGGCACTTCCCCAAGAGTCTGGGTGGACACAAGGGAAGGTCACTCACTTGTGACTGTGGCTAGACAGAACTGTAGCAGGAAGGGACTTGCATCATTTTTCCCTAGTCATGTGTCCTTTTCAAAATTCTACAAGGAGGGTGTAATTAATATTTTATGCCTTTTGTCATGCCAGCCATTCTCAGCTGCTGATTACCTATATGGAAACTCCTATGACTAATGTCTCCTGGCCCTGCTAAAACAGCTTTATAAGAAAACAGGAAACGAAATTCCTGTGTACCTGTTGGTATTTTTTAAGCATTTATTATTGCTTAGCAGAGTTTTTGATGCTTCTGATACTGCTGAGCAAAACATTTTTCCACCACTGTGTCATAGTGTCTGAAATTCTTTCTTCAAATAGCCTTTCTTTTTCATCTTAGAAAACTCTGTGGTCTCCAAGAATAAGTATCTTCTAGGAAGGAAGCCAGAGAAGGCAATGGCACCCCACTCCAGTACTCTTGCCTGGAAAATCCCATGGGCAGCGGAATCTGGTAGGCTGCAGTCCATGGGGTCGCTAAGAGTCGGACACAGCTGAGCGACTTCACTTTCACTTTTCACTTTCATGCATTGGAGGAGGAAATGGCAACCCACTTCAGTATTCTTGCCTGGAGAATCCCAGGGATGCGGGAGTCTGGTTGGCTTCCATCTATGGGGTCGCACAGAGTCGGACACAACTGAAGCGACTTAGCAGCAGCAGCAGCAGAAAGGAAGCCAGAGGTCTGAATAAATTGACATTTCTTACCCAGGCAAGCCAAGATAATGGACCCAGGAGGAGGCCCTCAGTAGCTTCTAATCTTCTAGGCTGATACCTATCTTAAGCTGCAGGAGTAAATGTTAATAAGTATGCTCTATACTCTTTCATATACCTATTCTGCAATATAGTTTGAACTGACCGGCTCACCTTTCTGCAGAAGTTTTTTGAGACTACCAGCTGCCTGTTTCAGTCAACATTTAATTTTGCAGTTCTTACCATTCTTTCAAGCCCTTTTATGATACACTCTGAAATTCAAGTTCTGTCTGTTTAAATGTTTTTTTTCCAACTTCCTGTTCTAATGGAAGCCTGGTTGTTCCCTAACAGCAGTGCTTCCTCTGCAGTTCCTCAATTGCTAGTTTTTGTCTCCCGCAACCCATTTACCTCTCTGTATGCCATTTCTTCTCTATTCTGTCAAAACCTCAACTCTCTTGAAATGCGTGTCACTCAACTACTGTGTATTGTCCATCTCTGTTTCTGTCATCTGCTGGTTTCCTGTGCACTCACATTTACTCACTTGTTTTTACTACCCTGAATATTCCCAAGGAATATGAAGTCAGTATTTTTTGACCATAGATACCCTGTATGTAGAATTGCTTTGGTGTGGACTAGAAATATATATATCTGTTTTAAGTTGTGAGAAAAAGTGTGAAGTTAAAATGTTATGTAGCCTTGATTAAAGGGAAATCTGAAAGACAAAGAATCTTGCATAGAGAGGTGAATGTCTCCCTAGATTTAGAGATATTTTTCATTGATGGTGTGTACTATATTAGATCTTATTAGGAACTCAGAAGAAAATTTAAACCAAAAAGAGCTTTAAATAGTAACAGCATTTTCATGACCATGAATCCCATAAGACTATATTTCATTTTCAGCTCTGTATCCTGAGTGACAGAATTGCTTTTTAAATGTTTTTCCATTCAATATAAATAAAATAGTATGTTCATATTGTTAGGTTGTTTTTAGAAACTAGACTGTCTATCTTCACCTCTGATGTTATAAAACTGGAGTCCTAACACTTTTGCTAAAAATGGTTATAATTCCTCCAATAAATATCTGTTATTTCCTTATTATAAATATCACTAAATTTTTTTTCTTTTGCTTCCTTCCTTTATTCAGATTGGGAAGAAAACAGTTCAATTTGCTTTTCTTTAAGCAGATGCTTTTGGAATGAAGATGTGATTCTGGCTTGTTTCAGATTCAAACACAACATGAAGCTTGTTATTTTCATACTCTTAATAGAGTTGTTCCTCAGTAACTGCAGGGGATTGGGTCCAGGACCCCCACGACCATACCAAAATCAAAGGATACTCAAGTCTCTTCTATAAAATGGCAAACTATTACATATAACCTATGCACATCCTCCAGTATACTTTAAATCATCTTTAGATTACTTATAAAATGTAATACAATGTAAATGCTTTGTATATAGTTGTAAATGCAATGAAAATAATGCATATAAATAGTTGCCAGTATGGCAAATTCAGGATTTGCTTTTTGGAACTTTCTGAAGTTTTTTCATTTTTAATATTTTTTACCTGTATTGGGTTAAATACATGATGCAGAACCCACAGATATAGAGGGCCAACTCTACAAAAGTAGAGCTCTAGCCATTAGAAATTGTCCTTCTGGGATTTCCCTGGCAGTCCAAAGGTTAAGACTCCACACTTTCAATGCAAGGGATGCAGATTCAATCCCTGGTGGGGGAACTAAAATTACACATGCTGTGTGGCCAAAAAAACAAAATGTCCTCTTCTGTTATTTCGCTGGAGAACTTGTATAGCAAGTTATTGTCCCATCCCCTCTCTGGTCTCATCTCTGTTCAAACCTATACTATTATATAGACATCCTTTGGCTGTATAAAACCAGCATGTTCCCTGAGGTACATTTCTACTCCAGAAGGCAAATTTGTGAGGGGTCCAAAGGAGATGGCTAATTCCTTTTTGGGCAATGTAGACACAGGACTTCACTAGTTCTCACTCCTTCCCCTGACCATTTTAAATCACACAGCACAATTTGATCAATAAGGACTGTAGCCATGACAAAGCTGTAACCATTCTTTTAAGTTCAATGATTCCCAAATCTAGGAATCACAAAAAGTAATTTCACATATACAGGTATATTTCCCAAGCCCACAAAATTAGCATATTTGGGTCAGGGTATAGGACTCTATTGGAGAAGGAAATGGCAACCCACTCTAGTATTTCTTGCATGAAAAATCCCATGGACAGACGAGCTTGCAGGCTACAGTCCAGAGGGTCCCCAGGAGTTGGACCCAACTGGGCTCGATAAAGGACAGAAATGGTATGGACCTAACAGAAGCAGAAGATATTAAGAAGAGGTGGCAGGAATACACAAAAGAACTGTACAAAAAAGATGTTCATGATCAAGATAATCACGATGGTGTGATCACTCTCCTAGAGCCAGACATCCTGGAATGTGAAGTCAAGTGGGCCTTAGAAGGCATCACTATGAACAAAGCTAGTGGAGGTGATGGAATTCCAGTGGAGCTATTTAAAATCCTGAAAGATGATGCTGTGAAAGTGCTGCACTCAATATGCCAGCAAGTTTGGAAAACTCAGCAGTGGCCACACGACTGGAAAAGGTCAGTTTTCATTCCAATCCCAAAGAAAGGCAATGCCAAAGAATGCTCAAACTACCGCACAATTGCACCCGTCTCACACGCTAGTAAAGTAATGCTCAAAATTCTCCAAGCCAGGCTTCAGCAATACGGGAACTGTGAACTTCCAGATGTTCAAGCTGGTTTTAGAAAAGGCAGAGGAACCAGAGATCAAATTGCCAACATCTGCTGGATCATTGAAAAAGCAAGAGAGTTCCAGAAAAACATATATTTCTGCTTTATTGACTGCCAAAGCCTTTGACTGTGTGGATCACAATAAACTGGAAAATTCTTCAAGAGATGGGAATACCAGACCACCTGACCTGCCTCTTGAGAAACCTGTATGCAGGTCAGGAAGCAACAGTTAGAACTGGACATGGAACAACAGACTGGTTCCAAATAGGAAAAGGAGTATGTCAAGGCTGTATATTGTCCCCCTGCTTATTTAACTTCTATGCAGAGTACATCATGAGAAATGCTGGGCTGGAAGAAGCACAAGCTGGAATCAAGATTGCCGGGAGAAATACCAATAACCTCTGATATGCAGATGACACCACCCTTATGGCAGAAAGTGAAGAGGAACTAAAGGGCCTCTTGATGAAATTGAAAGAAGAGAGTGAAAAAGTTGGCTTAAAGCTCAACATTCAGAAGACTAAGATCATGGCATCCGGTCCCATCACTTCAAGGGAAATAGATGGGTAAACAGTGGAAACAGTGTCGGACTTTATTTTGGGGGGCTCCAAAATCACTGCAGATGGTGACTGCAGCCATTAAATTAAAAGACGCTTACTCCTTGGAAGAAAAGTTATGACCAACCTAGATAGCATATTCAAAAGCAGAGACAGTACTTTGCCAACAAAGGTCCGTCTAGTCAAGGCTATTGTTTTTCCGGTGGTCATGTATGGATGTGAGAGTTGGACTGTGAACAAAGCTGAGTGCTGAAGAATTGATGCTTTTGAACTGTGGTGTTGGAGAAGACTCTTGAGAGTCCCTTGGACTGCAAGGAGATCCAACCAGTCCATTCTGAAGGAGATCAGCCCTGGGATTTCTTTGGAAGGAATGATGCTGAAGCTGAAACTCCAGTACTTTGGCGACCTCATGCAAAGAGTTGACTCATTGGAAAAGACTCTGATGCTGGGATGGATTGGGGGCAAGAGGAGAAGGGGACGACAGAGGATAAGATGGCTGGATGGCATCACCAACTCGATGGATGTGAGTCTGAGTGAACTCCGGGAGTTGGTGATGGACAGGGAGGCCTGGCGTGCTGCAATTCATGGGGTCACAAAGAGTCGGACACGACTGAGTGACTAAACTGAGCTACTAAGCACACATGCACTAGGAATCTATGTAAAACAAAACTTTTAAAGCAGGAGTTTAAGGAAGATCTCCATGAGGAACCTTGACTCTTTACATGGCTATTTTTGTCATAATTATCCATTTTACCTCAGAAAAATCTACAAATCACAAAATTACTGAGACATATACCAGAGTTTGTATAATCATAACAAATTAGCAACCAGTTTACTGAGTGAAAGAAAATGCTGTCACATTTGCAATGTTGGTTTAACCACAGAGTTGAGCAGATTCGTGTTTTAAAAAATTATAGGACTTACATGGTGGCCCAGTGGTTAAGAATCTGCCTGCCAATGCAGGAAACATGGATTTGATCCCCTTGTTCAGTAAGATCCAACATGCCATGGAGCAACTAAGCCCTTGCGCCACAACTCTTGAAGCCCATTAGGCCCTAGAGCCTGTGATTCACATGGGGAAGCCACTGCAATGAGAAGCCGGTGTACTACAACCACAACTAGAGAGTAGCCCCAGCTCACTGCAACTAGAGAAAAGTCTGCACACTGCAATGAAGACCCAGCACAGCCAAAAATTAAGTTTTTTTTTAAATAAAAAATTGTAGTAGAACAAAATGGTGAACAAGATAAAAATAGTCCTTTGGCTATGACACAGCATAGAAATGTTGGATAAAACTTAAACATCCTTTTAGAGGTCTTTCAGAGAGTAAAATAATCCTCAGAGCCTAGGATAAAGAAGTGGAAGTCAGATAAATGAGTGCTGTGTGCCATGTGGCAGTTTGCTGATCCTGGTCATCAAAGGACATAGACTTTATCAACCACAAGGGCAGGGATTTGAGTCCCTGCACCTCACAGCCTGTGGGATCTTAGTTACCTGACCAGGGCTGAACCTGTGCCCCCTGCCGTGGAAGCGTGGAGTCGTAAGCCCTGGACCACCAGGGAGGTCCTCCCATTCATGCTTTGAGACCTATAAAGTACTATCTCCTGGTTCTCTTTCTATTTGGTTGGATGTTGGGTCCTTACCCTCTGTCTGCTTAGTATTTATCACTCTCTGGTGCATTTTGTATTTGTTTTCTGTCTATCCTCCCTAGAAATGTAATGTAAACTTACATTTCTAGGGACTTCACCTCTTTATGCAAGGAGATCCAACCAGTCCATTGAAGGAGATCAGCCCTGGGATTTCTTTGGAAGGAATGATGCTAAAGCTGAAACTCCAGTACTTTGGCCACCTCATGCAAAGAGTTGACTCATTGGAAAAGACTCTGATGCTGGGATGGATTGGGGGCAAGAGGAGAAGGGGATGACAGAGGATGAGATGGCTGGATGGCATCACTGACTCGATGGACGTGAGTCTGAGTGAACTCCGGGAGTTGGTGATGGACAGGGAGGCCTGGCGTGCTGTGATTCATGGGGTCGCAAAGAGTCAGACACGACTGAGCGACTGATCTGATCTGATCTGATCACCTCTTTATTTATGTCCTTAGTGCCTAGAACATTGTCTAGCACATTAGTACTCAGTAAATTGTTGTTGAATGAACAAAGGAGCAGAGAATGAGATGTTTAAGCAAGTGTTCAGTGAAAGCTAGAAGAAAACATATCAATAGAATAACACCTTGCTCATTTAACAAGCATTCGTCTAGCACCTACTGTGGCTTTGTGCTAGGTGCTAAGTGTATGTGGAATCCATATAGTTGTTAGGGGAAGCACACTGATTGAAACCATCCACCCTGGCCAGGCACCATAGTAACTATTTGCATGAGTTGTTTAATGACAGGAGATCCTGATAAGGAATACGGAACTAATAAGCCACCACCAACCAGAAGAGTTTGGGAAAGGTTGAAAGGAGACACCACGTGCCCGTCCACTTCCCGGAATCCCTCTCGCTAGTATCCATCTTGGCTGAGCGATGCGTGCGCCACCAGGAAAGACTCTGAATTAGAATGATTGGCCAAAGACCACCTGGAAACTAATCCCATCACCATAAAACCCGAGACTGTGAGCCATGCAGCAGAGCAGTTCTCCTGGGTTCCCTTACCCTACTGCTCTCCACCTGGGTGCCCTTTCCCAATAAAATCTCTTGCTTTGTCAGCAGATGTGTCTCCTTGGACAATTCATTTCTGAGTGTTAGACAAGAGCCCAGTTTCGGGCCCTGGAAGGGGTCCGCCTTCCTGCAACATAGTCATGGCCTTTGCCCTTGAGACAGGAGAGAAAGAGGCAGGAAACAAATGCTGGATAAATGAAGATGGGGGTGCAGTTGCTGGGATTTGATAAAGACTGACTGGAACCAGCTGAAACCAAGGTTGTTTTGAGAAGTCTGGTCATGGACCTTTAGTTCATTATATCTTTTTTGTAATACCAGAAATCACTCTTTGTCCATGACAGTTCTGAGATGGACCATCAAAGGCCAGAAAGTGGACAGTGGTCCAACTCCTGGGAAATACCCCCTCTTCCTGACATAGCAATATTCCTGGAAGTAGTTATATTCCTCCCATATGTTAGCATATTAAATTACTTAGCCCATGAAAACTACAACCTCATTCCCTGGTGCTGCTCTCACTTTCCGAGATAGTTCATATTTGGGCTTGTGGAGTGTGAATTTCTCCTAAAACACTTTCACTTTTCTTTGACTTGCTATTGAATTCTTTCCTGCACAAAGGTAAGGACCCTCACTTGGTGATCCATCCTAAAGGCTCCTGTGGGTCCAAGGATGTGACATTTCCCTCTTTTGCAATACCCTTTTGGAGCCTCTTTCTGTCATCTTATATAGAGGGACAATTCCAGGAGTCCAAACTTAAAAGATTTAAGTATCAAAGAGAGAAGCAGAGTTCCAGTACCCTTTACACAGACCTAACTTTACTCAGGGTGGTGGACAACTGCAAAGACTTTCTCATTCCAGGGAGGCAGTGTCCCTCCATCCTCATTTCAGTTTTATTTATATTTAACACCAGAGCTCCATTATCTCGTCATTTGGGCAAGAGCTCCAATATTTTGGCCACCGGATGTGAAAAGCCAACTCATTGGAAAAGACTCTAATTCTGGGAAAGATTGATGGCATGAGGAGAAGGAGCAAACTCATTGGAATAGACTCTAATTCTGGGAAAGATCGATGGCATGAGGAGAAGGGGACAACAAAGGATGAGATACTTGGATGGCATCACCGACTCAATGGACATGAATTTGAGCAAAGTCTTGGAGATAGTGAAGGACAGGGAAGTTCATGCTGTCACAAAGAGTTGAACGCTACTTAGCGACTGAACAACAGCAAGCCAATTCACAAGAAAGTCATTTGTAACGTATGTTATTTATGGTGAGAACTGCTCTGGTTCACAAATAGATTGGATATTTCACTCACGAAGACATTCAGACGTTCGAGAAATTACTCTATTAAGCTCAGCTGCACTTCAAATTGAAACAGAAAGGTCCAATTCTTTCTGGAGGTAACACAAGTCCTGGGGGCCTGGGCCACGTGATTCACCTCTGCATCCTTGGGTTCTGGAATACAGCCACACCTGTTCTTTGGCTGAGAGGAATGAAAACCTAAGAGCCCGGGAGCTCCGCCTTTCCTGCCACCACTGGGAAAGCTAGGAACCATAGAGATGTGGCTTCCTAGAGAGCCGAAGCTGGGAGGTGGTGTGAGCCACCGGATGTCGCGATACCCGCGGGTCAGCCATTATTCTGGGCTTCAGGTGCGTCCAGTTTTCGTGTCATCTCCTGGCGTCCCGGCGCCAAGGTGGTGGTCCCCAATGCCGGAGCCGCCGCGGGAGACCCCGGTGAGCAGGGTGGGCTCGGGTCGGGTTGGCAAGCGCGGAGGGCGGCCCGGGTTGCGGCTTGAACTCTCCAGGGCAGGTCAGCCCTCGCCGGCCCCTCTCTGCTGCTCTCCCTCAGGGCGGTCCCTCCACCGCTTGGTTGAGACGGACGCCTAGGCTGCGGTTTGGGGAATATACTGAAGACAGCGCCTCTGTGTCTCTGTGTCTGTGGATTGGCTGTCGAGTCAATAGAATGTGCTGCCCCTTTGAGAAGAGCGACCTCAGTAGCCAGGTTCTCAGCTCAAGTCTTTCTGCTTTTTTCTCAGTCTTCTCTGAGGCTGATGCTGGAAACAGCTTGAGATTTCCCTGGAGCAGGGGCTCCCAGAATTCTTTTTTTTTTTCCCTTGAAGGATGGATTCCCATTTTTCCTTGTAATTTTATTGGCGTATACTTGGTTTTCAATTTTATGTTAGTTTTAGGTGTACAGCCAAGTGAGTCTGTTATACATATATGCACTCTTGATTCTTTTCCTGTTTAGGCCGTTACAGAGTATTGACTAGAGGTGCCTCTGCCATACAGTATGTCTTTAGTAGTTATTTTTTTTATATATAGTAGTGTGTATATGTCATTCCCAATCTTCCAATTTATCCCCCCCACACCAAGTCCCATTTAAAATTTTGTAATGTAATGGTATTTAAGAAGCAAACTTTTAGGCCACGCATATCACCATTGCCTCAGAGAATGTATTTTCACATTAAGTACGTGAGTAAATGCTGTCTTTTGCAAGAAAGGTCATTATCAACCTGTGAGTGACTGTGTATCGTTATTGTTTTAATGAACTGTTGTTTGGAAACCATTGCTTTAGAATAGTTGTTTGGGTTTCAGAAGTCTTTTCTTAGATGCAGTTATTTTGTACTTTTGGGGTTAGAATCCCTGAGATCAGAATTTGCTCCCATAACTGAACTAGTTGAGTGGCCTTGAGTGAATCGTTTAGCTCCTCCGAGACTTCTTTTGTTCTTTTTAACCTGTGCTTACAAATCTTTTGTGAGAAACAAGCATAATATATGCTTAAGGATTTCTTATTTGTATCTCTGCAAAGTAAGAGTAAATAAAATTCTGATAATTTACTGTAGAAAATTATTTAGAAGTCTCTTTCCCCCCCAAGTTTTATTTGTAAACCCTATTTTTTTTAGAACAGTTTTAGGTTCATAGGAAAATTAAGCAGAAAATACAGAAATTTCTCATGTGTTCCCTGACCCTACATTTGCATAGCCTCCTCCAGTATCAACATCCCCCACCACTGGAGGGTTAGAGTGTGAGTTTGGGGTTAGCAGATGCAAACTAGTATTTATAGAATGGATAAACAACAAGGTTCTACTGTATAACTTAGGGAACTGTATGGTTCTACTGTATAACTTAGGGAACTGTATTCAATATCCTGTGATAAACCTTAATGGAAAAGAATATAAAAAAATGTATATGTATAATTGAATCACTTTGCTGTACATCAGAAATTAACATGTATACCAATTGTAGGTCAATTAAAAAAAAATCCCTCATAGTTTTGCCTTTTCCAGAAGCCATGTATTTGGAATTGTAAAGTATATTGGACTTTGAGATGAGCTTCTTTCACTGAGTAACATACATTTATGTTTCTTGTATCTTTTCATGGCTTGATAGCTTCTTTTTAACACTGAATAATAGTCTATTATCTGGATGTACCACAGTTTATCAGTTTACCCATTGAAGGATATCTTGGTTGATTCTTGGTGTTGACAGTTATGAATAAAGCTGCTAAAACATCCACGTGCAGGTTTTTGTGTGGACATATGTCTTCAGTTCGTTCGGATGAATACTGAAGAGCACAATTGCTAGAATTTATGGTAAGAGTATGTTTAGTTTTGTAAGAAAGGGCCAAACTCTTCCATAGTGGCTGTACTATTTTGCATTCCTAGCAATGAATGACAATTTCTGTTGTCCCACATCTTCACCAGCGTTTGGTGTTGCCAGTGTTCTAGACTTTGGCCATTCTAATAGGTATGTAATGATATTTCATCGTTTTAACTTGCATTTCCCTGATGACATATATGATGCAGAGCATATTTTCATGCAGTTATTTGAAATCTGTATATCTTCTTTGGCGAGGTGTTTGCTTAGGTCTTTAGTGGAAGCTACAAGTCCTCATCCTTGGACTGCCAGGGAATTCCCCTTTGGGTCATCAAAAAAAAAAAAAAGATTTATTTATTTTTGACTGTGCTGGGTCTCTGTTGCTGTGCTCAGGCTTCCTCTAGTTCAGGCAAGTCAGAGCTACTCTTCGTTGTGGTTTGCAGACTTCTCGCTTTGGTTGCTTCGCTCGTTGTGGAGGAGGGGCTCTATGTGCGTGGCCTCTGTAGTTGTGGTGCAAGGGCTTAGTTGCTCCTCAGCATATGGTATCTTCCTGGACCAAGAACTGAACCTGTGTCCCCTGCATTGGCAGGTGGATTCTTAACCACTAAATCACCAGAGAAGCCCACATAGGCATATGTTAATTGAGTTGTTTGTTTTCTTAATTGTTGAGTTTTAAGAGTTATTTGTATGAAATATACAAAGGAAGGATATTAGGCTTTTATCAAGTATTTGTGTCTTTTGCAAGTATTTTCTTTCAGTGTACGGATTGTCTTCTCATTCTTGACATTGCTTTTTCCAGAGCAGAATTTTTGAATTTTAATGAAGTCTACCTATTACTTCTTTCAAGGATCATGCCTTTTGAATGTATCTAAAAAGCTGTCACCATGCCCAAGGTCATCTAGGTTTTCTCCTAGGTTATCTTCCAGGATTTTTATAGTTCTGTATTTTATATTTAGGTCTCTGATCCATTTTGGGTTAATTTTTGTGAAATATGTAAAGTTTGTGTCTAGATTTTTTTTTTTTTTTTTGCATGTGAATATCTGGTTGTACCAGCACCATTTGCCAAAAAGGCTATCTTTGTTTCATCGTATTACCTTAATTCTATCAAATATCAGTTGACTCAATTCATGTGGGTCTATTTCTGGACTTTTCATTCTGTTTCATTGATTTGTCTGCACTTTGCCAATACTGCACTGTCTTCATAACTGTAACTTTTTAGAAAGTCTTGATGTTAGGTAGTGTCAGTCCCTCAACTCTGGGTAGTATTGGGTAGTGTCAGTCCCTCAACTTCACAATACTGAGGGAGAAGTCCTTCAGTATTGTGTTAGTTATTCTGGGTCTGTAGCCTCTCCAAGTGAACTTTAGAATCAGTTTGTTGATATCTACAAAATAGCTTGGTGAGTTATTGGAGTTGCATTGACTCTATAGATAAAGTTGAGAAGAACTGGAATTTTGACAGTACTCTTTCTAGCTGTGAGCATGGGATATAAATAGTTTTTTTAAATTCTTTTCCATCACCACCAGATCAGTGACCAAAGAACTACTCAGTTTCTTTTTTCAAGTGTTCTATCCCTACTAATACTTTAGAACTTTATTTGCTTAGACTACAGGTTTCCCCTAATATCTGAAAATAGTGTTCTTATGAAACCTTCATAAGCTTAAGTGGTGTAAAGCAAAGGAGCAGTTCCCTTAGAACACGTCTTGCTAACAGATGTACAAAGTAAAACTGGTTAAAGCACAGATGCTCACAGACACAGGTTAAGTCCATGGCAGCTTGATGCTGAGATACTGAGTGTAGTTCCCATGGAATGGGCATGACAGTGCCACTCTGGCTACTTGAGGTACCTCTGGCTACCTCTTAGTAGCCTTTAGAATTTGCTTCTGTTTACTTACCTCTTCACTCTAGTTCTACAGCCTTACCTCAAAGTTTTCTTCCTTTCTCTGATTTGCACAGAACATTTCTAACAGAGCTATATGTGTTGTCACTCCCTTGCTTTAGAAATTACAGTTTCTTCCTGGAATGGCTTTCCTAATATTCCAGTGATCTTTTTTTCTTTAAAGCCCAACCCAAAATTACCTCCATGAATTTTTACTGTGCTTGTTTGTCCTCCTGTTAATTGTACTTGTACTTTGTATTGTGATTATATTTTATTTTGCTCTCCTCTGCTCTGTTATAAGCATGAACTTTAAGGATCCACATGTTAAATAAAATTAATGGGGCATTCAGATATGTCACTGATAGTGATGTAACTGTTACAGCCTTAAAAGTGTAAACTATTCCTACCTTTCTGCTAAACAGTTTCTTTTCTGGAGATTTTTCCTGAAGAAATAAGTAGAAATGTAACCAAAAATTCTTTAGCAAAGATGGTCATTGTAGCTTAATTTGTAATAGGAGAAAATTATAAATAATTAAATTCCCAACAGCAGTGGATTACTTCAGTATGAATGGATTGATACACTCTTAAAAATAATGATTAAAGGATATTTGGTATTGGACTTCCATGGTGGTCCAGTTGTTAAGACTCTGGGCTTCCAATTCAGGGGGTGCAAGTTCAGTCCCTTGTTGCAGAACTCAGATCCCACATGCCTCGTGGCAAGGAAAAAAAAAAGGAATTTCATGTTTTTTATATCAGCAGTGGTCTGGATAACATGAATATTAATGTCCCTAGAGCCTTGGGCTGGGGCTTCTGTCAAAAGAGAAACTGCCCAGAATCTAGAACTCTGCATTCAGCAAGGTTTCTTCATTACTGGGGGGCTAATAGGGGTGCGGAAAATCTGATTGTGTCTCTGGGTTAACTTTAACAGTGATTTCTTTAGGTCTTACAGATGATGTTCTTCAAACTCTTAAGGAAAAAGTCAAGCAAGGATTGAGGGACCCTGGAGAGGAACCTGTCTTAAATGGCAACAATGACAAGAGAAAATTGGGCCCACAATGCTCTGCGACAAGAGGGCCTTATTAAAGGGAAGGATGATACCTGGAAGTGGGGAACCAGCTTCCAAGGGAGTAGCTCCACTGTTTGGGAGACCTCCCACCTGCACTTTAGACAGTTACGTTATCATGAGACATCTGGACCCCAGGAGGCACTGAGCCGGCTCCGGGAGCTCTGTCGCCGGTGGCTGAGGCCGGAAGCACGCACCAAGGCCCAGATCTTGGAGCTACTGGTGCTGGAGCAATTCCTGAGCATCCTGCCTGGAGAGATACGGACCTGGGTGCAGATCCATCGGCCCGGGAGTGGTGAGGAGGCCGTGGCCCTGGTAGAAGAGCTGCAGAAAGACCTTGATGGACCAACATTAAAAGTGAGAAAGGGAAAGTGGGGAGTAGACCCAGGACAGGCTGGGATAGAAAATGATTCTGTGATTTTCATTAACAGTAACACAGCAGCAACCCTTATGCTAATTAAAACAGGTTCATGAGCTCTTCAGATCGTAGAATATGTGTCTGGAGAAATGGATTTAGGGTTGGGATCTTTGTACCAATTCAAAATCAACACAGAGCATTGACTCTGCTTTATCTCCCTGGGTGATGCTTGCTAATTCTGAATTTTATTCAAGAATCTGAAGAGCATAATGTTCCTAAGAGTTCCTCTAAACAGAAGCAAGTATATTGTTTGTAAAGTCTGTTTGGGTTGGTGTTGTAAACCTGGAGTATGAAAAGTTGTGAAGAGCAAGAATGATGCTTTCTAGATCTGGAAAGACCACTCCATGTGTTCCCCCACTGGGGACTGTGTGAGACAAGAGAGTAGGTTGAGATATTTGCCTCTGATAAGATTTTATATCCTTGGCTATTAAATTGGGATCTTAACATGGTTTCTAGTGTGTGTCAGATCTCTTTCTGTTGATCTGGAGCCCACTAGAAACATTTCTGTATGAAAAGTCTGAAATATAATTTGGGAGGGATATCAAGGATGGGCTTGTTTGTTTTAATCATGAAAATGAAGAATTTTAGAGCTGTGTTTTTCATTACTAATCACTAAGCCATTGTTCTCGTTCAAGGGATAAAAAATGGAGGCAATAAAAGGTTCACTGCATTGCCTTTGTGAGACATCTAGTTAGCAGCAAAACCAGATGTCTAGACTTCTAGTGTTCCTTCTATTGGAGCAGGAGGGGATGAGAAAAGTTGTGAATAAGTAGAACCCAGTGTTTTAGATTAAACCTGAAGCTGAAGACTTGTAGATTAAGTCTGAAGCTCTTAATTGCTTGTTACTTCCCATTCCCTCCTTAACCCACACCCAGGTCTGGCTTCTGTTTCTACCGTTCTGTTCAGTCTCCTCTGGGAAAGGTCACCAGTACCATGAGTGGGGCTAGAGGGCAGCTCCATTGTTCTCAAGGCAAAGCTTTCCTGCTGTTTTGATGCTCCATATTTGAGGTGGGTCACTCTCATCTCACAGTTCTAGACTATATGGACAGAAAGAGGTCCATGGTGGTTAGGTGAGTTCATTTGCTGGAGGTACACGAAGAGTCAGCTTATTGCATTCTGCTTGTTCCCAGGTTCCAGCCTTTGTCCAGGACCAGGACACTCTCCAGGAGGGTCTGAATACTCCAGGAATAGCACTTCCTCATGCACCCACTGGCAGCCACATATCAGCTGAAATTCGCTCAAATTCTCTTACTGACCCAGTGGTGTTTGGCTTGCTCCAGGATCCTCAACATGGTAACTTACTCTGTGGGTCTGGCTTTGGACATCCTCAGGACTCTTGCTGGGTCTCACCTCCCTACTCCCAGATAGCTATTTCCTCTTCTGCCGTTCTATGAGTCCCTTAGGATACCAAACTCTTTTCTCCCTCATGTCATTGCTTGGGTCCCTCTGACCCTTTATCCATTCTTATTACTAATTTTTGCACTTTTCCAGCCCTGTACATGGGGGTCAGAAAAGATTTGTGTGTCATTTTCTAGCCATTATTGCCTAGTTCTGGTAGTTGTGTGTCTTTCTGAACTCCTATTTTATAGAAGATAAACTTACTGGATTTGGACAAGAATGACAGTTACCTCATATGCAGCTTTTTCCTCCTTCTTCAGATTCTCCTGCCCCTGAAGCTTCTGCCCTTTCCCAGGAAGAGAACCCCAGAAACCAATTAATGGCTCTCATGCTCTTGACAGCCCAGCCCCAGGTAAGATTTGCTACCTCTTTTCTTCCTAAGGCCCTATCTGCACTACCTAATTGTGGCTCAAATGTACACTCGCTCATCCTAGTGCTTGGGTGTCCAGTCGGCTCCCATCTTTGAATCAAGGTCCCTGCTATTAAAGGGCAGAGTTCATGTGGGATCTCCTATGTCTCTCTGATATCCCACCTCATGCCCTCATAACATGTCTCGTCCCCAAAAGTGGAAGGAACCCTTCAGTAGAGGAGCTTCCTGGGCATGGATAATCTCACACATACCTGTCGTTTCAGGAATTGGTGATGTTTGAGGAGGTATCAGTATGCTTCACTTCAGAAGAATGGGCATGTTTGAGCCCAGTTCAGAGGGCCTTGTACTGGGATGTTATGCTGGAGAATTATGGAAATGTGACTTCCTTAGGTAAGGACCCTTTCTTCCCATAATTTGTACCTTTACTTCATCAGCTTTTGTTTATTTTCTTTTTACACCCCTATGACTCCCTGCAATGTAAGTGCAGATTCTTAACCACTGGACCACCAGGGAAGTCCCAGCTTTTGTGGAACTTTTTGCTATGCTAATTATGAACATAGCATAGCATACTTATTTTGAAAAATACTTGAAGGAAAAAATTTTTAAACCAACTCTTTACAAACACCTACCCTCAAAATTTTGATATTTTACCTTTCTGGCTTTTTCTATGTATTGGAGAGGTTTTTTTTTTTTTTTACATTGTTTTGAGAGTGTGTATCTGTGAATATGTACAGTTTTATAGCTTGCTTTCTTTGCATTTACCTCAACTCGTATTATCACATATTCTTTGCAAATATTATCTGTATTGGCTGGATAATTTGTGTCATAATTTAGTTAGCCACTTCTGTATTTTAGATAATTACTGTAATAATATTTTTTCTCTATGCCTAATGTTTCTTTTTATTTTTAATTTCTCATTATTTTTTAGAAGTAGAATCACTAGGCCTAAAATAATTATTTTAAGGCTCTTGCTTCCTACTGCCAAATTGCTTTCCATATTGATGTCAGTCCTCTCTGCTCTTACCAGCTGTACACAACAACCATTCCTTTGGCTCTGCCTTCATTGATGCTGAGTAGTCCCACTCTTTTAAATTGTTGTTAATATAATTTTTTTAAGTTATAATATATATTCTGAAGTGTATTTCTTTGATTAGTAACAAGAGTATTTTTTAAAAACCTGTTAGTCATTTATGTTTCTGACAAACATTAAACATGTACATGCTGCTCTGTAATGGCAACTATGGGAATGATGTGATTCTTCCCTTAAGTAGCATGATTTGGGAGATGAATACAGAAAAAATAAACAAGGCAGAGTGAAATAATTGGAATTAGAGTGGCATAAGTCTCTTGAGATGGAAATGGAGAAGACAAAGCAACCAGTACCATTTCTGGGAGTTAGAAAAGGCCATGAAGGAGGTAGCTTTGTATTTCATTGTCTGAGTATCATTCTTTACATTGGCAGCTTTATGATACTGAATTTTTATTCAAGAACATTATATATCATTGATTTGTTCATGCTGCCTTTGTCTGTTTCAGGCCTGTTTTAAAAGTACCTTCAGGTAGATCTTACATAATTCTCGTTACATTGACTCTTTGGAATAGGAATCTTTTCTGATATTTTAGTTTGCATACATGAAAATATTTAATTTTTATGTGTTAATTTTGTACTTAGCAACCTTAGTAAATTTTTTTTATTCATAATAATTTATACTGTATATTTTTACATTTATGAGGATATGTCTTTTAGTATCTCTAAGGATATGACTTTTAGTAATGTCTGTTAGTATCTCAGCTGTGGTGTGATGGTCAAATATTTTGTAGATTTGATATTTGAATATATATTCCTAAACTGCTTTCTATCAGTGACCTACCAATTTATACATCCACACAAAGAGCCCAAGAGGGCCTGTTTCCCCTGTATGTGCTTGTGATTTGGTCACTTTTAAATCTTTGCTAGCTAGATGAACAATCCTATCCTTTGGGGTTTTTTTTTTCCCCATTTCTTTGATTATTAGTATTATTATGTTTATTGTTATTTTATGTTTATTCATATCCTTTCTACATATTTCTTTTATTAGAACTGGTAACCCTTTGTCACATGTTGTACATTTTCCCATTTGTTTGCCTTTCTGTGCTTGTTATGAGTTTAAGTCTTAGAAAATCTTTCAAACAGCAATATTTTCCTTTATGGTGTCTTTCTCCATAAAATACTATTTTTTAAATCACATGTATTTTATTCAGACATTTTCATTGTTTCATTTTTATATTTATGCAGAATGACCTAGGAATCCAATTTGTTTGCTCTTTTTTGTTTAATCCAAGTGATTTTCAGTAGTTCTAATGCGATTTACTATAGAACTATCTTTCTTTTTAGAAATTTTAAAACATGTTTGATGGGTTAATTAATTTTATGAAAAACACTCACCGGGGATCCATAGCTTATGCTGTAAGCCAAAATAAATTCCAGATGGGTCTAAATAAAGGTTAAACTTAAAAAATAATAAAATAGAATTCCTTATTTATTCTAGCTCTTTGAGGAAAAAGAAGTTTGAATCAACTTTAATAAGTAAGATATGCTCTAACTGCAGTGTTGTTTGGGATTTGGGCAAGCAGATACCAAAGTACTTATGTTCTTTGACCTAGTAGTTCTGATTTGAGGAGGATACCTTAAGGAAATGGTTCAGAAAGAGGGAAAATAAGTAATATGTCTAAAGACAGTCCCAGCAAAAAATTGACAATGATTAAAATTTGGGAACAACCAAATTTCCTCAGATAAAGTACTACATAGCCCATGGTGTTCTGACCTGGGAGTAGACTGTGACACTATCAAATTTGACAGTTTTATGTACTCAGTTTCTGTGCATTGATAAGCTGGTAGAAAAGCAGACTTCAAGCCTTCCCTGTTGGCTCTGTGGTAAAGGATCCATCTGCCAATGCAGGAGACGTAGGTTTGATCCCTGGTCTGGGGAGATCTCATATGCTGCAGAGCGACTAAGGTAGTGTGCCATCACTATTGAGCCTGTGCTCTGGAGCCTGGGAGCCACAACTACTGAAGCCCACATGCCCTAGAGCCCATGCTCTGCAACAAGAGAAGCCACCACAATGAGAAGCCCACACACTGCAAGTAGAGATTAGCCCCTGCTTGCTACAACTAGAGAAAAGCCCAAGCAGCAGTGAAGACCCAGCAAAGCCAGAAAGAGCAAACTCCCAGATAGCTTGCACATACTTCTTCAATATGTAAAAGAATTATAAATGTTCTTTTAAGAGATTGGAATAGAATTTAAAGGCAGTTATTCAAGAAATATCAAGTATCTCACACATCAAGCTTAATCCCTGCCTTAAAGTACATTCCAATTGAATTGACAGACTTTTACAAAAATAAATATAATACAATGTAACAAATGCTATATAATAAAAGTATGCATGAATGTGGGAGCACATAGGAGCTTGGTATGATGAAAACTGGGAGAGTAGGAGGAGAGGTGGGTGGTTTAGAGAAAGATTTACAGAAGTAAGTGACTTTTTTGTGGGGAAGGGGCTATACCACTTGTGGGATCTTAGTTCCCCAACCAGAGGTTGAACCTGAGCCCCAGCAGTAAAAACACTGGACTGCCAATGAAATCCCAGATGATATTATATGATTTCTTAATTTTCTTTTTTTTTTTTATTGTTCAGTGCTATGGTACAGAAATACACTGCTTTTGTATATTAATATTTATCCTACAACCTTGCTGAACCTACTTAGTTAGGGTAGTTTTTTGGTTGCTTCTTTCAGTTCAGTTCAGTTTAGTCGCTCAGTCGTGTCCAACTCATTGGAACCCCCTAGAATGTGTCATGCCAGGCCTCCCTGTCCATCACCAACGTCTGGAGTTTACCCAGACTCATGTCCATTGAGTCGGTGATGCCATCCAACCATCTCCTCTGTCATCCCCTTCTCCTCTAGCCTTCAATCTTTCCCAGCATCAGGGTCTTTTCAAATGAGTCAGTTCTTCACATCAGGTGGCCAGAGTATTGGAGTTTCAGCTTTAGCATCAGCCCTTCCAATGAACACTCAGGACTGATCTCCTTGAGGATGGACTGGTTGGATCTCTTTGCAGTCCAAGGGACTCTCAAAAGTCTTATCCAACACCACAGTTCAAAAGCATCAATTCTTTGGTGCTAAGCACAATGATGTATTACATTAATTGATTATCTGATGTTATACCCATATTTGCCTTCCTGTGATAAATCTCACTTGGTCATGGTGTAGAATTCTTTTTATGTGTTGCTGGAGTCAGCTAATATTTGGTGAGATTTTGTTTTGTTTTGTTTTGCTTTTATTTTACTTATTTGGCTGTGCTGGTTCCTCATTGCTGCATGGGCTCTTTTCTAGTTGTGGCGAGCAGGAACTACTCTCAGTTACAGTGCATGGGCTTATGGTGGTGGCTTCTCTTGTTGCCAAGCACAGGCTCTAGGGTATGCAGGCTTCAGCTGTTGTGGCTCCTGGACTCTAGAACACAGGTTCAGTAGCTATGGCTTAGTTTTTCTGTGGCATGTGGTATCTTCCCAGACCGGGAATTGAACCCATATCTGTTGTATTGGCAGGCAGATTCTTTACTACTGAACCACCAGGAAACCCCTGTTGAGGATTCTTATGTCTCTATTCATAAAGATATGGTTGTTTTGTAGTTTTGTCTGTTTTTGTAATATCTTTGTCTGCTTTTAGTATGTAGGTGATACTGGCCTCATAGAATTAGTTGGGAAGTGTTTCCACCTTTTTTGTTTATTGGAAGAGTATGAAGAATTGGTGTTCATTCTTTTAATGTTTGGTAGTGTTCATCAGTAAAACAGTTTGGATCTGGGCTTTTCTTTGTTGGTAGTTTTTTGTCTACTGATTGTATTTCATTGCTTATTATGGAACTATTCAGATTTTCTGTGTCATCCCGAGTCAATTTTAGTACATTGTGTCTTTCTAGAAATTTGGTCATTTCATTTTTTTTTTTTTTTTTGACCATTCCATCTTAAGTTGTTCAGTTGGCACAGAATCATTCATAGTATTCCTTTAAACTTTTTTTTTTCCTGTAAGATCAGTGGTAATTCCAATGGGGGTAACTTTTATACTTAGTTTTTAAGCCTGTAAGTTTGGGCAGGTAACAAATTGAGAAGAGGAAGAGCAAATTCAGAAAGAGAAAGGGGCATGGGCAGTGATCGGGAAGTAAGCAAAAACATGACATGTTTGGGCATCTGTACATAGTTTTCCATGCCTAGAGTCTATAGGCATACTGCTACTGCTGCTAAGTCACTTCAGTCATGTCCAACTCTGTGTGACCCCATAGACAGCAGCCCACCAGGCTTCCCCATCCCTGGGATTCTCCAGGCAAGAACACTGGAGTGGGTTGCTATTTCCTTCTCCAGTGCATGAGAGTGAAAAGTGAAAGTGAAGCCGCTCAGTCGTATCTGACTCTTAGCGACCCCATGGACTGCAGCCTACCAGGCTCCTCCCTCCATGGGATTTTCCAGGCAAGAGTACTAGAGTGGAGTGCCGTTGCCTTCTCCGAGAGTCTATAGGCATAAAGGGTACTAATAAGAAGTTAAGCCAGAAAAGTAACAGATAGTGGAGGATAGCGTCTCTTGGGCTGTTCTTGTCATTTGTGCATTATCCTATAGGCAATGAAGCATTGTTTGTTTTGAGCAGGTGATATGATCAAATATATGTATTGGAAAGATAATTAGCAATGGGATGGACATGGATTAGAGGATTGGGGTGGATTGGAGGTAGGGAAGCCTGTCTTTTTCTTGCCTGCTTAACCAAAGATTGCAGAAAATAATCAGCTGTCTCTATCATTCTGATATTTTTTCCCCAAGTCCCTTAAAGCTCATTAGGCCCACACATAGTCTGATTTCTATACTAAAATTTCATTTATCCAGCTAATTAGCTAGTGTATATATAAGTCCTTCATTTCTTAACCATTTTCCATTTCTGTTTAACCACTTGCAACACTTCTATTTCTTAAAATGCTTCTATAAAGAAAGAAAAGAAAGAAAGAAAGAAAAGTTTCCTTAAAGAAAGAAAACTTTCCTTTCAACCAGCATTCTGCTTAAATTGTAAAACCAGTCCATTAACACTCCTTTCCTATGTATTTTCTCTCTATTTAGGTAGAAGAATATTGTTTTTATACTCAAATAGAAGATAATGTTATTATTATTTATATAATTTTATTTTATTAGATAATTTGGGGAACTAGTTCATGATTTTTCTCACATTTGGATGGTGAAAATGAGTTTCCAAAACATTTAAAATATACATCATTTCATATTTTAAAATATTTGAGAATATTAGAGTCATAAAGAGGTTAACTAGTTTAGCCTCATTATTTTATAGATGTTTTCATAGTTTTTAATGTCTCTATATTTTTTCTTTTCATTCAGTATTTTTTATATATAACTACATGATGGAGTCTAATGTAGACCTGGTTTTTTGTGAAATTAATTTTAAAATTTCATTTCTCAATTTTAAAAGAAGAATTCGAGGTGTTAAGTTGCTTTTTAATAGATTTTTTCCTGTAGATTAATTACTTTCAAGTAATTGAAAAATGTTGATGCACTTGACTCTTCAAAAGTTAAAGATGGCCTTCAGAGTTTTTAGGTATATTTTCTTTCTTTGAGAGTTTCCATCTTCTTAGCATGAAGAAGAAAAAAAAAAGATAGTTCTTTATAAGCCCCATCCAGCTTCATGAGCTTATATGTGAACCACCTGTATTAAGATCTTCTCTAGTTCTTCTTACGTCTGTTTATTCAACATCCTTTCTATGTTTCCATCTGCTCCCTGAAGGCAACAAGCTTAGAAGTATCTCAGAATGAATTCCGTGTTAATCCATTTATAACATTCTGTCAGTGTAGCATTCTGCTTTGTACTCCCATTTAATGAAAAGCTTTTCCTTTTTGTGTGCATGTAAAAGTATCCTTCTAGTTGTTTTAAAGTCTTTTGAAGATCTTGTTGCTGACAAGGATATGGTAATATTTGCATTTTTAATTTCTTTTACCAGAATGGGAGACCATGACTGAGAACGAGGAGGTGACATCCAAGTTGAACATATCTCAAAGAGCAGATTCTCAGAGAGGAATATCAAAAAGATTTCAAGGAGGTGTTCCATATCTTCTTGACTTTGAGGAAGAGTATGAATGGCAAATTTTTTCAAGTCAGTGGAGAAATGAAGCAAGGGAAAGAGATACACTGAAGAAAGATTCCCTATGTGAACGAGACAAGAAAAAAAGGACTCCACCAGAAAAACGAGGCCAAAAGTGGAAGGAATTTGAAGAAAGCTTGGCTTCAGATTCAGCTTTTTCTGAAAGTTTAATAGGTGCTGAAGGAAAGAAGCTGTATAAATGTGATATGTGTTATAAACATTTCAATAAAATCTCCCATCTTATAAATCATCGGAGGATCCACACTGGGGAGAAACCTCATAAATGTAAGGAGTGTGGAAAAGGCTTTATTCAGCGCTCAAGCCTTCTAATGCATTTACGAAACCATTCTGGCGAGAAACCTTATAAATGTAATGAATGTGGGAAAGCCTTCTCTCAGAGTGCTTACCTTCTAAACCATCAGAGAATCCACACTGGGGAGAAACCTTATAAATGTAAGGAGTGTGGAAAGGGCTTCTATAGGCACTCAGGCCTTATAATACATCTAAGACGCCATTCTGGGGAGAGACCTTATAAATGTAATGAGTGTGGCAAAGTTTTTTCTCAGAATGCTTACCTCATTGACCACCAGAGGCTCCACAAAGGAGAAGAACCTTATAAATGTAACAAGTGTCAGAAAGCTTTCATTCTGAAGAAGAGCCTCATTCTGCACCAGAGAATCCACTCTGGGGAAAAACCCTATAAATGTGATGAATGTGGAAAAACTTTTGCCCAGACCACTTACCTGGTTGACCATCAGCGGCTCCACAGTACAGAGAACCCATATAAATGTAAAGAATGTGGAAAAGTTTTCATTCGAAGCAAAAGCCTCCTCCTACACCAGAGAGTTCACACAGAAAAGAAGACTTTTGGTTGTAAAAAATGTGGGAAGATTTTCACTTCTAAGTCAAGTCTCATTGACCATAAGAGGATGCATAGCAGAGAGAAGCCTTATAAATGTACTGAATGTGGGAAAGCCTTCACTCAGAGCGCTTACCTTTTTGACCATCAGAGACTCCACAATGGGGAGAAGCCCTATGAATGTAATGAATGTGGGAAAGTTTTCATTCTGAAAAAGAGCCTCATTTTACATCAGAGGTTCCACACTGGAGAGAATCTCTATGAATGTAAAGACTGTGGCAAAGTCTTTGGTTCTAACAGAAACCTCATTGACCACGAGAGACTCCACAATGGGGAGAAGCCCTATGAATGTCGAGAGTGCGGGAAAACCTTCATTATGAGCAAAAGTTTCATGGTCCATCAGAAGCTCCATACACAAGAGAAGGCCTACAAATGTGAGGATTGTGGGAAGGCTTTCAGTTACAATTCAAGCCTGCTCGTACATCGGAGAATCCACACCGGGGAAAAGCCTTTTGAATGCAATGAATGTGGAAGAGCTTTCAGTTCTAACAGAAACCTCATTGAACATAAGAGAATCCACAGTGGTGAGAAACCATATGAGTGTAATGAGTGTGGCAAATGCTTCATTCTGAAGAAAAGCCTCATTGGACATCAGAGGATTCACACAAGGGAAAAATCGTACAAATGTAATGACTGTGGGAAAGTCTTCAGTTACCGCTCAAACCTGATAGCCCATCAGAGAATCCACACTGGTGAGAAGCCTTATGCATGTAATGAGTGTGGGAAAGGCTTTACCTACAATAGAAATCTTATTGAGCATCAAAGAATTCACAGTGGAGAAAAAACCTATGAATGTCATGTATGTAGAAAAGTGCTTACCTCTAGTAGAAATCTTATGGTACATCAAAGAATCCATACTGGAGAAAAACCTTATAAATGTAGTGAGTGTGGAAAAGACTTTAGTCAGAACAAAAACCTTGTTGTACATCAGAGAATGCACACTGGGGAAAAACCATATGAATGTGAAAAGTGTAGAAAATCTTTTACTTCTAAGAGGAATTTAGTTGGCCACCAGAGAATCCACACAGGAGAGAAACCATATGGGTGTAATGACTGTAGTAAAGTTTTTAGGCAAAGAAAAAACCTGACTGTACATCAGAAAATTCATACAGATGAAAAAAACTGTGAATGTGATGAGTCTGAAAAAGAATTCTCTCAGACTTCAAACCTTCATCTTCAACCAAAAATCCATTCTTTGGAGGATTTTCGGTCCTATTCTCTTGGGTCCAAATTCTCTTGGGTCCAAAATGCCAGTGAGTCCAAGATCAAGATTCAGAAAATCTAGTATTGTGTAAAATGGAATACCATCCCTGCCTCTGTAAGTGACTGTTGGATAAATGGCAGCATAGGGTTTTTATAAGGAAAAAAAAGTCATGATTGACCCTTTTGTAGACAAGTGTGTTGCATGAGGCAGAAAGTTAATCTAGACTTTCAAGACTACGAAAACATAAGCCAAATTCTAGTTAAAAGATACTCTGTTCCAAATCATTTCTTATGAACCTAGAAAAGGACCTTGAAGCACTTAAAGATTCTGAAGAAACTGAATTATGATTTATAAGATATAATGAAGATGTTGTAAATGATAGCAAAAATATCTTTGTATTAAAAAGTATGTTTTGAAAAGATATGTATATTTGGTACATCTTAAAGATAGTATCACTGTTAGAGAATGTCTATACAGACAGTGTGATTAAGACATACAAAACATGAAGTTGGGTGGGTAGGACTGCTCTTTGAGGACAATTTAAGTACACTGGATTTGGAATCTGAAAACCTAGGTTTGGATCCTGGCTCTTTCACTTACGAGCTCTGTGATGTTATTAAGTCAGTCTCTAAGTCTCAGTTTCTCTGTCAGTCAAATACTGGCATAACCCCTACTTCATAGAATTGTTTTGAGCATTTAGTAAAAGGATCATGTGACAGTACTTTATGAAATAATTTAATTGTCAATAAAATTGGATAAAAGAGATATGGTCAAAATCTGGAAAATGGCATAATGTAGTGTTTGTTCATCAAGTTAATATTAGGACTTCATGAACCTCAAAAGTTTAATTTTTATAGTAAGGAAGTATGGTGGATGGTTAACTTTGGAATTTAGTACTCTAAAAAAACTTTAAAAACAGCTTTTTAAATGTTTAAGGGAGATAATATATAATATACCTAGTTTGTTTTTATGGAAAAAAAATATTGGCTTACTAAATAATGTCTGGCCATTAATTTGATGCCAAGAAAAAACAGTTTATTTTTTCAACCTTTGGATTTTAAACCTAGTGGATGTAGAGTGTCAAAATAGAAAGACAGTCCTATGTCACTTTTCTTGCTGACCGGGAAAAATCCTTAACCTCAACCTCAGAGCTGATTATCTCTGCTACTGTCATTCTCACTTCTAATCAATATTTCATTGGTAAACATACAAATGGCTTGTTACTCAAGAGACAACATTCTATCCCAGCACTCAACTTACCACATAAGTTTTTTTACACAGCCAAGCCCTTCAAATCTCTGATTATACCAATTCAGAATCCATCTCTGAGTGGTCAGGCCCATTTACTCCCAGTGAACCAATCATTATTCATTCTGTACCCTTTTGTACATTTGTAAACTTAATTCTTGTATTCTTGGTTTGGTAATTTTACGTTGTAATTCTCAGAACGCCAGTTCTGTCACTGAAGTATAAATACCTTAATATTGGGATTTTGTTTTCTGATACTTAGCAGCATTGCAGTGGTGTGTTGATTATAGTAAGTGTTATGAATTCAACCCTGAAGTTCTTTGAGGGCTGGTTCCTTTTTAGACTGAAAGGACCAAGAGTGAAAACTGGAAGGGGCCTGAGTTAAAAGTCTGAAGGCCTTAAGAGTCAGATTCTGCCACTTTTCCTTGGACAAATGGTTTCATTTCTTGGAGCCTTGGTTTCTTCATTTGTTAAACAGAAGGAAGAATATCTACCTCCCTAAGTTTTTATGGGGTAATGAATATGAAGATGCTTTTTGTCCATACTGAAGAAAAATTACCCCCATTATGTAATAATCACAAGTACTTTAACAATGAAGAGATCTGGCATTTACCTCTTAATCAGTTTAACAAAATGTAACATTGCTGAGACAACTCACATAATGTGCCTCCCTCCACATGTAATGCGATAAGCCAAAAGTATAACCTGAATTCATCAAGCTTCTTAGACCTGATTGCTAGTTTACAGGAAATACAGGAAGCAAAGGAACAAGATAAAAGACATCATAAGAAACAAGTTCAGAATGTGGCATATTGTCTAGGAAAACTGCATTGTTGGAATCCCCTGGCCGCCCAGTGGTGAGTCCTCTGCTCTCATTGCGGAGGGCGAACATTCAATCCTTAGTTCAGTTGGGGAACTAAGATCCTACAAGCTGGGCGGTGCAGCCAAAAAAAAAAAAAAAACACCACTGCACTGGATTCTTCAAAGATGATGAAAAAGAGAAGGGAGTGATAATAATTGTTGATGCTGGGTGAGTATTGAGAGTTTATTGTACTACTTTTGTATATGTATGAAATTTTCCATAATGAAAGATACAACTAGTGGAGGGGAGGGGGGTTTAAAAGATACTAAAGAGCGAGGATGAAAAGGCATTACACACTGGGAGAAAATGTCTGCAAATCATATATCCAACACAGAATTTGTATCTAGGCTAGATAATTCTTAAAACTCAGCAATAATAAATAGATCCAATTAGAATATGGGCAAAGGACATGAACAGGTATTTTACCAAAGTATAAATTGGCAAGTGAAAAGATACTCAACATCATTAGCCACTAGGGAATTGCAAGATACAAATCTGTACAGCTATCAGAAGAGCTTTTAAATATTTTAATGCTAAATGCTGGCAAGGATGCAAAGGAACTGAATCTATTACATTGCCAGGAATGAGAAATAGTACAGCCACCATGGGGAATAATTTGGCAGTTTTTTATAAAACCAAACATGCATTTACCATATGACCCAGTATTTGCACTCTGAGCATTCATCTCAAAAGAATGAAAACTGTTACACACACACACACACACACACACGCCTGTATGTGATTGTTAAAAGCAGTTTTGCTAGTAATAGTAATTTGTAATAACTCATCAAATATCCTTCAACAGGTGGTTAAAAGAAACTGCCATATATCTATACCATGGAATACTTACTACTGTGCAGTAAAATTGAATGACCTATTGATATCTGCAGTGACTCAAGTGCATTCCAAGAGAATTATGCTGAGTGAAAAAATCCAATCTCAAAAGGTCGTATACTGTATGGTCACATTTATATAATACTCTAAAATAACAAAAAAAGTATAGGGATGAAAAAAACCAGATTAGTGGTTGCCAGAGGTTGGGGATGGAGGGACAGAGCAACAGAAGAGGGAGGGGTTGCCCTTAGAGAGGTCTTGGTGTTGGAAACATTGTGTATCTGAATTGTGATGGTGGTTCCACAAATCTACAAGTGATAAAATGACAAGTACACACACACATTGTACCAATGTCAGTTTCCTGATTTTTATCTTAAATTATAATTATGTAAGATGTACCCATTGGTGGAAACTAGTTGAAGGTTATTATTATCTTTGCAACTCCTGTGAATCTGTAAATTCATAATAGAAAGCAAATCTAAACAGCCATACCAAATATAGTGTGTGAAACTGACTTGGAAAAACAGTTAATGAAGTCTATATTTTAGGACAGTTGGAAATTTGAAAATGACTGATAATAGATGATATTAGGGAATATTTGTTAATTTTCCTACCTGTAATGATAGTATTGTTAGTGTCAAGATTCTTATTATTATTAAAGGATACATGTAGAAGTATTTGGAATGAGTATTTTGATGTTTACAACTTTAAAAATATGTTTTTCAGTATGCATAGAGAGAGAAGGCAAACGTTGTTTAGTTACTCAGTAATGTCTGACTCTTGTGACTTCATGGGCTATAGAAGCCTACCTGGATCCTTTGTCCGTGGAATTCTCCAGGCAAGAATACTAGAGCGGATTGCTATTTCCTTCTCCAGGGGATATTTTGGACTCAGGATCTGATCCTGTCCCCTGCAGTGGCAGGCAGATTCTTTACTACTAAGCCACCAGGAAAGTCCAACGCAAAGAGAGTGAAGTGTTATTTGTTGAGTACAGGCATTCACTGTACCATTCTCTGTACGTTTGATATTTCCAAAATAAAACATTAGGGTCAAAATGATCAGGGCCTTCTACAGATGGATACTCTGTAGCTTCAGGCTCCCAGCTGCTCTCCTCACTTCATTGCTCTTGCCAGGCGTAGGAATGCCCCTTGCCCTGAGGTTCAGGGTCCCTAGTCCACCTGCACTCTTCCTCTAAGCTTGTTCTTCCATCCCTGATCCGTTGCGAAATTGGACACCCAACGAGAAGACAGTACCTCCGAGATTCCTAGAGAGGCTGGTCTGGCGACTTGGGGAGCCGGAAGCCCATCCCCAGGCACTTCCTGTCCGGTCATTGTTCTCGTGCCGGTAGGCGCCGGGGTCCAGGCCACCCGCCTTCTGCTCCAGAGCTCGCGAGCTCCGGCCGTGCTTCTGCTCCGCGCACGGTGAGCGGGGGTGGTGTGGCCTGGGCGCGAACGTCGGGGGCGCGGGAGGGTCCATTCCAGGGGTATGCCCCCCTCGTCCTCCCTTCAGGGATCCCAGCACTGTCTGTCTGTCCCGGGGCGGCTCCGCGCCCCGGCACTTCGGAAATCCGCTGTTGCCTACCTACCGGGGGCCTAGCCCCGGGGTAGGTTGGACACGAACCGCCCCAGGGGCCTGGCTTATCCCAGGATCTGGGCTGTGTGGCGTCTGGAGGTGGAGGAGATGGGTTGCCACGATTGGAAATAGGGAAAGGACGTTGAAAGAAAGCCCATGATAGGAGACTGTGCTGTCTAGGGCTGGAGGCCAGTTAGAATATCAGCAGTCTGATACCAATGCCCAAAGTAGGCGATCTTGTGTATACACGGGTGAAACGAGTATTAAGGACCTTCCTCCCTGATAAAATTCAACTAGTCATGGAAAGAAGAATTCTCCAGAATTAAGATTTGTTGCAGGACTGAAATATTGCACTACTGAAGAGATGCAGGGTATGGAATAAGTTGCCAATAAGTTAATGCAGAATAAAGTATATGATCACTTCAGTAGTAGCAAAAGAGAACTTAATGAAATTTAGCACTTTTCTCCTAATAAGACACCTAAAGGGAAATAGGAAAATTTCAGTTTCTCCATAATCAGTTATAATGGTAGATTAATACTCACAGATTAAGAACAAAAAAATCTGTTGGCTTGGCTGTGATACTGGGGAACTGTTAGTTCATGGTGATATGATTTGTTTCAGTCCTTTTAGAAAGCAGTTTGACAATATATGTCACCTATAAAATCCTTTGGTTAGTAATCCCTCTATTCTAAAGGAATAATTCAGCAGCAGAAAAAACTATTTGCATGAAAAGAATCTTAAGAATTATGTTAAGAAAATAAACTGGAAACAAGATTCTTTTACTAAAGCAGTGATTAATAAATAGGGGCTGGTTTAGTAAATTATAATATTATGGCGGTGGTGGTTTAGTCGCTAAGTCGTGTGCAACTCTTGGCGACCCCATGGACTGCAGCCCACCAGGCTCCTCTGTCCATGGGATTTTCCAGGCAAGAATACTGGAATGGATTGCCATTTCCTTCTCCAGCAGATCTTCCCAACCCAGGAATCGAACCCAGGTCTCCTGCAGTGCAGGCAGATTCTTTACTGACTGAGCTATGAGGGAAGTCCTATAATATTATAGGTATTATATAATATATAGTATTTATATTGTTTTTAAATTATGTATATTATAATATTTAGAGTACCATGCCAGAAGGAGGTGGCATTGTATGTACTTAACATTAAAACATCTACCATCTTAAGAGTGCTGTTTTGTCTCACAGTTGAAAGAAATAGAAAAATATAAAAATCAAAGGAAGTGGACCTTAAAACCACCTGTGACTACATCACCCAGAGATAACCTCTCCTAACATGTTGGTGTCTAGTGCTAAGTTGCTTAGCAGTAAGTCATGTCCAACTCTTTACGACCCCATGGACTGTAGCCCACCAGGCTCCTCTGTCCATGGGATTCTCCAGGCAAGAATACTGGAATGGATTGTTGTGCCCTTCTCCAGGGGATCTTCCTGACCCAGGGATTGAACCTGCATCTTTTATGTCTCCTGCATTGCCAGGCGGGTTCTTTACCACTAGTGCTACCTAGGAAGCACAGTTGGTGTCTTTTTCTTGAGAGTCTTTTGTTCATACTATTGTTCTTGGTGCTTAAAACAAACAAAACAAAATCTTTGCATTGTAATGACCCTTCTTAAAAAAAAAAAGCCCATGGTGATAATTGTGAAAATATGCATCCCCTAAATTAAAAAGTTCAAGTCATAATTGTCAGTATGGTTGGAGATTTTCCCTCAAAATAAGAATTTTAAATTCTTCAGTATACAGTGATTATCTCTCTGGAGATGAGCAAGGGGTAATTTTTTTTAATCATTTTCTGTTTTTTTAAGTTTTTACAATTAAATTATATTAACTGTATAATCAGGGGAAATCAATAAACATTACATAAAAGTGTTTGTAATGTGATCATTATGGAGATAAATTGCCTATTTACAGTCCAACTCCTTCCATCCTGTTGAGGAATAGAGCAAACCCTGTGCTGTAGTGGCTGCTGCCTGGACACTGGTAACCTGTGGTCTTAGTGGCATCAAGGCAAACCTCTGCTCTACTAACAGTGTTTTCTGATTTCCCAGTAGATACTACTCATCATGTCCCTGGGAGGAAACTCAGGAAGAAGCTTTTGAAACTTAAAGATTAGATGGGGCTTGACTTCTGCTGGGCAACCCCCAGCCATAGGAATTCTGCTGAGCAGAGACGATGACCACAGAATTGAGAGAGGCTGTGGCCCTGGCTCACTGGGGCCCAGTGACAGTGAAAAAAGAGGAAGAAGAGGAGGAAGGCTTTGTGGGCCAGGCATCCAGCCAACAAGTGCACTCTGAAAACATCAAAGTCTGGGCCCCTGGGGAAGCTCCTCAGACATGCCTCCCTGTGTCAGAACAGGAGGAACAGGTAAGCAGTGGTCGGGGAGGAGAGAGGGAGGATGGCCCTAAAGATTGCACATGATTTCAGGAGGGACCCTGTCCTTCCGCTTCCACACCTAGAGTCTTATTTCCTGGTGAGGGCTCTGGCCTTTAGTCTTTTGCAATTTAATTGAAACATACTATTCTATTGATGTTGACATTCAGTACTTTCTATAAACCAGTGCTTCTCAAACTGTGCTACAGTTTGCAATTAGCTGGGGAGTTTTTTTATGAAATCATGAAACCTATGTCATATCTCATGTAAGTTAAATCAGAATCTCTGGGGAGGTGGGCCCCAGATCTCTGTATACAAAAAAAAAAAAAAAAAAGCTCTTCCAGTGAGTCCAGGCATGATTTGATAACTCTTACTTGTACTTCTCAAACTAATATGCGTAAGAATCACCAGGGGTTGGGGTCAGGGGATATGAGGTCTTGTCAAAATGAAGATTCTGATTCAGGAGATCTGGGGTATTGGTCAGAGACTCTGCAGTTTTCACACACTCCCAGTGATGGTGATTCTGCTTGTCCACAGACCACAATTTGAGTCGTGAGGCTGTATGTTTTCAAACCTACACCTCACCATGACTAGCCGTATGAGGGCAGAGGTACCCCAAAGACTCTCTGTAATAATATGACCAGAACCTTGCTTCTTTGATCTTTAGGCTTTAGGAAGATCTACTCTGAAAAATCTCCCCATGTCTTGTCATGCACTCACTGACAAGTTAGGTTTGGGCAGTGAGATGAAATCAAAGTGATAGGGGAAAAGGTAGCAGGCTTGCTTCTCTGCCTAACTCACCTTGGGGATTAGGGAAGACTCTCTGGCTTCCTTTTCCCTTTTTTTAAATATTTGGTGTTTTTCTTTCTTTCTTTTTTTTTTATGGCCTTGAAGAATAGGTGCTTATGTTCTTGTCCTCAAAGTTATGATCATACCACCTTCCACCGACAGTCTCCTCAGAAGCCCACCTGTGCCTGCTTGTTTCTAGGGTCAGAACATGTTCTGGGACATGGCTGTAGTCCTGAAACCAACACAAGAGGCACCTGCTGCTTCAACCCCAGGCAGCTCTTCATTACCAGGGACTCTGGCCAAGAGCGAGCTACTGGACACTCATGGGAACATGGCCTGTCTAGGTGAGGTCAATTCTCTGATTCAGAATCTGACTGTTGAGGTTTCTCAAAATCTTTTCAGAGGCTGCTGGTGTGGTCTCCTAGCCTGAGCAACAGAGAGTACTGAGGTGTTGAAGGTGTCAGGGAGAGCTGGGCAGAGGAATACTGAAAGATGCCTATGCATTTGTCATAGGAAATGGCTTGTTTTGCACACAGTTTCAAGACACCACACCAGGCAAACACAGGTAAACTCCAAATTTAGTTTTTTAAAAAATAATTTTACATATTTATTTTTGGCTCTGCTGGGCCTTCTTGCTGCAAAGGCAGTGGCTTCTCTGTTGCAGATCACAGACTCTAGGGAGCATAGGCTTTGAGAGTTGTATAGTTGTGACGCACAGGTTTAGTTGGTCCTCGGCAAATGGGATCTTCCCGGATCAGGGGATCAAACGTATCACCTACTTGGCAGGCAGATTCTTCACCACTGAGCCACCAGGGAAGTTCTCCAAATTTAACTTTCGATTACATTTATTGTTCAGCAAGTTTCATATCTATGCACACATGTAGACACATGTCCTCTCCCTATGCTTCGTGTTTGTTGTAGCTTGGTGAGCCTGCAAGAGAAGCTAACTAAGATAAGAAGGGTCACCTTTTGTGGTGATTTTTTGAGGTGTTCCATTTTCATAGGTCTTTGTGGACTTTCTAGAGGATTTTGAACACTTGTGTCAGCCATGATGATGTCCAAAGTCAGTCATGATGGCTGACTTACCACCTGGTTCTCCAGGCTGGGACTCAGGATATGCCTGGCTAGCAGTGGTGGAAGCTTGTGAAGTAGGGACATGTAACTGGGTCAAGTGTGTGGTCACCATAAGTCCTGTGTTGTGGAAGCAGTCCCTGCATGCCTGCCAAGGCCCCTCTGGCACTGACATGCTATGAGTCTGCCTGGCCAGGGCTGTGGCTGAATATTCTGAACCCTCTCTCCTCCCTAGCCAGTTCCTCAAGCATTTGCAAACCAAGTCCCTTTCTTAAACCAGTGTTTTGGGGAAGGTTAGGACGGCCACCTTTCATATTCCTGTGTCTTATTTAATTCCCCAAACTCTCAGTAACTTCTGTTTCCTATCTTTGCTTTCTGTTCCAGTCCTTCTGGCACATTCCCCTTATATCACTTCTTTTCTGTTTCCCTGCTTTATCAGACATTCATGGTCTGAACTCCAACAGCTGCACCCATCCACTAGGAATGGCCACTGTTTTCTGTTTTTCTTTTTTTTGGCTGTGCGGGTCTTTGTTGTAGCAAGTGGGCTGTAGGCTTTCACTAGTTGTGGTGCACCAGCTTCTCATTGTGGTGCAAGGGCTTTTCTTGTTGCAGAGTATGGGCTCAGTGGTTGCCTCAAGGGCTTCTCTACTTGTAGCATTCAGGCTCTCTAGTTGTAGTGTGCAGTCTTAATTGCCCTGTGGCATGTGGGATCTTAGTTTCCCAACCAGGGATTGAACTTCTGTCCCTTGCATTGGAAGACTGAGTCTTAACCACTGGACCACTAGGCAAGACCAGACAACTATTTTCTTTCCCTGCTTTTCCCAGCCAGGACTCACCTTTCTGCCAGCAATTTCTGTTGTTACAGGTAATGGCGAGAACACTGACTTCTAGCCATTGAGAGGGGAACCCCAGGGTAATTGCTGCCATATCTCTGAGAACTCTTTGACCTTGAGCAAGTCCATTCTTTTTCTGAACCTCCATTTTCTGTTCTATGAACTGGGGTCTGTTCATTCAGTAAATATAAGATTTGTTGAGGTACTGCTTCCTGTGTGCCCAGCTGTGTAACAGGTGCTGTACATATAGCAGTGAGTGAAAACAGCCTTGCACTTTTTTAGCTCCCATACAAGTGAAGGGAAATACTTTCATCTTGATAATAAAATTGTATAGTATACATGAAAGTACTTTGGAAATTTTGATGTGAATGTCTGAGCGTTTTATTTACAGTTTGGTGTGTACTCATTAAAATTGAATTTATTAAGGTTTATACATTAAAATAAAAAAAATTTTTTTTTTTAATTTTTTAGCCATACCACGCAGCATGTGGGATCTTAGTTCCCTGACTAGGGATCAAACCCTTGCACCCTGCATTGGAAGTACAGAGTGTTAACCCCTGGACTGCCAGGGAAGTACTTAAAGTGTATATATTTAAAACAAGTTTTTAAACTTTTTAGTATAACTTGTTTTTATTTCCTTTGTACATCTGGAAAAATTCAGAAGATGGGGCTTCCATGGTGGCTCACTGGTAAAGAATCCGCCTGCCAATGCAGGAGACACAGGTTCGATCTCTGATCCAGAAAGATAACTATTGAGCCTGTGCTCTAGATCCCGGGAGCTGCAGCTACTGAGTCTGTGCACCCTAGAGCCCATGCTCCGAAATAAGACAAGCCATGGCAATGAGAAACCTGAGCATCACAACTGGAGAGTAGCCCCCGCTCGCCACAACTAGAGAAAAGCCCAAACAGGAGCGAAGACCCAGCACAGCCAAAAATAAATAAAAATATTAAAAAAAAAGAAAAAGAAAAAAAAGGAGGGGGGGATTCCCTGGTGGTCCAGTGGTTAGAACTCCCCGCTTCCACTGCTGAAGGCCCAGGTTCGATCACTGGTCAAGGAACTAAGATCCCAAAAGCCATGTGATGTGGCCAAAAAACCAGGAAAGGAAGAGTGAAGAGGTAGTAGGGGAAAGAGGTAACAAGGAGAAAGTAAGATAAGACGGAAGAAAAGAAGATATAAGAGCAGTTTTAAACTACAGGGAGAAAAATGGAGTAGAGTTTAAAAAAAAAAATCACAACAGTAGAAATAGATATAACCAAAAAAAGATTAGCTTTTCAGGGTTTTCTGTTGTTGTCGAAGTCGGGGCTTTGTTGTATCCAGGGCTCAGCCATTCTCTTTCTCTGACACTGCCCTTCCTGAGTGACTGTGCTGGAGTTGCATTACCATGGTCTTAGCCAGCGACCAAACTGGACTGTCCCCTTGCCCAGTATTGCTCTGTGCCTTAAACATCCCCATGCCACCCACTCCCTTCTTGGTTGGAGAGTTGCCCTGGTTTGTGCCAGTAGGGTGTCTGGATGCTCGATGCCCCTGTGCAGTTGCTCATGACCTGCAGCTTACAGCTGAATTCAATATACTTCCCCATCTTTATGAATTGACCATCCTATTCTTTTTCTAGATCATAAAAATCTGAAACTTAACATTTTCTGTTTTTGTTTGTTTGTTTCAGGTGCTGAAACCAAAAATCGACAGTTATTGGTTCCAAAAATTGAAATATGTGATGAAACAGAAAAATCCTTCATCGTTTCAGGAAGAATCCAGAAAGTTGACCCGCAAGGACCCAAGTTAGGAGAAGCCTGTGAAAATAGGAACATGTTAAAGAGGCAAAGAATAAAGAGGGAGCAGAAAGATTTTGGACAGGTGACAGTGAAGGACTGTCACCTCCCTGAAAACCTCAAAGAAGAGGAAGACCAGAAGTGTCCCAAAGCTGAGGAGCGATACACCCTCAGTTCTGGCTCTGTTAAAAATCAGAAAAGCCAGCCTGGGCAGAAACCTTTTACATGCGGCGTGTGTGGGAAAGGCTTTAGCCAGAGCGCAAATCTCGTGGTGCATCAGCGAATCCACACTGGGGAGAAACCCTTTGAATGTCACCAGTGTGGGAAGGCCTTCATTCAGAGTGCAAACCTTGTTGTGCATCAGCGAATCCATACTGGACAGAAACCCTATGTTTGTTCAAAGTGTGGGAAAGCCTTCACCCAGAGTTCAAACCTGACTGTACATCAAAAAATCCACTCCTTAGAGAAAACCTTTAAGTGCAACGAATGTGAGAAAGCCTTCAGTTACAGCTCACAGCTTGCCCGGCACCAGAAAGTCCACATCACAGAAAAATGCTATGAATGTAACGAGTGTGGGAAAACGTTTACCCGGAGCTCCAACCTCATTGTTCACCAGAGAATCCATACCGGGGAGAAGCCGTTCGCCTGTAATGACTGTGGCAAAGCCTTCACCCAGAGCGCCAATCTTATTGTGCATCAGCGAAGCCATACTGGGGAGAAGCCATATGAGTGCAAAGAGTGTGGAAAAGCCTTCAGTTGTTTTTCACACCTCATCGTGCACCAGAGAATTCACACTGCAGAGAAACCTTATGACTGCAGCGAGTGTGGGAAGGCCTTCAGTCAGCTCTCTTGCCTTATCGTGCACCAGAGAATTCATAGCGGGGACCTTCCGTACGTGTGCAACGAATGTGGGAAGGCCTTCACGTGCAGCTCGTACCTGCTTATTCATCAGAGGATCCATAACGGGGAGAAGCCATACACATGCAATGAGTGTGGCAAGTCCTTCCGGCAGAGGTCGAGCCTCACAGTGCACCAGAGAACCCACACGGGGGAGAAGCCCTATGAGTGTGCCAAGTGCGGTGCAGCCTTCATCTCCAACTCGCACCTCATGCGCCACCACAGAACCCACCTCGTGGAGAGCACATAGAGGGCAAGGGAGACCTCCAGGTGCCGATCCAAACCTCCCGCTCCCCAAGTCGGATAGAAACCTCTTGGCTGTTTCCTCCTTGGCAAAAATGAAGCCTGCTCTGTCCTACAAAGTTACGGTTTTGGACTTGCCTGGTGGTCCAGTGGGTAAGACTCAGCTTCCAGTGCAGGGAGCACGGGTTTGATCCCTGGTCGGGGAAGTTCCATATGCTCTGCAGCCAAAAAAAAGAAAAAAAGCAACAGTTTTCAGGAGTGCAGCACAAAACACAAGGCAGACATTTCAGAGGCTAGTTTAAAGAAAATGAAAACGAAGGCCTCAAGGCAAGGATTTTATGTTTAACAGTACTCCAAGTGATCATATTGTTTGAAGTGGGATGTGGCCTTCTTAGAAACGGGTCATACAGAGCTCCGTGATAAAGATCCTTCTGGGGAAAAGGATTTTTCACTTAATTTTGTTTTTGAAAACTCTGGTAATTTTCCTGGGCAACATGCAGGTTACTGGTGTGTCTGACTGATGGAATTCGGGAGCTTTGAACCTTGTGTTCTAGTATTTTGGGTTTAAGCAGTGACTCATGAAGGAAACCACTTGGGGTAGCAATTCAACAACAACTCTCATCTATGAACATGATAAGTTTTCCATTCCCTGGGTAATTTTTTTTTAATTAAACAAAAAACTGTCTGCCACTCCTTAAATGGATGGAAGTAGGAACCGGTTGTTTCCCTCATGGTCTGCACCTCATGACAGTTGGAATGGTAAAGCTCTGGAGACTGCTGATGAGTCTCTTCTGATCATTTCCCAGCCTGCATGGCAGTCACTTGAGGATGGATGGAGACTGCACAGCAGAGCCACCGAGACTGCTGGGCTGTGTTCCTTTGAGAAGATCAACAAGTCTTCTAATAACAACCCTGGTTACCATTGCATTCCATTTGAGTGAGACGCTGCTAACAGACCCCATCCCAGATAAGAGAAGTCACAGAATAAAGCTGGAGGCATGCCCACTTTGTCTGTTCTCATTCTGCCCAGGCCAGCCAGAGGGCTCAGTTTGGGCGTCATTGTCACTTTCTGAATGATCTGGTCATTAGAAGAAATAATGGAGCCCTTGTAATTCTGAGAGGACCCAAGAGGAAAATGAACAGAGAGGGAGGGGGCAGAGTGGAATTCCTAAGATCTTAATTTGTGTTTTTTTAGAAATTCAGAGGTATTGGCATATGAAAACTTTTAGGAGGAGGAAGAAACTGGCTGAGGTAAGATACCTTTGTTACCATTTGAGCCTTTATTCCTGGAAAAACAATTTCTACAACTATGCAATAGGTAGAGTCATATAATAATATTGCCTTGTGTTTATACAGAACCTGATTCCTTGTGTACCTTCTTGTGTAGAGTCATAATACCTGGCACTTACATCATGTTTTCACAGAGATCGTTACCTTAATCCCTGTTACACTGAAAGAGCTGTTTGTCCCCCTTACCTGAGAGAGGTCATTTAACCAAGACTAAGTAACAAGCCTGTGTTTAGACCCAGGTCCTAAATCCAGGTTCCCTTTGTTCTGCCATGTTCATTCTGTCTTGCACATGTAACCCCACCTGAATCTGTGGCAGAGTCTGAGAAAGGGGTAGATAGTCTCATTTTTAGGTGAAGAAGCAGAGCTGACAGATTTGGGGGTGTGCCTTAGAGTGACCAGCAAATTTAAGATAGGGTTTGAGTCTCTTCTCTTGATTCCTGGGTCTATCTCCATCCTACTTTCAGCATACAAGCATTTATTGTAAATGTTATACCTGGTGAGAGCACTTGGGGGCAGCTCTTGTGCGTAAGTCCATGCATTTATTGTCTCATTTCTACAGGACTAAATATTAGTTACACAGCGTTTTGTAGTTTATAGAGTACTTTGCCATACAAAAGGCATACACAAAAAGCTTATTAACTTCTTAACTTGTTTTCCCCTTTAATCAGTCTTTCATCAAAGTATATATGACTTCTCTTCCATCAAGTCAGTGATGCCATCCAGCCATCTCTGTTTTAGGCCTCAATATTTTTTAAAACTTTGGAAGGGAGTGAACCACTGCAGACAAGTAAAACCTGCAGGTCACAGATGTGTGTGATCAGAGGTGGAGGGGAACTCTAGTATAAGGCAGTGTTCTGCTTCAGCAGAAAAGGACACTGACTACATCGGCTTCTGTGCCTCTAACGACCCTTGGCTGCTGAGACTCTAACGACCCTTGGCTGCTGAGACTCTGTGACCTGACTCACTGTATTTGTGTTTCAAGTGAATATACCAAACAATTTATTTGTATGAGTGAAACAAGTTCTATATAACATGCTTTTCTGTTCCCCATTCTACAGAGTGACTTTTTACATTTTTGTTTGTATTTCATCTCCAAATCTGGGTTTCCACAAATCACACCCAGGTTCAGGACTCCTGATCCTACACAAATTACGTGAGCTTAGTAGGTTGCACCCCACTCCAGTACTCTTGCCTGGAAAATCCTATGGACAGAGGAGCCTGGAAGGCTGCAGTCCATGGGGTTGCTGAGGGTCGAACACGACTGAGCGACTTCACTTTCACTTTTCACTTTCATGCATTGGAGAAGGAAATGGCAACCCACTCCAGTGTTCTTGCCTGGAGAATCCCAGGGACGGGGAGCCTGGGGGGCTGCCGTCTATGGGGTCGCACAGAGTCGGACACGACTGAAGTGACTTAGCAGAGTTGGTTGCTAAACAGACCAGATCCTTCCCCACCTCATAACAACTTTTCCTCCCAATTCAATTCCAACCCTCAAAATAAATTACCGTCTACTTTTTCCAGTAGGGTTTCTGGTAGGAGAGGAGTGACTACCCTTTGTTATGAAACGTGGCTTAGGTTGTCCTTTTCCTTGGGGTCGTCGCCCTTCTTTTTTTTTTTCATGCAAACTTAGATCTCCCACCAAAAATCGAATCTTCCCTGCAGTGGAAGCTCACAGTCTTAACCACTGCACTGCCAGGGAAGTCCCTTCATCTCCCTTCTTCCTAGGCTGGTCTTGCCAGAAGTAGATGTGAACTCTGAAGCCCCATTTCCTTAAGTTGCTGAGAACTATCAGTCTTTCAGCTCTCAGAGAGCTAGGCCTAATAATGAGCATTAAGGGTAGAATGCAGAAATCTGTTTTTACCCTTAAGTGAGACCAACAGATGTATGTTACATGGAGCAAAGGGATGCAAAAGTGAATCCTGTACGGGTGCTTTGGGGGCCTGGGGGAGAGATTCCTCAGCAGCATACATGCACATAAGCACACACAGCCCCCTCTCAAACACAATTGGCTGTGAATCCTCCAGGCTCAGGAAGCTAGCCCTTCCACCATGCTGTGGGTCCCCTCTCTAGGTGGCTGTCCTCCCACTTCTGTCACTTTCCCACCTTGTGCCTAACCTTTCTGGGGTCACGGTCCATTTGAGAATCTGCTGGAGGTTGTGGATCCTCTTTAGGAGAAACTCAGATTGCACGCTCAGTTTTGTGTTCATTTGTGGAGGCATATAAACTCCCAGAGGCCAATCCGAGAATCCTTTGGGGTCTCAAGTCACACCTGGGGATGTACTATGTAATCACCCACACCTGCTACAGAATGGTAACTTTATTTTTTGGCTGTGTGTGACTTAGTGGGGTCTTAGTTCCCTGACCAGGGATTGAACTCCAGCCCCTGCAGTGAAAGTGCTGAATCCTAACCACTAGACTGCCAGAGAATTCCCAGTGACATTTTTCAAAATTAACATCAGACTACGGAATCTCTAGGGATGTTGCCCAGACACATAACCTTTTCAATCTTGCTCCTCCTGGATTCCCCCCCCCCC
>NW_011494743.1:4574470-4577072 GCF_000754665.1 Bison bison bison | reverse complement strand
AGCAAATGGTGGCATCATCCAACACCCAGACCAGAAACCCAGGAGCCATTTCTGGCTTCCAGTGTATCAGGCATTGATGACAAAAATAGTTGTTATGCACTCTCTTTGTGGCAGACATGGTGCTAGGTCCTGGGGTACCAAACCAAGCAAGGCCTGCATTTCCCCCCTTTTCATGTCTCTCACTGGAAAGCTGGATCCCTTAACATGTTTATTTACCAAGTTCTTTATCATCTCTTTCCAGCCTATGGGTTTCGTTTCTCAGGCACCTTTACTGCGGCCTGGAGGGAACTTGCTCTCGTGGTGCCTGTGACCTCTCATCACCACGCCCCACAGCCCCCTTCTGCTTTGCCTAATATTTGGTTTCTTTTAATATTTGGCTCAGGCCCATCTCTGGAAAACCTCTGACCTCCCCATGGCCAAGAAGTATATTTACAAGTCTAGAAGGACATGATACTTGTATCCAGAGTTTTACTTTGGGCTTTAAAGTGAAAAGCATCTGGATTCAAAATTGTGTGTATATTGTGCAGTTCTCATAAAATGTTGTTACATACACTGTATACTCTTTAAAAGTATATAGATAAAAGACATGAAGGAAATATTAAAAAAAAAAGTTACAAATGTTTAAGTGATTTTTTTGGAGCCATACAAATGGTAAATTTCAGAGCTTGGGCTCAAACCCAGGTCCTAGGGATAATGGAATTATAGGTGATTAAAATTTTTTTAAATAATTTTTGTATTTTTTATAAGGAACAAAATTTTATAATGAGGAAAAATATTTATTATAATCACAAACTTAGTTTTATTGTATTAACTATAAACAGTATCTCTAATTCTCCATTTGGTAAAATGTGGGATGTAGAATTTGGTAGAATGTGGGATGCTCTGTCTCCTCCCCTTGTCCACCTCTCTGCCTCTGAAAGTGTCAAGTCTGACAATTCTTAAATTCTGTTCTGTAACCATAGTCATTTATGCTTTGTTTATTGATTTGTTCTGAAAGTTGAAATAAACAGCATGAATGTTATTATGACTGTATACATGTTTCTGCAGATGTAAGTAATTTATTATGATTCTGTTTTCTTTTTGGAGCAGCATTTTGTTTTTATTGAAGTTTCTAGTTGTCTTTCTTTTCCCCTTGTGCTGGTTGCTTTTAACACATCCTCTGTTATTTCCAAATTCTCCATCCAATTAGACGTTCTTTGAGTCCCCCTTTCTCCTGTATATATCCCTTCCAGAGACCTCCAGCCTCCTGTTTTAGTCTGTCCATGATGTTTGTTTGTTTTTAATTAAAAAAAAATTTTTTGGCCACACTACGTAGCCCATGGGATCTTAGCTCCCTGACCAGGGATCAAACCCATCCTCCATGGAAATGCAGTGGAAATGCAGAGTCTTAACCACTGGACCACCAGGGAAGGCCCGGTCCTTGGTATTCTCTATGCCTACTATCCAGTTGTTACACTGGTACATAGCATCCTAAATTCCACATCTACCTTCTATTTACACTCTCATTTCACTGCAGAGCATCAAGTCACTTACCAAAAAGAGTATGTGGAAGGCAAAAGAGTATGTTGGGTGCCTACGTATGTAAAACAACTTTTCCTGCCCTCACACTTGCTTGGTAGTTTGACTGGCTGTGAAATTCTAGGTTGAAAATTTACCCCCAGAGCTTGTAGGCATTGCTTCACTGACGTATAGCATCCGACATTGTTAATTAGATGCCTGATTGCAGTCTGATTCTTATTTCTTTGACAATCAGTAGAACTCACATTTTTGTGATCTCTTTCTCCACCCCTTTCAAGCTCTTAAAGTCTCCTGTTTATCCTTGATATACTCCATTCCCTAATGGACTCAGATTAAATTTTTCAATCTAGCGACTCAAGTACTTCTAGGAAATTTTCTCATGTTATTTGTGACAGTTTTCCCTTTCCATATATTTTTTTTTTCCTATTTTCACTGTTTTTGCAATTCCTGTCAATCAAATGTAACTTCTGGATTGATCCTCAACTACTTACTATATTACTTTCATTTCCTTGTCTTAGATACCATTTTCTGGGAGAGTACCTTGATTATTTTTCAACCTTTCTAGTGAGTATTTTGGCAGTAATTAATTTGTAAGAGCCTTTTCTTGTTCTCACTTTGTTCCTTTTGTGTAGCATACTATTCTCATTTTACAGATGCCTCTTAAATCTGAGTATTCTAATTAGAAGGATTTTCCTTAAAGTCTCTTCTGTCACTGAATTGCCTCACCACCTTCATTCCCCTGCTCTGGGTCCTTTTTACTTTTTGTTTATCTTGTTGACTCTCTGGAGGATTTCCTCAAATATGTTGTGATTCTTATACACTCAGATATGAACATGCATATATTTGTGTGGTGTGGAGGCAGGTAGTAGGCTTGGCTCAGTAAAAGGCTTCCCTCTTGAGTGGTTGGTAGGAAGAGGTTGTTTCCCTGAAGACTAAATGCCAGGATGCAGAGATCTTTTGGCAAAAAATCATCTCATGTTTTTGTCTGGGGTTTGGATAATGTAAGTGATTCTCTAGAGTGAGAGACAAGGGGATCAAATGTTACTGCAGGTTTTCAGTTTATGCTCTTATTTTTTTATTCTTA
>NW_011494743.1:4550211-4574370 GCF_000754665.1 Bison bison bison | reverse complement strand
TTTTTTTTTTTTTTGCGGCACTGCACTGCATGCATGGATCTTAGTTCCCCAACCAGGGAGTGAACCGCCCCCCCCCACCCCCACCCCCGCAGGGGAAGCTTGGATTCTTAGCCACTGGACCACCAGAGAAGACCCCTGATGCACTTATTTTTAGCCCTATTCCACCTTACCCTTCATTGAACCAGGGGTTTCCAAGTCCCAAGTCATCTGGAATTTGGCAGGTAGACAGCTGCCTCCTTTCATTGCATTGCCCTCAACAAGTATTTCAAGTTGTCACTCCCTCCATCTAATTTTATTGTTGATGAAACCACCATTTTATCCATTTTCTATCCTCTAGAACTTTGTTTCCCTGTCCCATCATTGTTGTTCATATATTTTAAACCATTTTAACTCATTATTGTTTTATTGGAAGCTAAATGATTTAAAAAAGAATGTTGATAATCCTTTGATACAGTAGTACCACTTTTAGAAAACTAAAACTAATTATTTTAGTTTTTGACAATGGTTTATATACTTATCAGTGTTAATATTTTACAAAAAATGAAACAGTCCAACTGACTAACAATAGTAGAATGATTATATGTGGTGGAATGTTCTGCAACCACTAAATATCATAATTTAAGGAATATTTAGTGATATGATAAAATATTTGCAATAATATTAAGTGAAACATGCAAAGTATAAAATCCAGTGGTGTGTATAGACACTTCATTTTTCTTAAATATATTAATACATGCCTAGAAAAGACTGGAAGGAAATAAATACCTGAGGTATTAACAGTGGTTAAATTTTCCTGCATTGTCTATATTTTCTACAGTGAGCCTAAATTACTTACATGATCAGAAGGGAAATTTAAGAAAAAGATCATGGCTTATTTGGAGTGGTAAGATGTTCTTGTGGGGTGTGGAATGGATAGTGGGGAACAGCAGAATAAGAGTCAGGGGAAATACAGTGGTCAGTTACCAAGGACCTAATGCCAGGCGAGGGGATTCAGCTGGAGAATATATATAACCCCAGTGTTTGTGACATGCAGTTAAAGCTGTGGAGAGTGGAGGCTGGGCTGGTGAGGGGAGAAAGGCCTCTGGAGATCATACAGACCACTTCTGTCAGAGTCCAGGAGAGACCCTGGATTCTGACCCAGGCAGCAGCAGGGGCCAGAGGAGAAGACAGATGGAATGAGCAGGCCTTCGGGGCACGGAGGATCAATCCAGGCTTCCACACCCTGTGACACATAATCTCTGACAACTGGGGCCTAGCCCAGACCCGAGAGGTCCTGGTTTCTGTGTGCCTCTCTGGGGCTGCCCTGTGTCACCCTGGGTGTGAGGAGGCAACCTAAGTCCTAGCGGGCTACTTGGCTACCCAGGTCCCCGTGCTGGGCCAATAGCAAGGTTGTAACTGCTGTTAGTTGGAGGGGTTTTCTGTGTGCTAGGCACTCTGCTAAATGCCAAATGTTTTTTTTTAGTCTCATTTAGACTTCACCTGAGGAGGGAAGTTCTCTTATTATCTACATTCTCTTTATTTTTTTTTGAAGTAAGTTTTTATTGGAGCATGGTTGCTTTACAATGTTGTGTTAGTTTCTACTATACAGCAAAATGAATCAGGTGGGTATACATATGCCCCCACTTTTTTGGATTATCTACATTTTCATAGTCAGTAGTCACAGTCAGGATTAAGATAACTAAGGCTAAAGGCCATTATCTCCTCGCCCAAGCTATCTTCTCAGTGTGCCTCCAAGAACCCCTCTCCTCATCTAAAAGTGCTTTATTTAATTGGAACAACAGTGCTTGCCTGTTGTAAGAAGTTCGGTGGTACAAGAGCAGACAATAAAGAAGTTGTGTCCCTCCCAGCCCAGAGTACCCCAGTACGTGCATCACAGAGATAACTGTTGTCAATTTCTTGGGGATCCTCCCAGACATGCATTTATAGTCTTATATATTCCCCCCTACACACACACACACACACGACCTTAGGATACTTTTTTTTTTCTTAACTCAGTGTGTCTTGGAGATGGTTTGTTTGCCTGTAAATTCTAATTCTTTTTCACTGCTGTGTGATATTCTGTTATATGGATGTACTGTGATTCATGGAGCAAGTGCCCTACTGGTGGTCATGTAGGTTCTTTTCTATCTTTTGCTTTTACAAACAATGCCATGATGAATATCCCAGCATACTGTCCTTTATCAGTTTATCCTGCAGACAAAGTTGTATGCATACAATTTTGTCTGCAGGATAAATTTTTTTTTTTTTTTCTTTCCCAATTATCTTTAATGTGGTTAAAAACAAACACCTCTTACGTAATGGTAATTAATATGAATTTGTTTTTACAAAGGAATTTTCGAAAGTACCAGACTTCTGATTTCTGAGTTTTGAAAATATATTTTGAGGAGAAAAAGACATAGTCTAATTTGATGCCTTCCTTTTAGTGTTTTTGAATCACCCATCCTCAGTGTTGAAAAATTGTTTTGTATAACTGAGGGTACTGTTGGTTCAAACTATGTTAGTTTACAGTTTGTTGCAAAATTGTAAAATACAGCAACATGTATATTAACTTTTTTCTATTTATCTTTATTATAGAAAATATCTTAGAATGTTCCTGATAGAATAGCATGGTAACGATGGTCTCACTCTCCTGGTGGGAATGGTAGTTTAGCAAGCGTAGCTCAAGGATTTGCAGAGTTAGGAAGAAGGACAGGAGAGACTCTCTCCCCACCCCATCTAAATATGAAATTTGGTAAATTAGAATACTTTGCAGGATAAATTGATAAAGGGTATGTGCATTTGATATTTAGATAGAAATTGCAAAAGCAGTTCCCAGTATGTGTGAAAGTGCCCACTTCCCTGAATCCTCTATGATACTATTGTTGTCTTTTCTGCTCTGATAAATGAAAAATGCTCTCATATTTTAGTTTGCATTCAGTTAAAGTGAGGGAGAAGGCAATGGCACCCCACTCCAGTGTTCTTGCCTGGAGAATCCCACGGACGTAGAAGCCTGGTAGGCTGCAGTCCATGGGGTCGCACAGAGTCGGACACGACTGAAGCGACTTAGCAGCAGCAGTAACATGAGTGAACCTGAAAATCATGTCTTGTGTTTAAAAGCCATGTGTATTTCTTTTTGTGTGTGAATTGCCTGTACATGTTCTTTAAGCATTTTTTTTTTCTGTTGGGTTGTTGACCCTCTTAAGAATTTATTTCTAAAGTGAAAAGTGAAAGCAAAAGTCGCTCAGTCGAGTCTGACTCTTTGTGACCCCATAGACTATACAGTCCATGGAATTCTCCAGGCCAGAATACTGGAGTGGGTAGTCTTTCCCTTCTCCAGGGGATCTTCCCAACCAGGGGATCAAACCCAGGTCTCCTGCACTGCAGGCGGATTCTTTACCAGCTGAGCCACAAGGAAAGCCCTAAGAATTTATTTCTACCAATTCTGTAGTAAAGAAATGACACTTCTCATCTGCCATATGTGCTGCAAGTATTTCCCCCAGTTTACAGTCAGTCCCTTTACTGTGATCTTTGCTGTTTGGATATTTACCATTTATTGTCAGATCAAAGACTTGCCCTCTTAAAGATGCTTCATTCTCCCATGATTTCACCTAGTCCTTTCAGACAGGTTCATTGGAAATCCATTTTATAGTAGGGACCGAGTTGGGTCCTGGCCCCACAGCCGGCCGCTTTCCCCCGGGTTCCAGCAGGAGGAACCGAGCGGGAGAACCGCAAAGATCGTGACCCGGACTCGCTTCCTGGAGCTGCGGGGCAAGAGCCTGCAGCCTGGCGCCTGAGGGTCCGGGATCTGGGTTGGACTGGCTGGCGCCTGGGATACCCGGAGGTGAGGGTCTCACTGGGGAGGGGCAGTTGCAGAGGGAAGAGCGGGAAGGGGCGGGGTGAGCCAGGAGTGCAGAGGATGGAGGGGAAGGAGGGATTGGCAGTTTGGCCAAGGGAGGATCTGGCTATAGTCAGGCGCTGGGAGCGGGTGTGTTGGGAAGGAAAGCGGAGAAGAGGCTGCAGCCTGAGGTCAGCTACTGAGAGGAGGAGGCTGCCACCGGGGAGTGGACGCTGTGCTGGGAGCTGGGGACGGGGCCAGGGCAGGCAGGAAAAGAATAGGTATGAGGGTGGGGAAGAGCAGAGAGAGAAGGGAGCGGGGCGGCGGAAGGAATAGACAAGGTGGGAGGGTGAGGGGAATGGGTTGGAGAAGGAAGGGCTCGTACCAGCGCAAGGACAGCTTCCTCCAGACCCTGGGACTCCGGTCCTGCCGAGCTGACTTCTCTCGCCTCGGGCCGCTGGAAACAAGTCAGACGTGCCACTGTGGACAAGATTATTTTCCCAAAGTTCCTGACAGTATGCTACTCTGGCCCTGCTGCTCACTTACCTCCAACCCAGGACAAATCCCTAACTTCTCTGAACGTAAATCCTCTCTTCCACTCAGGGTTAGGCGGTTGGGATGAAATGAGGCGATTGAAAGGGATTTGTAACCCTTTATTTAAAGGCTGCCTGGTTGCAGAAGCCTGCCATAGTTCTGTGGATGTTGTTGTTTAGTCGCTAAGTTATGTTCAACTCTTGCAACTCCTGGGCTGTAGCCTTCCAGGCTCCTCTATCCATGGGATTTCCCAAGCAAGAATACTGGAGTGTGTTGCCATTTCCTTCTCCAGGGGATCTTCCGGACCCAGGAATCAAACCGGAGTCTCCTGTGTTTCCTGCATTGGCAGGCGGGTTCTTTACCACTGAACCACCAGGTAAGCCCATTCCTGTGGATAGATGTGGGTGAGAGAGACCAACCCTAACTTGACTGGGAAAACATTTTTACTTTTACAGTTCAACATGGAGTACAGTGCCAGTTGACTCCCTCACGCATAGACGTCAATGGCAGGAGCTGCTGAGCCACTGTTCTTTTTTGTCCCCTGGTGGTGGTGAGCCCTCAACTGGGCAGACTGGGGCCAGCAAAGCCCTTAGTCAGGCTCAGTCCTGCCTCTCGAGCTGGTCTGGATTTACCATCACCGCTGCTGGGAGTTACACCAAATCTACTTGAAGCTTGAGAGTAAGAAGCAGAGAGGTCTTGGCTGTTGAGAGGAAACAGGTCAGAGGGAGGAGATGTGAAGTTATAACTCAGTTCCCAAAAGTTAGAGTCTGTTTAGATGCAGTCCAAGGAACCATTATGCTGAGGAAGGAGCCAGCATTTATGGGCTGTCCCCATTGCCTATAAGCCAAGGGAAGGGGAGAAGGTAGGGCCAGCATTAAAAAAAAATAAATAAATAAACCTACTTATTTGGCTGCCACAGGTCTTAGTTGAGCACACAGGATCAGTTGCAGCATGTGGGATCTGGTTCCCTGACCAGGGATAGAACTTGGGTCTCCTGCAATGGGAGGACGGAGTCTTAGCCACTGGACCAGTAGGGAAGTGCCACGAGTTATCCTGTAGCAGATGCGATGTATTACTCCCTTGCTGAGATGGCCCGTTCTGACACCCACCTAGTACTTTTTCCAACCCTAACGCCCCCATCTACAGTTTTCCCGAGGCATGAAGTGGTCACTGTATTCCGGGCAAGGCAGTCTTTCATGGGACAAGCCCTCCACTGGGCTTGGAGGGAAACCGACGGGGATCGCCTTCTACGAGGCTCCTCTCAATTCCTAGACAGCCGAGGGCTGCGCCGGACAAGAGCCGCCGGGCCTCTGATGACGCACTACCGGCCGCGCCGCTGTTCTTCCGGCCTCGGCAGGTGACTCTAACCCCTGGGTCTCCGTGTACCTCACGGACAGTGGTCGCTGCCCTGTGGGGAGCCCCGGACATCACGGTGAGCGGGCGGGACCCAGGGGTAGGGAAAGACAGACACCGCTCGCCTCTCGGCAGTGGCGGCAGCCCTGGTTTATGTGGAAACCCGCCCGGGCCTCGTTCTCCCCGAAAATTTGCGTACCGGGACGGCCCCGAGCTCCTGGCAGCCCATCCCGGCTTGCAGCTTCAGCACTGCACTCACCAGGGCCTGGCACACAGAACACGCCTAAGAAGATGATGGCGTGAATGAGTGAATGATGATTGAGTAACGAATAAATGACCGAGACCTAGGACCCGAGTTCGGAAACGAAATCCTGGGGGTCAGAGTTCTCCGTTTGGGTACAGCTGTTTCCCCCAAAAGTCCTGCAGCTCAAACTTAAAAAAAATTTGAAGGGACTTAAGAGGAGAAAGCAAATAGTGTGAAACCCACTAGCGAGAGAGTTTGGAGACCTGAGCTGTAATTCCCTGGGATACCGAGCCGGTTTCTTGATCTCTACTGTTGAATTGTCACTGCCTTCTTTTCTCTACAAAGCTCATTTGACAGTATGTACTCTGAAACGTTTATGTCTAACAACAAAAGTTTACTATCCATTACTTGCCAAATATTACGTAGAATTTAGAGGCGGGACTACAAGAGTGAGTGACCTCGGAGCCTTGCCAAGTGGGAAGTCGCTTCCCAGTGTAGTACTGGAAGATATATATGTGAGCAGACCTGTGATAATATTTTAAACCTCGTTTATTTGGCAGTTAACGAATACCAGGCACTGTTTGAAACAGTTGTGCATTTATTTAGCCTTCACAATATCTAATTTTCAATGAGGAAATCGAGGTCCGCAGAGAATAGATGACTTATCCGAGGACGCACTGCTATTAAGGACCCAACGCTGCAGAAAATGTAGGTCCAGGGTGCTTTTGCAGCCTGGAGGAATACTTTACTTGGGGCCAACAAGCAAATCAGGAAGGGCTTCACAAAACAGTACATTTAAGTGTGGTGTTATGTAAGGAATTGTGGTTTCAGTTCTTGAAAAACACCTGGCTTCCCAGAATCCTTCAGCCGCTTCTAGAGGAGTAGCAAAGTAGCAGCAGGGAGAAACCTTACAAGACATGAGGAGGATGCTAGGTCCCTGTAAATTTTAGCAAGATGAAGTTTTTTATATATATATATATGTATATATATATACCTGTTTTCCCCAAATATGGATTAAGTTTGATCCTTTTAGCATCTTAAAATCATGAACAGATATTTCACATTACTTATTTGTGTAAGCATTCCATTCTGGCCGACTTAGAAGCCAGGTGTCAGCCAACTGTGACCCATGGGCTAAATTTTGGTCTACCACCTGTTTTTGTTAAAAAAAAAAAATTGTTGAAACAAACAAGCTCACTTGTTTACATATTGTCTAGTTCTGTTTTCAAACTACAAACGCAATGCTTGCCAACTTTTGATTTAGACAAACAGCTTAGATGATCCACAACTGGAGAGTATATGTAACAGACTTGTCCTTCTCAAACGTGATATTTCTGAACTTACGTTGAGTGCTTGCTATGTGGCATATATTTTTATAAGTCCTTTATGTGAACTCATTTAGTCAAGGGTTTCACAGAGTCTTGGAGCTGGAAGGACTTGGAATATTACCTGATTTGTCACCTTTTTCAGATAAATAGCCTGTTCACATGGTCTATGTCTTGAGTTTCAGTACAGCTCACTTTGCCACTTTGATCTTATTCTGAATGGGAAACCTGTACCATATCCATTAGATGTGGCATTTTTTTTAAAAAGGGTTTTTTTTGGGGGGTGGGGGGTTAAAACTCTGAGCCAGATCTTTCACTTTAAGATATTTTTTGGATTATGAAAGTAATTCATGTTTATTGCAGGACAAGTGAAATATGTAGAAGAATATAAAGGACAAAATAAAGTAACCCATTAAATGACCTAGAGATCAGTTGTTGACATTTTGGAGGGTCTTCTACTGTCCTTTTTTATGTGTGTGTTTTGTGTATATCTGTGTAGTTGATAATTGTTTCTGTTTATTGAATGCTTACTTTAGTACTGGTATATATGTGCATATTTTTTGTTTTTAGTGTTTTGTAGTCTCCTGTTTTAACATATGTATTCTCATGAGTATTCTTTGAAAACATGAGTCTTAATAATTTCATAATCTGTTATATTGGTATACCGTCAATTTTTACTTGCCTGTATTTTCTTACAATTATAGTAATAATGTGATCCTTGCACATAAGTCTCATCTCTGATTATATTTTTCACTTTTTTCTGTGATTACAGAGTTATTTATTTCTACAGGAAAACTTTCAAGCATTACAAAAAGAAAGGCCTTAAGACAACAAAAGTTTCAGACTTCTCTGGTGGTCCAGTGGTTAAGACTCTGTGCTCCCAACCCAGGGGCCAAAGGTTCAATCCCTTGTTGGAGAAGATCCTGCATGCCCCGTGGCGCAGCCAGAAAAAAGAAAAAAGTGTCCCATAATCTTATTCCTCAGAGATGATCGTGGCTAACAAATTGATAGATATTGTGAGAGATTTAAGTTATTTATTTATTTAGGCCATGCTGTGCAGCTTGTACGACCTTAGTTTCCCAACCTGGGATTGAGCCAGGCCCTCAGCAGTGAAAGGGGAGAGTACTAACCACTGGACCACCAGAGAATTCCTTAAGTTAGTTTTTTAAAAATAAAGCAGAATATAAATAATTGAGGAAATATGGGAAATAGAGGGGGGAAAATCATTCATAATTCATATCCCCATGGTGATGATTAATTTTCTTTTTTGGTCTTATTCATATGCATATTTTAAACATACATATATGATGCTACATTTGTATCTGAAATTATGACATATTGATAAATTTGAGGATCTTCTGAGATACATTGCAGGTGTATATAGTATACACCTGAGAATTTTGAGACTGAGAATTTTGTTCTGAGTTCCTGTACCTACAAAATGGTGATCATGGTGTCCCAATTGACACTCAGCATACAACTTTAAGACCTAATATATATAACTGGATTATCTCTAGAAAGATGGTACCAGATTACATTCCCACCAGTCGTGTGTGAGAGGCTCTTTTCCTGACCTTTGCCAGTTTTTGAGTTTTAGCATTAAAGAGAAATTTTCCAATTTGATATAAAAGTTAATTCTTCATTCTTTCAGTTCTCATTTTTTTGATTACCATGGAGGTGGAGCTTTGTTTTGATATGTTTATTGGCTTTTTGTAATTCTTGGAGTATTTGTTATACTACCCATTTTTCTGTCAGTTCATCTTTTTTCTTTACTCATTAATAAGAATCTTTTTATTTATCAGGTCCATCTACTTTTTGATGTGTAAATTTAAAAAATACATTTTTAACCCTTTACTCAATTTAGATTTATTTTGGTATGTGGTATGAAATAGGAATCTCACTAAGTGTTTTTTCCAGATAGTTAAACAATCTCAGCATAATTGGGGAGAGATCGATTGTTTATGATTAGAAATGCCAATTTTTATCATATATTAAATTATTTTACATATTTCTCTTAGGGGATTAAGAGTCTATAAAATCAAAAGCCAGAGTTTAACTTCCTTGTAAATGTGTAAACTCACTGTTAAGGTTTCCTAATTACACTCTCTTTTTTTTTAAGCTGTGCCACACAGTACGCAAAATCTTAGTTCCCCCACCAGGGATCAAACCCCCACTCCCTGAGTTGGAATGGCGGTCTTAACCACTGAACTGCTGGGGAGATGCCCTAGCTATATACTCTTGATGATTTTATCTGTTACCCCCAGAATTTCAATTACTCTCTTTATGACAAAAATTCTAAATATAAGTTTTCTTCCCATACCTTTCTCCTCTAATATCCATGTATGCCTGATATTTCAAACTGAATGTATTTTTTCCCTCCCAAACCAGTGTTCTCACTCTCATTAAAGGTTACTGTCATCACTCAAGCTTCAAACCAGCAAATTGTCATTAACTTTTTCTCCTTACATCTCCCTCTAATATTCCTTTTGTCCTATTGTTTTTTCTCTTAGTCAGCCCAGTCTCCTTATTGGACTGCTGAAACAACCTCTCAGGGGTACTCCAGCCTTCACCTTGCCTCCGACCTTCCACCCCTGTACACACTTCTTTTCTTGTACTATGGACAAAAGGATGTGTGTGTGTAATAGCAGATCTAATCATGTCACATCTTTTCAAACCTTTTCCGGTCCTTTTTGTGGCTTTCTGCTCAGTTTAGGGTTAATTCCTTAAAATGACCTGCAGGATTGTATTTGCTTGCCTCAGGCTTCATGGCTCATTTCTAGTGTTTCATACTTTGGCCTTACTAGATCTCGTTCATTCTTCTGAAGCATGGGGCTTGATTCCTTTTATATACTCCCTTTCATTTCTCTTGATATCTTCTTTTCCCTCTTCACCCATCTAATCCTTACTTATCTCTTCTTCAGTGAGGCTTTCTTTCCCAGGTTAGATTAGGTCCCCTTTGCTCTGCATTCCACAGTGCCCAATATTTCTGCTTTGGCTCAGATGGTAAAGCATCTGTCTACAATGCGGGAGACTCGGGTTCGAGCCCTGGGTTGGGAAGATCCCCTGGAGAAGGAAATGGCAATCCACTCCAGTACTATTGCCGGGAAAATCCCATGGACAGGGGAGCCTGGTAGGGTACAGTCTATGGGGTCTTAAAGAGTCAGACAGGACTGAGCGACTTCACTTTCACTTTCACTTTATTTGTAACTACTGGTGTAATTTCTTTGTTGAGCTGTGACCTAAGCTCTGGGTGGGCAGGGTCATGTCTGACTTTTTCTCCACTGTCTAGTTCTGATTATACCCAGACCCCACTCTACCTCATGAATATCTGTAGGATTCTGCAGTGGGTCCACTTTATGGCCCTGTTATGGAAGAGGATCAGGAGATCCCACCTAGAATCCTCCTAAACCTCTAAAACTCAACACTGAGGCACAGACCTTGATGAGAAGGCCACAGAGCTGGTCTTATTAATTACTTCACCAGACATCCTATTCTTTCATGTTTTCTGAGGTCTTCATTATGATAAACCATCCCCCTGCCTTCTGTTTTTCTTGAGATGTTTCCAGTTTTACTTCTCACTTCAGGCTTATAGGGAGAGATATTTTTTGATGAACAGTTACAATTTTGACTTTCCAAAAACCAGAAACTTTCTACTATTTTTGCAACTCTTTGTAAGTAAAAAATTATTTCACAGAATGTTTTTTTTTTAACTGCAGCCTGCAGTTTTATATTGAGCTGTGCCTGAAGAAAAAATTTTTCACTGATAAGACACCTTGAAGAAAGGACAATCAGTGTATCTCTAGATTGTATCAAATAGAGAGAAATCCCTAACTACTATCCAGCTCCTTGACATATAGGGGAGGTAGGTGGATCAGACCTAATGCATTAGCCTTGCTATGAGGCCATTTCCCCCATGTAAATTTTGATTATATTAATTACCTTTTCTTTAGATTATTGTATAATGGACTCATTGACATGGATATTCCCATTCATAGTTATTTTTATCTTTATAAATAACATTCTGATGTATTTATCAAGTGCTTGAGTATTTCCTAATATGTTAGTCTGTCTGGCTGTCACTTGAACAGCTGACAGATAGAGTTTGTGAATCCAGAAAGCTGGAAGCCATCCGTAACACTTGGTGATGCAGGCACATTGCTATCCTGACAGGTTTTGTGTGAGTTATCAGATAGTATCCTCAGACAACAGCTCTTTCTCATTTTTCTGTTTACTGGGACAGTGATATCCCCTCCCCCACCTTTTTTTCCTCTATGAGCAGGGCTCCACTTCCAACCTTGAAGTCTTTTACAATCAAAGCAAAGAGAAGATTTGTGGATGTTGAATATGCAAGGAGCTGAAGAGAGAGTGATTGGAAGAGAGATTTGTCCAGGTGAGTGAGCAAGTGTTCACCAGTGGAAGAAATAGGAGGGCTTTGGAAATTTTACAAGAGAAACTGAATGAAGCTCAGAAGAGAAAATTGCCCTCTCTTTTGGGATGTTGGGGTGAATGTGAGTGAGCATCTCTTGGGGCCAGCTTTTCCCTGGTACTCATTTGATCTCATTTCCACTATTTGGCTCGTTTACATTCTCTCACTGTTTTGCCCTAATCTTAGTCTGTTATTTGTTTGTCTTTTTCCTTTTATCTCCCTTGTCTCTGATTGCCTCACTTCCTTGGTGTCTGCAGCTACCCATTTCTCATTAATGATCATCACCTTATCCTGGTGCAGATCTCTTCCACCGCTTATAATTCTGAATTACTTGCTCACTTGCTCTTATTGACCCTTACTCATAGGCCAGTATTAAGGCCTGTCAAAATGAGGTCCCTCTAAGTTAAGGGACTTCCACTCTGCCCTACACAAGAGACATTTACTGTGGTGGTTTTTTTCAGGTTGGATGAACAAGCCTGCTCCAGAGCAGAATGGCACTGATATTGAGTTGCCAGGGGTAGCATCAAAGAGATCCCGAGAGGATGAATACCAGGATTCTACATTTGAAGAAAAACGTATATGTGAGAACATGAAGGAAAACCCTCCCAGAGAGGCTCCTGGACCACGCTTTTTCCGAGAAGGTTTTGGAGCAATAACTTTTATCCATAAGGAAGCACCTCCAGAAATGATTAGCCAGGAGTATCATTTTGAGAGAGGCTTGCTTTTGACCTCAAGTCTTGTTACACATCTCAGGGTTTCTACGGAAGAGAGCCTACATAAATGGGAGACAAGTAACATACACACCAATGAGATTTCAGGCCAAAGTAAATGTTTGACCCTCTCTACACAGAAAAAATCTTGGAAATGTGGTGAATGTGGAAAAACCTTTACTCAGCGCTCATCCTTTACCCAGCATCAGAGAACTCATACAAGACCCTACACATGTGAGGAATGTGGGAAAACTTTTAGTCGTAGCTCATTCCTTATTCGACATCAAAGAATTCATACTGGAGTGAAACCATATGCATGTGAGCAGTGTGGGAAAACATTTAGATGTCGATCATTTCTTACTCAGCATCAGAGAATCCACACTGGAGAGAAACCATATAAATGTAACGAATGTGGGAATTCCTTCCGCAATCATTCACATCTCACTGAACACCAGAGAACTCATACTGGAGAAAAACCTTACAAATGTAATAGATGTGGGAAGGCCTTCAGTCAGAACACACACCTCATTCATCATCAGAGAATTCACACTGGTGAGAAACCTTATTTATGCAACGAATGTGGCTCTTCTTTTCGCAAACACTCAAATCTTACACAACATCAGAGAATTCACACTGGGGAAAAACCGTATAAATGTGATGAGTGTGGGAAAACTTTCCATACAAAGGCAAACCTCTCTCAGCATCAGAGAATTCATACTGGAGAGAAACCCTATAAATGTAAGGAATGCGGGAAAGCCTTTTGTCAGAGCCCATCCCTTATTAAACACCAGCGAATTCATACTGGAGAAAAACCGTATAAATGTAAGGAATGTGGCAAAGCTTTTGCTCAGAGCACCCCACTCACTAAACATCAGAGAATTCATACAGGAGAAAGACCCTACAAATGCAGTGAATGTGGTAAAGCTTTCATTCAGAGCATTTGCCTTATTCGGCATCAGAGAAGTCACACTGGAGAAAAACCCTATAAATGCAATGAATGTGGAAAGGGCTTTAACCAGAATACCTGCCTCACTCAGCATATGAGAATTCATACTGGAGAGAAGCCCTATAAATGTCAAGAATGTGGGAAAGCCTTTGCTCACAACACATCTCTTACTGAACATCACAGAACTCACACTGGTGAGAAGCTCTATAAATGTAGTGAGTGTGAGAAAACCTTCCGCAAGTATGCACACCTTAGTGAACATTACAGGATTCACACTGGTGAGAAGCCTTATGAGTGTGTTGACTGTGGAAAATTCTTTAGACATAGTTCAGTCCTTTTCAGACATCAGAAACTTCACAGTGCTGAATAAATCTGGCATTCGTGTGATGGTTTCTCTAGGGAGAGTGCTAGGAATCTGGCCTAGGGGAGAGGCACAGGAACAGTTCCTAGAGAGAAGGATAAAGGAGCCTTGGACACCATACTCAGAAGAATATTCCCAAATATGGAGGTGGAAATTTGGAGAATGCAGAGCCTACTCCAGGTGGGCATCTGGGAATACAGGCTAGGAAGGAAGTTCCTACTTTTCAGAGAAATCTTGGCTCCTTGCCATTCCTCTCCCTAGGGCACTCTAATAGCTGGAGGTGCCATTTATTAAGTTAACACTGTGTTTCCCTTATTACACTCCTGCCTTACCTCCCCAGCTTGTCACCTGTGTTCACTGCTCACTAGGCTGGGTTGCTCTTCCAAACTGGTGCTCAATGTGAAAGTGGCAGCTGTTCTGAGGTGGTGCTGAATAGCCTCTAAATGACCGAGGTGGCTATTGTGGGAAGGCTGCCCATCTGTGGACGTGGTCCCATGAAGGTTAGACAGAAACAAATGAAAACAGAGTCATTATTCATTTATTTATTCAATAAATATCGGGATATATGGCAAGAACTGGGCTGATGGCTACAGGAATGGTGAAGAAGACTTTATCAGGGTGAGGGAGATCTTTCCCAATCCTTTAAAGCTAGAGGGTCACTTGGAGCTAAGAAGGAAATAAGTCAAAGCTTTTCTCAAATGCTGTCAGTTTGTGGGAAGGAAGTCAGATCTGCTCAGAGGGTCACAGAGAGGAAGACCTATCTTTTGTCCCTGTGGAATTATTGGCTTACCCAGAAAGGAAATGGTTTTTGCTGGGTTACCAGTGGTAAGAGGCCTCAGAGCAGGAAGCCTGCCTGTGACTGAGCAAGCCACCCACATATTCCTGACCTGGACTAGGGCATATTCCTGTCCCTTATCAGTTTGACTGGGCGACTAGTACACAGGGACCAGGGGATAGGAGCCCGCTAGGATCAGCCTGGGACTTGGTTTGTTAGCCCTTAGGGTGAGAAAGCATTCGTGATAAAGGAAGGCAGCCCCTTTCAGGTTGACTGGACTTGGGCATTGGTGGGCCAGTCCTTAGAGAAAGCTTCAATGATGAAGTCACTGTATCGGAGAAGGCTAGGTTTTGTGTAATCATGGCATTGGAGGTTTGTTTTTTGCTTTGTTTTGACTGTGCCACTTGGCACAAGGAATCTGAGTTTCCTTACCAAGATTGTACCCGTGCCCATTGCAGTGGAAGCGTGGAGTCTTAACCATTGGACCATCAGGGAAGTCCCGGCACTGGAGATAATCATAGATTCATGAGAGTCGGATGTTTGTTTTTATTGGGACTTTATTATTCCAGGATGTTTATCATTCTTTGTGAACTAGAGCTATCTAAGGAAACCCTTCTTATGGGATGCATTTGGAAAGAATTCTAAAGAGAATTACCTCTTTCAACGCTGAAAATCAAGATAGCATGGTTTGCCATGACTGATGGCATTTTATTTTTTGAGTGAAAAGAAGGGCATGTTTCCCCTTTACTTCTCCATTCTCTTTCTTGTTCTTAACTGCTACCCAGAGAGTCAGCTGTGGAAGATTATATGAGGATAGCCTTTGATTGGTATTTGAAATAGTTTTCTATGCTCTGAAGTTTATATAGTTTTAAAAAATATGACCATTAAACACAACTAAAGTAAGTTAATTCTGGAATGGTTTTTTGGAATTCAGCATTGATTTTTTTTTCCAGAGGAACTGTCTTATAAGCATTAGTAACTACCAATAATGGGAATATGACAGAAATAACATACTTTCCCCTCTCCAGCTATAAAGATAATGTTCTCAAACCTGCCATAGGGCAGTTCATAATTGAATAAATTAATGTCTTAGGGGAAAAAACAACCCTATGAAAACTGTATTTTATGCTCATGGAAAGCAAATGTCTGTATTTTTTCAAACACTAAAGAATTCATTGCTAGCACATAGTAAATGCTCAGTAAATGTTTATTTGTTGAGTTAATATATTTTAATCAAACTTTGCTTACCAAAAACTTTAGGAACTTCTTGACATTTAGAGTGATATTTATATACTGCTGTCTTTGGAGTCTTGACTGGAGGTTAGGAAAGGGAGAGTTTTCTTGAGGAAGAAGTCGGAAAATCTTAAGGGTGAAAGATGCCTCAGTTGTTAGAAAGATTTTCTAAAATGGAATGGACAAACCGAGATTTTAATCCTCAGGCTAAGAAAATCTGGTACCATTTTTACTTCCTGGAGAAGCAGAAAGAAAAAGAACTCATCAGCTTTACCCTCATCCCATATTGTCACACATGCAGATATTTACTCCTGACTCTGTGTCAGTTGCTGGCCCACCATGTATCAAGTCTCTCCAGCTTGGCCTCAAGCTAGCTTCTTCCTCAGCCTTCCCTCATCATATCCAATCAACCACATATCCAGTTGACTTATAACTCCTAAACTAGGAAGCCACCCCCACTGATAGTGCTTTATCCAAGCTCCCTGATTTATTTCCTAGGCTTTTTCCCCATTTTCCCAACTAGTCTTGCAGTTTCTTGTACCACTGGGCCATCTTTCTTGTACCACTGGGTCTTCTGGATGGTCTTTGCAAGACACAACTGTGGCAGCTCTGTGGTTCTCTCTGAATAAAGTGTTAGCCTCCAGGGGTACCTGAGTCTCCTCATCTGGCCTGTGCCTGCGTCATCATTTCAGAGGGCATTCCTTGCGTGTTCTATTCCATGGTGCAAATTCCTGTGACTCATCATCATTGGACTCTAGTTTGGCACCTTTGCGCATTCTCTTCCTATCGCCTGCTTCCCTTCCCTGCTTCTGCTTGCTTGGGAGGCTCTCATTTGCCACTTGTGAATGTACTCAGGCAACAACTCTTCAAAGCTGTCCCTGATGTCACATGTTCTATATGTACTTTTTGACTTCATCATCTTATGTATCAGGTTATAATGGTTGATAGCTCAGTTGGTAAAGAATCCACCTGCAATGCAGGAGACCCCAGTTCAATTCCTGGGTCAGGAAGATCCGCTGGAGAAGGGATAGGCTACCCACTGCAGTATTCTTGGGCTTCCCTTGTGGCTTAGCTGGCAAAAACTCTGCCTGCAATGCAGGAGACCTGGGTTGGGAAGATCCCCTGGAGAAGGGAATGGCTACCCACTTCAATATTCTGGCCTGGAGAATTCCATGGACTGTACAGTCCATGGGGTTGCAAAGAGTCAGACACGACTGAGTGACTTTCACTTCAGTTTATAATGGCTAGTTTACAAATCTTTCTCTTCCCACTGTCAGCTCCATCAGGGCAGGAGGCATGTGAAATTTATTCGTCTTTGTATCCACAGTTTCTGGCCTTTAGTAGGTGCTCAGTAAATACCTGTTGAGCTCAACTAAAATTGAGTCAGACAATCCTCCATGCCCAAATGCAGGTTGTGACTTAAGTCCACAGTTACTAGCAGTAAGGTACAGTGAATACAAGAGTATGTCATTAAGTGTTTGCCAGAAGTAAGAATTCTGAACCTTTCCCCAAGGTATAGAGTGTGTGGTCCACTCTGATACAGAGAGGATCTCATAAGCAAAAGTAATATGTAGCAAAAAAATTTGGGGGGGGGGTGCTGTTACAAATTAGGCATTTAAATGTCCCATTATAGTTCAACAAAGTGTTTTCAGATATATTGATGTCATGGTCAACAGGAAGAGGAAAATGCATGCAGGTGTAGAAGCGCAGCTATGTGAACTGGAATATCCTTGTGGTAAGAGAGATAAGCTAAGCAGTGTTGCTGGCTTGGCAGGAGAGTAATTGAGCTTGAAAATCCGAACATGGAAGACCTTGGGGCTCTGGAATGATGAAGAATTAGAATGTGTTGCTTATATTCAGTGTGTTGAAATGTAATTTATGACTTTAGAAGAACATGAGATGAGGCCACATGAGATCCACAAAATGAGAGAAGGGAAGACAGAAGGATGGTTGAACTTGCCTGAGGTCACACAGCTATTCTCAGGTGAAATTGAAATTCCAGTGTCCTTGCTTTTCCCTCTGATTTCTCTTTATTGTACCTCTGCTCCATGATGCCTCTTTCCTTGTGTCTGTTATGCCCTTATTCTGAGAATGGGAGAAGCTCACTGTAGATCGAGAAGCTTTTTGGCCTGTAGAATAAGACCTTATTGCATGTAAGTGAGGCGGAGAAATAAGTTGATTCTGCATTTTAACACCATCTTTTCCCCTACATAATGCAGAAATCTAGTCTTGACCCCTGGTAGCTCTAGTTTCACTTTCTTGCAGCTGCTGGCTAGAGCAGGGCTAAGGTCATCTTAGTTCAGTGGGATTTTTTGGTGTCCATTCCTCCAATCCATTTTCCACCTCTCATTGAAGAAGCTCATCACAAACTGCAGTTAAGCCCCAGATTCCTGTTTCTAGTAACCTGCTCTGCCTGGGGCACCCCACTGCAGGGTTAGTTTCCACCCAGCAGAGCCTCTTGATAGAGATTCTTTGAAGTCTAAAAGGGAAAAAATATGTAGGCTTAGGATCTCTGGCATGTGGAATGTTAGGGCTATGGAGGAAGAAGATGCTATCTGATTCAAACAAATTGCTGAGGCTGAGACACTGGGTAAAAAGAAAGGCAAGCCCAACGTTGTTCTCTGGCCTGTCAGCTAACAGTTCTACAAAGGGTCCCCTTTTAGCTGAAGATAGCGATGGTTTCAGTCTGGCATTTCCACTCCTGTTTTCAGCATCATAAATGGACTCCATTTTGTGAAAATGGTCCATCTGGGAATTTTTAAAAATTTATTTTAATTGGAGGCTAATTACTTTACAATGTTGTCCATCTGGAAATTTGAGCAGGTAACGTTGTTGCATCTCATTCACTTAACTGCTTCCTGAAAGCCTACTACTGCACACTAGGGATATGATGGTAAGAAGTGTTAGTCACTGTTAGTCACTCAGTCCTGTCGGACTCTTTGTGACCCCATGAACTGTAGCCTGCCAGTCTCCTCTGTCAATGGTATTCTCCAGGCAAGAATACTGGGGTGGGTTGCTATTCCCCTTCCAGGAAATCTTCCTGAAGGAATCGAACCTGGGTGACAGCCCTATTTACCTGAGCTTGCAGATCATTGGAAATGCCTGGAAGTGGGTCAGGTGCCCTGCTGCCCATGGCTTCATTCCTGGAATATGCAAATATTGCCTGAATGAAGATCAGCAAGATCTAAAGTTTCTCAGAAGAGGGGCAGGGGTGCTACCTTGAAGGCAGGAAAGTCCTGTAAGTCATTGCAGTCAATGGGGCTTGGAGCTGGGATTTGGGGAACATGGTAATGTTCCGCAAACATTATTGACCATTTTTAAGTACCAGAAATTCTTGGTAAGTTACACGGATTAACTTCTTTTAATCCTGACAGCAACACTATGAAATTTGGTATCTTTGAAGTAAATATCTTTCTAAGTGAGGGAAGTGGCACAGAAGGGTAGGTAACTTGACCAGGTTCACACAGTGAGAACCTGGGACTTCAAGGCAAAGCAGAGCTCTTGTCTTTTGGCCAATTGTTGATTAACAGCCGGAAGCAGTAGGGTGTTTTTGGTTCCTATGAGGAGACCAATTATCTGACGGTTGAGAACGTGTAGCAGGAATGTTGAAGCCAGGTTTAGGGAAACTTTAAGAAAACCTTCAAAGGATGATGACCTGGAATAGAATTTTGGGGAAGGGGTGAATTAACCTGGGGTGAGAGTTCCCGGGGACGACCCCGACTCTCACTTGACTTCAGCATCCTTATTAGGGGAAGAGGTATACTGAGGTGCATTTGCGACTGTTTTGGGGCGGGGAAGGAAGCCCGGCGGCTTGCCAGGGAGGAGACGGCTGCATTTGCTGGTGCGGCGTGTATTGTTGGCGTCAGGCTGGGCCGGAGCGCGGGCGGACCTGCGCCTGGGAACCCGCAGACGCGAGAGGGCGGAGAAGTGCGGCGGGCGGTGCCTGGCGGTTCGCTTGGTGAGCAGACTTGGCCATCCCCGGCTGCGGCTGGTCCCAGGAGTTGAGCTGGCCTCAACGCCTCTTCTTTCCGGGCGAGCCAGGCCTTTAGAGCACAGGCCGGGGGGTTGGGACCGGCTCCCTTGGAGAGGGAGGGACGAAGGCTGTACCAGAGCCCTGGTCTGGGAGGCCGGGCTCCATTTATTTGTACTTGAGTGAGCGAACTCGTGGGTTACTTCCGTTTTCTGTGTCCTAGAAACGAATACTATCCCTCGTTTTGCCACTTCACAAAGTTGTGCGGGTTGAATAAGTGAATGTGCAAGTTATCTCTTCCCTTTCAGTAAGTTTTTATTCCTAATAGCAACAGGGTAGGTGCTGTGTGAAGACATCCAGACTCAACAGTTTAACAGCAACTACTATGTATTGTCGGAGAAGGCGATGGCACCCCACTCCAGCACTCTTGCCTGGAAAATCCCATGGACGGAGGAGCCTGGAAGGCTGCAGTCCATGGGGTCGCTGAGGGTCGGACACGACTGAGCGACTTAGCAGCAGCAGCAGCAGTATGTATTGTATGCTTATCAGCCGGTATTATTCTAAATACAGTCCATGCATTAATTCGTTTATACATCATCTCAATCCTATGAAGGTAATTATCAGCTCCATTTAACATTTGTTAAGAATGGAACACATAAAAGGTAAAGTAACTTACCCAATACCACTTGTTGGCTAATAACTGATGGAACGTGGATTCAAACCCAAGAGACTGCCAGCTTCGAGCTCATGTTATATACTTGTCTTCAAAGTTTAGTGGAGGGAGATGGAATGTAATCAGAGTGTTAAACACAGAATGGAAAGTACTACAGTAGATATGTGTGACATTCTTTTAGAATGTTGAGAAAGTGCCTTGGAAAGGTAAAGAAAACTTTTCTAGAGGAAGTAATGTGGTTCATACTTGACCTGAATATTAAAATTGTTTAGAGGTGGGAATTAATCTAACTAGAAATTTGAAGGTAATTAATTTGTTCAGTGTCAAGAGGTGCTAGTGGATTGGGACAGATTAGACTGGAAACCCTGTCACTGTCTTTTGATACAGTATTCTTTCCTTTTTCTTCATAGGGGTTCCTAAAACCTTTCCTCTTAGGAGAGATCCCTAACATCTTCCAATAGGCTTCCCCTGTCTTTTGTTGGAGATTCTGCTTCACACTGAGACTGTCTTATTTTCCTGAAATTCATCAGCCTCTGATTGTGAGACACTTAAGTGCTGGGATGTTGTCCTGTTGTTCACTTTGTAAGGCAGGTGCAGAGAAAAAGAAACGAGCCGGGCAGTCAGGCAAGAAAAAGAGATTTATTAGAGGGAAAAGAGAGGATGACTGGCTCTTAAGGAGAACCAGCATTCTCCCTTTCTGATGGAATCCTTCTTATACTCCACCAATGAAAAATTCTCTGAAGGGATAGTCATGTAGCCAGAGGTCTGGAATCTGGTGGTCTCACAGCTTTGAGAAGATAGACTCCAGTGAGATAACAGGATGACATTTGGGCAATTTGGTGAGTCTCACAGATCACCTGATTTATTATCTGTTTTCGAGGTTGACATAACAAGGTATCTAATCAATGAGACCCCATGTGGGCCCTATCACACTTAGCCTATTTGTTTATTTATTTTGGCCATGCCAGGCAGCATGCAGGATCTTAGTTCCCTGAGCAGGGATCAGACCCATGCTTCCTGCTGTGGAAGCCCAGAGTCTTAACCACTGGACTACCAGGGAAGTCCCTCAGCTTATTCTTAACAAGAGGCCATCTCACTGCTTGACAAATAGTGGCTGCTCACTTAGTACTTTTCAAATAAATGAATAATGAGCTTCAATCAAAGAGGGAGTGAAAGGGCTTGATTTGAGATTTTTGCTTTTTCCCCATCTATCTTTGGAGTCAAAGGATCACAAAATGTTGGTACTAGAAGAAGCTTTAAATGTTTTTTTTTCACAGATTAAAAAAATCTAATTTTTCATTTCACAGATTAAAAAAAAAATGAAATCACAACTGAAGTTGAGTGACTTGCTTCAGGTTAGCAAATGAGATAGTGGAAGAGCAGAGACTAGAACCCAGACATTTTGATTCAGTCTAGTGCTTGTCTCATTGCCTTTCACTATTGCCCCACAGTCTTTGATTTTTGAAATCAGGGACTTCTCCATTAGGTTTGGAGTGTGTGTATGGGGTAGGGTGGGGGATGTTGGTTGGTGGGCTCCAATCTTATTCCTGGTGGAGAAATTTTACTCCAGGATGCTTGGTCCTTAAGGGCATCAGCCCTCTTTTTTTGTGCATTGTGACCTCTCCCTGACTTTTCGTCATTAGTGATACTCTCCCAGGAGAATGACATGCTTTCATTTAGACTTAAAATAGTTGTTTTGGGTATGGATGGGATATTCCTGGATTCCCCTGAATCTAGAGTATGAAGGAAGTAAAGTAAGCTAACAGTTTATGGGTAGTCTTTCTCGTCCCTCTGCACCTCAGATTCCTACTCTTCCTCATGGGAAATGTGTCCAGGAGGCAAACCAGTGTTACTTGCATCCCTAACAACTTGTCTTTGGGTAAGTGAAATCTAACTAGAGCCCAGGATGGGTTGCTATGGGAGTGTTATGGGCCATCATTAGGCAGACTTAAGGTGAAAACCACCAAGTGACCACTAAACCTAGACCTTGCAGACTGAAAACACAGAACTCTCCAGAAATGGGACCATCTTACTCAAATTAGAGGAGAGTGGCTCGTTGTGAAAGAAGGCTCTGGAGTAATTGGTTACAGGATAGATCAGAGTGTGCAGTAATTTATTATCATGGATACTTAAACTGAAGTCAGGTGGAACACCCTGAAACCACTCACTGAATTGCTAAGTATGATGGTCTAATCATGTAGTGGTCAGAAACTGATAGTAAGGACATCCCTGGTTGGTCCAGTGGCTAAGATGCTTCGTTCCCAATGCAGGGGCCCCAGGTTCCATCCCTGGTCAAGGAAATAGATCCCACATAGTGCAACTAAGTTTCCATGCCACAGCTCAAGATCCCACATGCCAAAGCTAAGATCTGGCACAGCCAAATAAGTAAATAAAAAGAAACTGATATAAATTATTGGAAGACCCGTTGTAAAGGTGAATTAAATGTTTCCCCAGAGGGTATGCAATGGGTTCCTGGCTTTGTTTGGAACAAGAGCTAGAGTAATCACAACCATTGTTATTGGCCATCAGAAGGCAATGTGGAGCCTGGGTATCTGTTAAACTCAGTAAGAATAGTTCTAGGTGAACTGGATTTTTAGGTAATGGGAACTCTGTGAATAGATACGACTATTTATTTCCCAAAGAATTCATTCTAGTCTAATATGTACACGCAATACATGTATACATATGTGTCTATGTGTGCTCTGAGAGATCCTAGAAGAAAAATGTCAACAGTTTCTTTTGGATGGTAGGGTTTCAGGTAATTTCATTTTTGGCCTAATCATTTTTTATGATATGTTTCATTCTATATAATTAAGAAAACAAAATGATTTTTATTTGGGGACAATAAAATTAGAGGAAATAAAGATGTGCTTAGAGTTTTGGTTTTCTCTTTAGCTGTGTGAACCACTTAGAGTTTATTTTTGTGTTTAGTATGTCCATAATGGAAGTTTTATACAGCAGATAAAGATAAATTCACACAAAATAGTCACTTTATTAACAACCATTGTGGTACAAGACTGCCCAATCGGATCAGTCTCTGACCATAAACCATTAAAAAAAATGTATTATAGTTGACTTACAATGTTATGTTAATTTCAGGTGTACAGCAAAGTGATTCAGTTATACATATACATATATTCAGTCTTTTTCAGATTATTTCCTCATATAGGTTATCAAAGAATACTGAATAGAGTTCCCTGTGCTGTAGAGTAGGTCTTTGTTGGTTATCAATCTTATAAATAGTAGTGTGTGTATGTTAATTCCAAGCTCCTGATTTATCCCTTCTGCCCACGTTTCCCTTTTGGTAACCATACATTTGTTTTCAAAATCTGTAAGTCTGTTTCTGTTTTGTAAATAAGTTCATTTGTATCATTTTTTTAAAATTAGAGTCCACATATGAGGATATCATATAGTATTTGTCTTTCTCTGTCTACTTTACTTCACTTCAATTCAGTTTAGTCGCTCAGTCATGTCTTTGCGACCCCATGCGCCAGGCCTCCCTGTCCATCACCAACTCCCGGAGTTCACTCAAACTCACGTCCATCGAATCGGTGATGCCATCCAGCCATCTCATCCTCTGTCGTCCCCTTCTCCTCCTGCCCCCAATCCCTTCCAGCATCAGGGTCTTTTCCAATGAGTCAAATCTTCGCATGAGGTGGCCAAAGTACTGGGAGTTTCAGCTTTAGCATCATTCCTTCCAAAGAAATCCCAGGGCTGATCTCCTTCAGAATGGACTGGTTGGATCTCCTTGCAGTCCAAGGGACTCTCAAGAGTCTTCTCTAACACCACAGTTCA
>NW_011494743.1:4534398-4550111 GCF_000754665.1 Bison bison bison | reverse complement strand
ATCTAGGTTGGTCATAAGTTTTCTTCCAAGGAGTAAGCGTCTTTTAATTTCATGGCTGCAGTCACCATCCGCAGTGATTTTGGAGCCCCCAGAAATAGTCTGACACTGTTTCCACTGTTTCCCCATCTATTTCCCATGAAGTGATGGGACCGGATGCCATGATCCTCGTTTTCTGAATGCTGAGCTTTAAGCCAACTTTTTCACTCTCCACTTTCACTTTCATCAGGAGGCTTTTTAGTTCCCCTTTACTTCACTTAGTTCATCTTTAAGTCCAAACATGTTACTGTAAAAGGAATTATTTTGTTCTCCTTTAGGACTGAGTAATATTCCCTTGTATATGTGTATCATATCTTCTTTATCCGTTCCTCTGTTGATGGACATTTAGGTTGCTTCCATGTCTTGGCTATTGTAAATTGTGCTGCAGTGAACATTGGAGTGTATGTACCTTTTCAGATTATGGCTTTCTCTGTATATACCCAAGAGTGAGATTGCTGGATCATATGATAGGCCTACATTTAGCTTTTTAAGAAACTTCCCTACTGTTCTTCATAGTGGCTGTTACCAATTTCCATTCTCACCAACAGTACAGGAGGGTACCCTTTTCTCCACACCCTCTCCAGCATTAATTGTATTTCAATGATGACCATTCTGACCAGTGTGAGGCTATACCTCATTGTAGTTTTGATTTGTGTTTCTCTAGTTAGTAATGTTGAGATCTTTTCATGTACTTTTTGTCCATCTGTAATTCTTCTTTGAAGAAATGTCTATTTAGATCTTCTGCCTATGTTTTGATTTTTTTTTTGACATAGAACTGCATGATCTGTTTGTGTATATTGGCCATTATGACTGTAAACCATTTGTGCAGATATACCAGTGTATACCAGATGACTCTCAGCCCCAGTAGATCTGTATGTATAAACATGAAATGATCTCAAAGACATATTCCTTAATGAAAAAAGCATCAAATTGCATAGCAGCATCTATAGAACAATTTTATTTATGTAAAAAAATCAAATGCTATATATGTGTAAAAAATATGTAGAAAAAAGACTACAAATTATCTCTGGGAAGGAGATGGGTTTGTTCTGGTAGAGTGGAGTGGTGATGGTTATACAAATTACAGTTTTATCCTATATACCTTCGTGTTATTATAATATTTTTAAGTGAGGATACATTCATGTGTAACTTGTATAATTAAAATAGAAGGTGGCCTCAGGAAATAAGAATGTGTTTGTGTCTCCAGACCATCTAGAGAAGAGATTGCTCTGATGGTGGGGTGCCTGAATATTTGTTCTCCGATTCTGTGCAGCTTTATGAGTGCATCAAAGTTTGATGCTGTTAAGATTGTCTAAGTAGTCCACTCTTTCTCCACTTCTGTGCTTCCTGAGGCGTGTCCTGATGACAATTTGGTTGTCATACAGTTTTTCTATAGTGGGGAGAATGAATTAACCAGCTGGATGTTAAGCATAAAAAATTTTCACTGTAAACTAGTAAAGTGACTTTGTGTTTGCTACATCATTCTCCTTGTGAATTTGATTAGTACATGTCAGATAATGAAGAATTTTTTTGGCTTCAAAGGTGAGGGCCAGATCCTGGTTGTAGTGAAGTTACTATCCAGTAGGGTCTTCTTCCCTAAGGACCACCTCTATCTTATTTTTCTGTAAACAAAACAGTGGTATATTAGTTTCTTTCATTGAGCAGAGCTCTAGTTTCCAAACCTATGAGATTTCCCAATTGTATGTAGGGGGAGAGCAGTGGATGCTGAATGTTTTGGAGAGAGAGAGGTCCAAAGAGACATTATCAAGGTGAGTGAGTAGGGAAGGATTGATGAGATGGACCTAGCAAATGTTACAGCCTGGATGACCTTTGAAATCTTGACAGAGAAGCTCTTCAGTTATCACTAGTCTGTGAAGATACTACTTATAGGCAACCGAAGGAAACATCATTACTTTTCACCCATTTTTTTGAGGACTAGAGACTAGGTGAGTAGTAATTTTCCCCAACACTTAAGTTACCCAAGATTCAGTTCAGTTCAGTCTCTCAGTTGTGTCCGACTCTTTGCGACCCCATGAATAGCAGCACACCAGGCCTCCCTGTCCATCACCAACTCCCAGAGTTCCCAAGACTAGTATCTTATTATTCTATTTATCAGTCTGGATAATCCTAAATTACTGGATCAGGTTTTACTATTTGTGTGTTTCAGAATAAATCACAAAAGGGAAGTTTATAGATTTCCCAAGACCGGTCATTATTTAATCTCTTTCTGCCAATCACCTATTCTAATCCCCGCCCCATCATTGTAATCTTCCTCTGTTATTGACAAGAGGATAAAAATCAGGGCTCTACAATGCAGGTCCTCTGTTCTGCACGTAGGATATTTTCCTTTGTGAATTTTTTTCAGGTGAGAAAACCAAGCCTGATGGCACAGTGTTAAATGACTTGAAAAGATGTGAAAGATCCGAGAACCTGGTCATCTGAGGTTTGCATTAGGAGAAGTTGAAGATGCATGCTGAACAAGGATTGGAGGGAAAACTGTGAGGAATGACTGGGAGGACACCACAGGCACACAGACCTTTTACAGGAGAGCAGTGTTACTCTAAAGACAATCATCTTCGAGAAAGTACCTTGTAAATATTATGAATTTGACAGAACATTTCTTGTAAACTGGAGCCTATCAGACTCCTTTTATTGTTACAGACAGCATGAGTTCCAGCCAGATTTCACTGCACATGAAACATCAGAGATTTAACAGGTAGAAGAAACCTTCAGAATGTAGTGAATGTGGAAAGTGTTTTACTCAGAGATCATCTCTTACCCAGCATCAGAGGATTCACACAGGAGAGAAGCTCTATGTATGTACTGAATGTGGAACTTGTTTCCGTAAACAGTCAAATCTTACTCAACATCTTAAGATTCATACAGGAGAGAAACCTTATAAATGTAATGAATGTGAGAAAGCTTTTCAAACAAAAGCAGTGCTCATCCAGCATCTGAGAATTCATACTGGGGAAAAAAACCATATAAATGCAGTGAATGTGGCAAAGCCTTTTATCAGAGTCCATCCGTTATTAAACACCTGCGAGTTTACACTGGAGAGAAACCCTATAAATGTGATGAGTGTGGCAAAGCCTTCAGTCAGAGGATATGCCTTACTCGTCATCAGAGAAGTCATTCTGGAGATAGACCTTATAAGTGTAATGACTGTGGGAAAGCCTTTAATCAGAGAGCATGCCTCATGCAGCATTGGAGGATCCACTCAGGAGAGAAGCCCTATACATGTACCAAATGTGGTAAAGCTTTCACTCAGAACTCTTCCCTTGTTGAACATGAGAGGACTCACACTGGAGAGAAACTTTATAAGTGTAGTGAGTGTGAAAAAACCTTCTGCAAGCAAGCACACCTTAGTGAACATTACAGAATTCACACTGGAGAGAAACCTTATGAGTGTGCTGACTGTGGGAAATCCTTCAGGCACAGCTCAGCACTTGCGCGACATCAGAGGCTTCATGCTGGAGAATACACTCGAGATACAACCAGGGTGAAATATGAAAACAAATTTTTTTTCAAAATTCTTAGGAGATTAGGATTCAGCACTAGCTTAGCACTTGCACGACATCAGAGGCTTCATGCTGGAGAATAAACTCGAGATACAACCAGGGTGAAATATGAAAACAAATTTTTTTTTTTCAAAATTCTTAGGAGATTAGGATTCAGTCTTTGGCTGGGATGAATATTTCATGTGTTGCACAAGAGGCAATTGTGTCCTAAAAGTTAAGAAAATAGAACTAGACAGTCTTGAGTTTGAGGGCTTCTCTGCCACTTAATGGGTGTCTGACCTTACCTGTCTGAGCCTCAGTTTTTCCCATCCCCCCTAAAAAATAATGATGATACTTACTATGGTTATCTTGAGAATAAAATGAATTGTATATAATAACTAACTGCCGTTAGTTGATTTTGAATGATAGATGTTCCAGAAGTTAATAAATTTGTTATTGAAAACAAAGTTCAACACCCTTTTTCTTTTGGTTCCATAATGTATTTTTTCTAAAGAATATTCTTGTAATTGGACTGTGATTTCATACTTAATCTACAGAAGGCTATTTAAGCTATGATGTGAAGATTTAAATAGAACACATTTAAGACCAGTTTTTCCTTGAAAAAAATTCAAATTTAATCAGAGAAGGAAGAAATTACTGAGATTTGTGTGAACATTTTGGGTACTCTAAAGAGCTTTATGTAGATTTTTAGATCCATTGTATGTATGCTGTGCTAAGTTGCTTCAGTTGTGTCCGACTTCGAAAACCTGTGGACTGTAGCCTGCCAGTCTCCTCTGTCTGTGGGATTCTCCAGGTAAGAATACTGGAGATACAGAGATATGCGGATGGGAGTGCCTCACAACAATGAATGGCTTCTTAAAGCTCAAAGGGGAAAGAGAAGTCGCTTAGTCGTGTCCGACTCTTAGCGACCCCATGGACTGCAGCCCACCAGGCTCCTCCATCCATGGGATTTTCCAGGCAAGAGTACTGGAGTGGGGTGCCATCGCCTTCTCCAATGAATGAGTCTACCTATTTGTAAAAATGTGACTGATGAAAACAGTGCAATCACTAGGTTATCACACTGTGCGAGTTCAGTTGTCAAGAGGGAGCAACTCAAAGGACATCACACAATCTATAAACCAGCTGGAAAGAGCTATCCAGACTTTGCCCTGCTGAACCCTTTCTGGGTGATGATTAGATAAGTCCTCATAGATGATATACTGTGTGCAGAAGCGCTGATCAGAATCAGGTTTGGCATGGTATGCGACTGTATTGATGGTTTGAGTCATGTCAGTGTCTGGCTCGGGCTTTCTAATGAGGATCTGGCCACCACCAGCAGCTCAAAAGAAGCAAAGAAATCAAAGGATACTTTTGATTGTGCTTCATGCAATGCTAATAAGCTGCTCAATGTAAACAAGCATATCTGACACTAAAATGTACCCTTGTAAGAAACGTAGGAGCTGTTTTCCAAATGCCAGAGTCAAGAAAAAAGAGAAAGGAACTTGATTTCCTTGAAGTCAAATAGGTAATGTCAGAGTTGATTTTCAGTCTAGATCCTGGTTTTTATAGTACCAAACTCACAGGTACTTTTCCATCACTGAACCTTTCCATTATGTGAGATGCCAAAATTGTGAAAACCATTAAAGAAAAAAAGGGGGGGGGTATTTTTTTCAACTTACAGTAGTGTGTACTTACTGAAACACAATTATAAGAGTGGAAAATTAAAATTATATGCTTTTATCAAATAAATACACTAAAATAAGTTACTTTAGTATATTTATTCTAGCCTTTCTTCTCTGCTTAGTTTTTCTTTCTTTCATTTAAAGAAAGTAACTGGGGGATACCCTAGTGATCCAGTGGTTAGGTCTCTGCATGTCCACTGCTGTGGGCCCAGATTCAATCCCTGGTCAGGGAACTAGGGTCCCACAAGCTGCATGGCAAGAAAAAAAAAGTAACTATGATAATTGTGTTATATCTTGCTATTGATTTAACATAAGAATTTAGCCATACTATTAAAGACTTCCTATAAACCTTGTTTCAATGGCTGCCTAACATTTTACTGAATTATTCATAATTTAGTGACTTGTTTCTTGTTTGATATTTAAATTAATGCCATTTTTTTCTTATAAATCCACTCGTCCACTTAGTGCATTGCCTGACACATGGTATGTTCTCTTGTTAGTAATATTATTAATTCACTGGTGACACATGTTTGTATATAAAGCTTTTTCATCATTTTAAGTTATTGCCTTAGGATTTAATTTTATTTTTAAAAATTTCATTAATTTTTTTGACTGGATGATACAAGCTTATGGTTTAAAGTTTTAAAAGTACAAAAGAAAATAGTGAAAAGCCTTTTTGCCAGCCATTCCAGATAACCAATATTATCAGTTTCTTGTTTTCCTTCCAGAGATAGATGATTATAAGCAAGGAAATATGTTTTCTTCCTTTTTTGGAAACAGACCTTTTTTATTTCTCCTTTTGGCTGTACCATGCTGCATGCAGATTCTTAGTTCCCCAACCAAGGGTCAAACTCATGCCCCCTGCAGTGGAGGCATGGATTCCCAACCACGGAGTCTTACCCATTAGACTACCAGGCAAGTCCCTGAAAACAGACTTTTAAAGAACAGTTTTGGGTTCACAGCAGGACTGAATAGAAAGTACATGGAGTTCTGATACATGTAAAATCTCCCCACTCCCAGTGTCCTGCATCTGGGTGATACAGTCGTTACAGTCATGAACCTACATACCATGAACTAAAAGTTCACAGTTTTAAGTTAGGGTTGACTCTTTAAAAAAAAAATTGAAGTATAGTTGATTTACAATGTTGTGTTAGTTTCTGGTGTACAGCAAAATAATTCAGAAATATATGCACATATGTGCTCAGTCACTCAGTCATGTCCGACTCTTCTGTGTCCCCTGGACTGTAACCCACCAGGCTCCTCTGTCCATGTGATTTCCCAGGCGAGAATATTGGAGTGGGTTACCATTTCCACCTGGGAAGGCCACATTGTGTGTGTGTGTGTGTGTGTGTGTGTGTGTGTGTAAACGTATATACACATATGTATGGGCTTCCCAGGTGGCTCAGTGGTAAAGAGTCCACCTGCCAATGCAGGAGACTTGGGTTCAATCCCTGGGTTGGGAAGATCCTCTGGAGAGGGAAATGGTAACCCACTCCAATAGTCTTGCCTGGGAAATCACATGGACAGAGGAGTCTGGTGGGTTACAGTCCAGGGGACACAGAAGAGTCGGACATGACTGAGTGACTAAATAACAAAAACAACACATAGGTATATACATATTCTTTTCCATTATGGCTTATTGCAAGATATTGAATATATTTCCCTGTGTTATGCAGTAGGATCTTCTTGTTTATCCATTCTATATATAATAGTTTGAATCTGATAGCCCCAAACTCCCAATCGAACCCTCCCCTCCCCCCCACCCCCGCCGCAACCACAAGTCTGTTCTCTATTTGTTTCTGTTTTGTAAATAAGTTCATTTGTATCATTTTTTATTGGATCCCACGTATAAGTGGTATCATATGATACTTGTCTTTCTCTGTCTTACTTTACTCAGCATAACAATCTCTAGATTCATCCATGCTGCTGCAAATGGCATCACTCTGTTCTCTGTTATGACTGAGTAATATTCCATTGTCTGTATGTACCACATCTTTTTTATCCATTCATCTCTTTTTGGACATTTAGGTTGTTTCCATGTCTTGGCTATTATGGTTTTTCTATGAACATAGGGATGTGTGTATCTTTTCGAATTATAGTTTTGTCTGGAGTGGAATTGCTGGATCATATGGCAACTCATTTTTAGAGTTTTGAGAAACCTCCATACTGTTCTCCATGGTGGCTGTACCAATTTACATTCCCACCAACAGTATAGGAGGGTTCTCCTTTCTCTGCACATAAGGGTTCTTAAGAGTCATGCATCCTAAGGGCTTGGATAAATATATAATGACATGTATGCACCATTATTGTTTCATACAGAATAGTTTCACTGCCCTAGAAGTCTTATGTGCTCCACCAGTTTATCCTCACGTCCTCCCCATCCCTGGCAACCACTTATCTTATTGTCTTTATAGTTTTGCTTTTTCCCGAATGTCATGTAGTTGGAATTATAGTTTTGTAATTTTTGAATTAGTTATTTTCACTTAGTAATATGCATTTAATTTTCTCCATGTCTTTTCATGGCTTGACAGCTCATGTCTTTTTAGTGCTGAATAACATTCCATTGTCTGGATGTACCACAGTTTATTCATTCACCTACTCAAGTATATCTTGGTTGTTTTCAGAGTTTGGCGGTTATAGCTGCAATGAACATCTGTGTTCAGGTCTGTGTGTGGACATAAGTTTTCAAGTTCTTTGGGTACATACCTTGGGGTGTAATTGCTGGATCACATTTAGTTTTGTAAGAAAGGGCCAAACTGTCTTCCAAAGTGGCAATACCACTTTGCATTTCCCACCAGCAATGAAGAGAGTTCCTATTGCTCCACATTCTTGTGAGCACTTGGTGTTGTCAGTGATCTGGACTTTAGTAATTTTAATATGTGTGTAGTGGTAGCTCATTGTTTTGTGTTTCAATAACATACAAAGTGGGACAGCTTTCTATGCCTATTTGCTGTCTGTACAGCTTCTTTGGTGAGGTATCTGTTCAGGATGTTTCCTCATTTTTAATTGGATGTACAGCTTCTGTTGCATACAATTTTATAGAGAACTATCTCCAGGAGGTAGACAATACTGCCGCAGTTGCACCAGAGACCCAGCTTGACTTGTTGACCCAGGGAGAGGTAGGGGCAATGGGAAATGGACTCTCTGATACCGTCTCCTCAGGGCACCAGGTAGGAGGGGAAGAGTGTAGTGGTGCACGGCTGGATTGGTGTAGGGAGGAGAAGGCTGGGAACGACTCAGTGTCAAGGTGGTAGGACAGACAGTTTGTGTTCTCAGATCTGACACTGCAGGTTCAGAAGGACCCAGGCACTGGAGAGAATGGAGGCTGTGATGGGATGAGTAGCACGAGAAGGTATGACTAGACTTGGAGAATTTGGGGAATCAGCTATATGGATACAAAGTTCAGGGTCCCATCCTGCAGCTGACAAAGTTGTTCAGCTCTCCCCAGCAGCTCCTGGGACCAGGACTGTGCTGTCACTGTTGCCAGTCTCTAAGGAAACATTTAAATCAATGATGATAACTAAATGGCCCTTCTGTGCCAGCTTCTGGGACCACATATGCCTAAATCACATTAAACTTGGGGCTGCCATTAGCCTAGAATGATTGTGAGGCAGTGGAGAGTTCCTAACCTGACACTTGGACAGATGCCTTCTGTCTAGCCTTTCTCCTGTCTGAAAGACCTCATGTATGTCTCGGGAGAAGCAGTAGGTTGGTGCGAGTAGATACAGTGAAGAGACTGTTTCCATAGCAGTGTGAGGCTCTGAAAGCAACAACCTCTGGAGAGACAGGGCCCAGGACTGGGGAAAGGGTCACAGAAATGGGAGCCTGCTGCCTGATTTGACTGTATGGGCCTGGTTATCTTGAGCCACATAGTCAGATATAATTGCATTTTGCACTGTTTCATGTTAAATGTAGAAACATCTCTGACCTTTACAAAGTGGGAAAGACTTCCTCATGAACTGCAGGACTCCTAATGAATTAAAAAATTCCTGTCTACCCCAGTAATACCTAAAACGGTACTGTCCAATATAGTGGCCGCTAATTGCATGTAAATACTTTGGCTTATGGGATTTTAGTTCCCTGATCAGGGATTGAACCCCAGTCCTTGGTAGTGAAAGTGCTGAGTCCTAACCACTGGACCACCAGGGAATTTGCTATATGTAAACTAATTAAAATTAACAGAAGGAAAAGTTAAGTTTCTCACTCTAGCCACATTCCAAGTGCTCAATGGACCTGTGGCTAAGGATAGCAAAGCTATTATATAAAACATTTCTGTTACTGTGGAATATTCTATCAAGCAGCTGGCCTTGATGTTTGGCTTTCCTTGGCCATAAACTTCAAAATATTTTTTGGAAGCTAATACAGATTTATTGCCTTTTAATTTGAAGAGTAAGCATATTAAATTAACCTACCATTTATTATAAACATTGTTTCATAGAAGAAACACCAGAGATAAGAAACGTATAATCTCAGAATAAAGGACTTCTTCAGAAGAAAGTATATGTGTGTGTGTGTGTTATTGCTTAGTCGTGTCCAACTCTTTGCAACCCATAGACCACAACCCACCAGGCCCCTTCGTCCATGGGATTCTCCAGGCAAGAACACTGGAGTGGGTTGCCATTTCCTTCTCCAAAAGAAACTATAGAAAGAAAGTGAAGTCGCTCAGTTGTGTCCGACTCTTTGTGACCCCATGGACTGTAGCCTACCAGGCTCCTCCATCCATGGAATTTTCCAGGCAAGAATACTGGAGTGGGTTGCTATTTCCTTTTCCAAGCAGAAAGTATAAGCTGGCATCTTTGCACTGACACTGGCAGAGAAGCTCTGGTGTCTGTATTGACATTCTGTGCTTTGTCAGCTGCTAGGATTTGGGTCTCTTCGGTATTAAGACTTGCGCTCTTTGAAAAGGGCATCAGAAAGGCCCTAGGGGAATCTTCCTGGCTTTTGGAAAGTGATATGCCCTTCTCAGTTCATCATTTCAGGAAGTCATGATGTCAGTATACTGGTGATGTTACTTTGATCATTTAGATAATGTGGCACCTGCCTGGTTCTCCACTCTAAGTGACTAGTTTTCTTTTTGTAATTAATCAGTCTCTGGTGGAACTATACTTTGATACTATGCAAATATTGTTTTTCAGCATATTTCTGGCAAAAAAAATTTCTTTTTTCCCTTGGCTGTGACATGTGGCATCTTAGTTCAGGATCCCTGAAAAGGAATCGAACCTGAGCCCCCTGCAGTAGAAGCATAGTCTTAACTACCAGACCACCAGGGAAGTCCCTAATTTTGATATCTTTTGATGAATCTTGCCAACACCACGTGTTAGTTTTCCATGGCCACTGTAACAAACTGTCACAAACTCAATGGCTTAAAAGAACAGAAATGTATTCTCTTAGAGTTCTAGAAGTCAGAAGTTTGAAATCAGTTTTGTTAGGCTGAAGTCACAGTGTTGGCAGGTCTGCTCTCTCTCTGAAGACTTCAGGGGGCATCGTCTTCTTACAGCTCCTGGTGGCTGTGAGCATTCTCAGCCTCTCTTTGTAGTTTCTTGTCTATGTCTAAATCTGTCTGCCTCTCTCTTATAAAGAGATGTGTGATGGTTTTTAGAGCCTATCCAGATAATCCAGGATTCTTTATCTTGAGAACCTTAATCATACCTGCAAAAACTTTACCACATAAGGTAACATTCCCAGGTTCCAAGGAATTAGGACCAAACTCTTTGGAGGCTACCATTCAGCCCACTGGAACTTATTACTGTGGAATTTGCCAATTTTCTTTTTTTTTTTTTTTGGTGGCCACACTACATGGCACATAGGATTTTAGTTCCCCATCCAGGGATCAAACCAGTGTCCCCTGCATTGAAACTGGAGTCTTAACCACTGGACCACCAGGAAGAACTGTGATTTTTGTATTTCCATCATTCCTCCTACACTGATTAATTAGGATTCCTTTGCAAGGAAGACCTATCCCTTCTCTTCTCCTTCCGTCCTTTTGACATACCCCCATTATCCCCTGAGGACCTCCTTACTTTGGGGCACAAGATGTTCCAGGCTTCTTTTGTTAACTAACTTGGATGCACTGAGTCTTAGCTGCAGCATGCAAACTCTTAGTTGCAGCAATTAGGATCCAGTTCCCATCAGGGACTGAACTTTGGTCCCTTGCATTGGGAGTGTGGAGGCTTAGCCACTGGACCACTACGGAAGTTTCCAGGCTTGTCTTTTTATTAATAGGTTTCCTGCCTCAGCCTTGGGATCACATTATTGGCCTAACTGTCTAACCTGTACATATGGTCCATTCATGAGAAGCAAGGAGGCACTCTGGGGCTGGTGAGGGGAAAGGATTATCCTCTCCCCTCTGGCCCCAAACTCACTCATCTTTCTCAGAAAACTAGATTCTGCAGTTAACAGGACCCACTGTTCTTAGAAAGCAGTTTACGGAGGTGAAACAGTGTTGTGAAGGCTGCTCAGCATATCTCACCTGCCACTCTACCTTGATCTTGGGCTTTCTTCAGATGTGCTTCCTGGCTGGTACCACTTACATTGTCAGAAGTATCACATACAGTCAGGACTTCATCAGTATGATAAATTTTAAAATTTAAGATCTTTTAAACAGTCTTCCATGTTACTTCTTTAAATTTTTGGCTTCATCTCCCTTACTATAGGCTTTTATCAGTATTTCTCAAATTTGAGTGAGCATCAGAACCTTCGAGTGGGCTTGTTACAGAGAATGCTGGGCCCTACACCTTAAATTTCTGGTTCTCAGGCAAGGCATACAAATTTGCATCTTTACGTTCCCAGAGGTGCTGATGCTGTTTGTCTAGGATCTATACTTTGAGAATCACCAGCCTATTGAAAAATTAGAGAAACAGTCATTCTCATTGTATTTATTATGCTCTTAATATGTTGGATACTGTTCTGGGTACTAAAGATACAGAGATAAGTAAGACAAGGTCCCTGTCCTCAAGACTCCCACCTGTAGATCCTAAGACATATTAAAATTTACAGTAATTAAAGCAGTGGGGTGTTGGTACAAGAATAGATATAGCAGTGATACAGACTAGAAAAACCCTGGTTTATATAACAAGTTGGGTACACATTAAAGATAGCACTGCAGAATGGCTTTGGGACTAGTCTGTGTAACTTACAGAGCCTATTTCAAGACTTGCGAGCCCACTCACTTGAATCACTTTTGAGACTCTTTACATTAGGTCTTAAAATAACTGAAAGACAGATGTAGCACCAAATTCATAACATGGAAGCTCTGAAATTCCTAATTTCTGGCTGGTGAAGAATGGGATCTTGGTAAGTCTCCAGATGTGGTGGACTTGCTGTAATGAGGAAAATTTTTAGGTAACATGAAAAACAGTTGGGCTTTCCTGGTCAGAGAAAATGCTGGTTAAATAGAACTATTAAACACCATTTTCAATATATCAAATTGACAAAAATATAAAGGTGCCAGTCCAATGGTGGTGCAGTTACCAGAGATGAGGTGATGTGGGTTCTTGTAGGTGGTATGAATAAAATGGTAAAACTACATAGAAAGCAATTTGAAAGAAACCATCAAAAGCTTTAGAAATATTCAAATACTTTGATCCAGTAATTGTTTCTAGCAACTCATTCTAAGGAAATCATCAGAAATACACTTGGAGGTTTCTATACACACACATTCTACCATTGTATCATTAGGCTGCGTGTCACAGAAACCCGACTGAACTTTAACTGTGGAGGTGTTTATCCTCATGGATCAGTAAGTCCAAGGCTGGTACAGCAGATCCTCCAGGCATGCCATCATGATCCAAGCTCCTGGAGTCTGTCCAGTGTACCAGCTGGAACAAGTGGCTGTCTTTTTCATGCCCCCAAATGGCTCTGGAACTTCTTGGTTGCATGTTTGTGTTCCAGGCAGGATGGAGAGAGGACAACCGTTCATGCTTGCCAAATCTGTCCTTTTGTATCAGATACATAGGAAGCAGATTTCCACTTGTACCTTTTTTTTTAAATCATGTAACAACTATAGTCACCATGTGATACAGTAGATCCGAACTTGTATCACGGTCCCCTGTATTAGATCCTTGCTCAAGATCTACTTGTATCTCTTAATTTATCGGAGCTATCACAAGGCTGTCCTTAGCAGGAGCTGGGGAAGTACTGGTAACTAGGCCCATGATCATTTCCCTCATCCAAACTGAGGTTCTGCTGAAGAGGATGATACAACATGGGACCTGTTTAATTACAAAATCCTCTGTAGTTATTAGTGTCAGGATTTTGATTTTTACTGACCTGGAAAAATACTCATGATACAACGTCAAGTGAGAAGCAGGACAGAGAACATTCAGAATACAGTAAAAATTTGGTTACAAAAATATAATTTACATACACACACATCCCACATCAGGAAATAAAATGTTAGTGGTAGTTAATGTTAGAGAATTAGCAGTTCAGGTCAAAAGGGTATTGATGGATAGTTTTTATCTTGCTGAACGTTTTCTGAATTTTCTAAATTTTCTTCAATGAACTTATATTACTTTATAATAGGAAAACAGATGTTATTTTCTAAAAATCCCATATGTTTTTAAAGAAGTCCAAAATATGTATTTATTCATTTTCATCTTCATTGTCAAAAGAAAGGAGGCTACTGTTTTTTATTTGCTTTTGTGAGTTCTTTTTAACCGAGTCCTGCTTATTTATTTCATCTTCTTCTTTTGTCTTTTTCTTTTTTGAGCTTGCTGATAAACCCAAATATTTTTCATCTGAGGAACGCTTGACTGGTTTTCGATACATAATTCTTCCATCAGCTGAAGGTGGCTCTTCATCTGCACCAAAAAACAAAGTTAAAACACTTTCTTTCTCTCATTATTTTGACTTTAATGGAGAGTCAGATGGCAAGAAAATCTCATACTGTATTTATGGATGTCCTTGAGTCAATTCAGCCTGTTCTTCTCTGCTCCCTCTAGCTATGTACCCACAACACATGCAGTCACTTAATAAAAAACCTAAAGAAACTCATTTACTGAAGTATACTGTAATATTGGCAGTCCCCAATTCAAAACAATCAGGAGATACACACACACGCACATATTTTAAACTTTTTATTCTATATTGGAGTACAGCTGATTAACAATATTGTGATAGTCTCAGGTGGACAACAGAATGACTCAGGCGTACATATACGTGTTTTCATTCTCCACCAAACTCCCCTCTCATCCAGGCTGCCACATACCACTGGGCAGATACTACTGTCCTTGTTGGTTATCCATAATCATGCTGTATTTTTAAGTATTTTGAAACGTGATTGTTTGAAACTCCAGCATTTCCTTCTAAAGCAATGTAATAAAAACTTACAAATAATGAATAAAATGCTATATAGCATCCCACACTTCAGGCACTAAATAGACCTCTGCTGACTAGTTTGTAAACCTAACCAGCTATTTAAAAAAAAAAAAAGGATGTTTTTACTTAAATTTGCGTTTAATCCTTATAACAACCCAATAAGGTGGCCACAATTATTGTTCCCATTTTACTGATGAGGTAGCTGAGACTGAGAGGTGAAATAACTTGTTCAGAGTCACAAATCTGGTAAATGAAGTTTGAACTAGGACTATCTCCTTCAAACATACCATCAGTTCAGTTCATTTCAGTCGCTCAGTCGTGTCCGACTCTTTGCGACCCCATGAATCGCAGCACGCCAGGCCTCCCTGTCCAACTCCCAGAGTTCACTCAGACTCATGCCCATCGAGTCAGTGATACCATCCAGCCATCTCATCCTCTGTCGTCCTCTTCTCCTTCTGCCCCCAATCCCTCCCAGCATCAGGGTCAGCAAACTACTTCAGTATTCTTGCCTTGGGAACCCTATGAACAGTATGAAAAGGCAAAATGATAGGATACTGAAAGAGGAACTCCCCGGGTCAGTAGGTGCCCAATATACTACTGGAGATCAATGGAGAAATAACTCCAGAAGGAATGAAGGGATGGAGCCAAAGCAAAAACAATACCCAGTTGTGGATGTGATTGGTGATAGAAGCAAGGTCCGATGCTGTCAAGAGCAATATTGCATAGGAACCTGGAATGTCAGGTCCATGAATCAAGGCAAATTGGAAGTGGTCAACAAGAGATGGCAAGAGTAGATGTCGACATTCTAGGAATCAGCGAACTAAAATGGACTGGAATGGGTGAATTTAACTCAGATGACCATTATATCTACTACTGCGGGCAGGAATCCCTTAGAAGAAATGGAGTAGCCATCATGGTCAACAAAAGAGTCCAAAATGCAGTACTTGGATGCAATCTCAAAAACGACAGAATGATCTCTGTTCGTTTCTAAGGCAAACAATTCAATATCACGGTAATCCAAGCCTATGCCCCACTCAGTAACGCTGAAGAAGCTGAAGTTGAATGGTTCTATGAAGACCTATAAGACCTTTTAGAACTAACACTCAAAAAAGATGTCCTTTTCATTATAGGGGACTGGAATGCAAAAGTAGGAAGTCAAGAAACACCTGGGGTAACA
>NW_011494743.1:4533374-4534298 GCF_000754665.1 Bison bison bison | reverse complement strand
GAAACAGGGCAAAGGCTAATAGAGTTTTGCCAAGAGAACGCACTGGTCATAGCAAACACCCTCTTCCAACAACACAAGACTCTACACATGGACACCACCAGATGGTCAACACACCGACATCAGATTGATTATATTCTTCGCAGCCAAGGATGGAGAAGCTCTATACAGTCAGCAAAAACAAGACCAGGAGCTGACTGTGGCTCAGATCATGAACTCCTTATTGCCAAATTCAGACTTAAATTGAAGAAAGTAGGGAAAACCACTAGACCATTCAGGTATGACCTAAACAAATCCCTTATGATTATACAGTGGAAGTGAGAAATAGATTTAAGGGACTAGATCTGATAGAGTGCCTAATGAACTATGGATGGAGGTTCGTGACATTGTACAGGAGACAGGGATCAAGACCATCCCCATGGAAAAGAAATGCAAAAAAGCAAAATGGCTGTCTGAGGAGGGCTTACAAATAGCTGTGAAAAGAAGAGACGCGAAAAGCAAAGGAGAAGAGGAAAGATATAAGCATCTGAATGCAGAGTTCTAAAGAATAGCAAGGAGACATAAGAAAGCCTTCTTCAGCAACCAGTGCAAAGAAATAGAGGAAAACAACAGAAATGGAAAGACTAGAGATCGCTTCAAGAAAATGAGAGATACCAAGGGAACATTTCATGCAAAGATGGGCTCGATAAAGGACAGAAATGGTATGGACCTAACAGAAGCAGAAGATATTAAGAAGAGGTGGCAAGAATACACAGAAGAACTGTACAAAAAAGATCTTCATGACCCAGATAATCATGATGGTGTGATCACTCACCTAGAGCCAGACATCCTGGAATGTGAAGTCAAATGGACCTTAGAAAGCATCACTAGGAACAAAGCTAGTGGAGGTGATGGAATTCCAGTGGAGCTCTTTCAAATCCTGAAAGA
>NW_011494743.1:4490933-4533274 GCF_000754665.1 Bison bison bison | reverse complement strand
GCAAATTTGGAAAACTCAGCAGTGGCCACAGGACTGGAAAAGGTCAGTTTTCATTCCAATCCCAAAGAAAGGCAATGCCAAAGAATGCTCAAACTACCACACAATTGCACTCATCTCACACGCTAGTAAAGTAATGCTCAAAATTCTCCAAGCCAGACTTCAGCAGTACGTGAACCATGAACTTCCAGATGGTCAAGATGGTTTTAGAAAAGGGAGAAGAACCAGAGATCAAATTGCCAACATTCACTGTATCATCAAAAAAGCAAGAGAGTTCCAGAAAAACACCTATTTCTGCTTTATTGACTATGCCAAAGCCTTGACTGTGTGATCAGAACAAACTGTGGAAAATTCTTCAAGAGATGGGAATACCAGACCACCTGACCTGCATCTTGAGAAACGTGTATGCAGGTCAGGAAGCAACAGTTACAAGTGGACATGGAACAACAAGCTGGTCCCAAATAGGAGAAGGAGTACATCAAGGCTGTATATTGTCCCCCTGCTTATTTAACTTATATGCAGAGTACATCATGAGAAACGCTGGGCTGGAAGCAGCACAAGCTGGAATCAAGACTGCCAGGAGAAATATCAAACATACCATACCATACCATTATATAAAATGATTTCATACCTAACGTTAAATTGGTGGGAAAACCAGCTTACTTTCAGACATACCTGCTTTGGCAGCCTTTATTTCTGCCTTAATTTTCATGACTTCTTCAGCTGACAGATCTCCCTTTTTTAAAACCACCACTTGGGGCTGTTCATCTTCTTTGTCACTGTGATCACCATCTTCTTCTGGGAGCTGAGGCTGGATTCTCTAGGGAAAAACACAAACACAACATTTAAGTTCTGACCCTGAACTAAATACAACCACTGTCTCTGTGAGAAACTAATCAGTAGAGTGAGAAGAGTAAGCTTATTGACTAAATGTGCTTGGCAGTGAATTTTCAAGTTAACTCTTAAGAATCTAACCTCGCCAGAGTAGGGAAGAGGTCCACCTGCCAGTTATTCTGGGGTGCCTATCCAGGGGAACCAGTTTCCATCCCAGCAGGACCCCAACTTGCAGTTCCTGATGTCAGGGGCCCTCTGTTCCATGTCCAGTGTATTCAGGGAAGTGCTGGGCTGCGCCAGTTCTCGCTGCTCTTCATCAACCCTTTTCACTTCCATCTCTTCTCAAAGAGTAATGAACAAACAAAAAAACACCACCAAAGTACAGGAAACGGTAGGTAAAAGGTCCTCCTGCTCTGCTCATCTTTCTTCCCTCTCAGCAGCTTGTTTGGTGGGTATCTCATCAGCTGTTCTAAGCGTATAAAAATGTGGAGGTATAGAAAACATTTTGTAAACAAACAGGACGCTAAACATACTACTATATGACTTGCTTTCTTTTTTCTTTTTAAATTATTAAAATTCCCAAACATAAAAAAGTACAGAGAATAATGTAACAGAAACCATGGACTCACTTTACACATGTAACACATGGTAACCTTTGGCTAATTGAGATTTTTAAGAAAAATATCAGACACCATAAAAGCTCCACTTGCCCAACTTTTTTACTCAAAGAAAAACAGAACAAAACGCTTTGCACAATACCCTGAGATACATATGGCATCATCTATTTTTAAAAATTACTATTATTTAACTCTATATATGGTTATCTCATGGTTTATTTGATCAGTTCTTTGTAAGCAAAAATTTTGGTTGTTTCTAGTTTTTTCTACTATGATAAAATTTTTGTATGTTTTTGTTCACCTTTCCAAACTTATACATGGAATTCACTGAATGGAAATGCTAGGTTTCAAGGCTTGCAAACTCAACACACAGTATTCAAACAGCTGGTCAGTCCACTTCTCACAGAGCCTTCCTTGTCCCCCAGACAGGGCAACAAAGCCCTGCAGGATCTGGCCTGAGTCAATAACCACAGCTAGAAGCACAGTCTTATCTTCTCGCCATGCTCATGGCCTCTGGGCTCCAGACACGTTTGAGTTTTGCAGATCCCTGAACATATTAGCTCCTCTGCCTCCCCTGTCACTGCGTAAATTCCCAGGGCCTAGAAGAACCCACTGACCCTGGCCAACTCCTAATCAATCTGCTTCTAGACTCAAATCCTTCAGTAGTGGCTTCCGAGATCTCACCTCTTCTTTTCATATTGTCTATAGCTCACAGGTGGCATGTACCACACAGTGTCATCAATGTTTTCCTGACTCTACTAGGCAATGCAGTATGTGTTTCTTCTCTGTATCTAAAGGCACAGAGCCTGGGAAACAGCAGGGACAAGAAACATTTGTCAATCTACCCATGAATGACCAACAGGATGATAAGCACAGTCATCTAACCATTGTAACTTCTCACACACTCGTTGAGGTCACAGACACTGTACTAGGAAAATATAGATGGATTAAGATACTTAAAAGAGTTAGATTTAGTGATGGAGATATACAGGAGAGCAAGCAGTTGCAATGCAGAATGGTAAGTACTACAGATAAGATATGGATAGAGTGAAGAGAAGAACAGAGGAGTAACTGTTGTGGGGGAGGTTCAAAGGGCTTCACTGAGATGGTGACCTGTGAAGGTCACAATAAGGCAGGCAGGAAGGTGTTTAAAGTACATGGCAGGGACTTCCCTGGTGGTCCCGTGGTTAAGAATCTGCCTTCCAACAGAGGGGATGTGGGTTCAATCCCTAGTCTGGGAACTAAGATCCCACATGCCATGCGGGGCAACTAAGCCCGCTAGAGGCAACTACTGAGCCCGTGCACCCTGGAGCTGCAGCACCACAGCTAGAGAGACGCTAGCATGCCACAACAAAGATCCTGCGCCCCACAATCCAGACCCAATGCAGGCAAAGAAATATTTAAAAGTTAAAGAGCACAGCATTCTGGAAATCCATCTCTTTGTCTTTTCAGAGTCTGGCGCAGTGCCTGGGGCTAACACATACTCACTGGACTAACTGCACTTAAGTCAATCTTGGGTCCTATTAGGTGACATGGGAGTGGGTCTTACTGCAAATGCTAGATAAAGTGCTAAATAAATTATTTCTCCACACATGTCTTAAGCATAAGGGTATGTCTCTTTTCTATTAGAAGAGATAGGGCAGGTTTTGATGTGAATCAGTTCAGGAAGGAGCTTGGAAGGACATAGAAATTGACTCTCATGATCGTATTCAGATCTAGGATATGAAAAGTATTTGCTTTCCATCTTTTTTTTTTTTTTTTTGTAAGAACAAAGGACAGAAGTAGATCTAAGACATTCTTAAAGATGTTCTAGATTCGAGGCTTAGGATATTAAAAAGAAAGAAAGAAAGTGAAGTCGCTCAGTTGTGTCCAATTCTTTGCGACCCCATGGACTGTAGCCCACCAGGCTCCTCCATCCATGGGATTTTCCAGGCAAGAGTACTGGAGTGGGTTGCCATTTCCTTCTCCAGGGGATATTCCCAACCCAGGGATCGAACCTGGGTCTCCCCAGCAGACGCTTTATCGTCTAGACCACCAGGGAAGTATATTAGGTCATTTGATTAAGTGCTCAGTTTCTTTACCTGGAAGGTGGGACGACACTATCACCTACAGTGTTAACTACAGGTTTTGGAATGAGCAAGTGAAAATGAAAAGACAGAAAAATGATCATTCCTTAAGTACTATCTACCAAGGATTGGGCGCTTTACCTGCATCAAGTAATTTTCAGAACACAGCAACACTGTGAAAACGACCAACAGCTTTCTGGGCGCAAGAGGCTGTAGTTGTTTGAAGAGGACCAGCTTGGGGTCCGATGACACTCGGACTGAAGGCCCAGTGTGGGTGGGAAGTGGGACCCATCAGTATTTGGCCTCCAAGGCAGAAGCCGAAAGTAGCGGAGCCGGCCGCGTTTCTGCGGTAACCCGACAGGCCCGGGCTCACCTTGGTTTCTACGGTGGGCCCTTCCTTGTAGCCGACCCGTTCCTTGAAGCGGGCCAGGAAGGCCGGCTCGGCTGGCCGCACATACGACACCTGGTTCCGCTTGCTCATAGCTGCTCGGGGGTAAAACCGGCCTCCCCGGTCGCCTAGAGGATGTACAGAGGCGACGGCGCCTACTCGTGACGTCACATAGCCCCGTCCCCTGACCCAAAGCCGGGCAACATGGCGGCCTCCACGCTGGCGTCAACGTCGGACCTGAGCGCCAAATTTAAATTCGCGGCCATCTTGAATGGGAGGAATCCCCGCGCGCTGCGCGGCTGGGAGTGAGTACTGTCGCTCCGTAGGTCTCGGGACCGAGGGCTGAGGGCACGATGGCGCCCGGCTGCAAAAGTAAGTGAGGAGCCCCAGCTTCGTGACCCCGTTCCCTCCCACAAGTACAAGCTTTCCTGCTGGCCGTGAAGGGCAGGAGCGCACAGAACGGCGAGGGAGGGTGTTTGGCGTCTCTGTCTCGCCAAGACAATACATTAATGGAACAGTTGTCTTCCCGTCTGTGTATTGGGAGCACGCTAAGAGCCTGGCGCAGTTCTAGGCACTGGGGCTGAGCAGCAAAACCAAACGGAGAGCTGTCATCCAGGCGCTCCTAAGCGACGTGCTGAATCTTGCCTCTGTTCTCGGACCTTCCATTCGTCGCTGGTCCCTTCGCGAGTCCCAGTCGGGGCTGCCTGTTTTGTATCCTCACTTGAGGGTCGGCTCACACTCTCCCCACTTTCTGCTTAATTCTAGATTACTGACTTTTCTGAAGGGGAGAACCTACTATATTGTTCTATGCACCTCGTTCTCTTTTGGAGGGTCCGCTGTGGACTCTTCTTAGATAGGAGACTTTTAAAGCACACAATTCAGTGGTGTATTTACATTCTCACAATCCCGTTTTTCCTTCTCCTGGAAGTTCTTCCTTTTTTCTCACGGAGGGGAGCCTGTCGTTTTTGCTTTTGATAAACCCTTCCATTGTCCTTTGCTGTTGCTGGCTACATGCCCCACCTCTTACATTGCCTAACCCTTTAAGAAATCTTGATTTTTAAAGCCAAGAGACTGGATTTTGGACTAATTTGATGTATCTTAGTGAATGGTATAAATGGTAAGGAGGCGATGCCTGTGTTAGAAGATGAAAGAAACGGTGAATTTTTGGTTTGGTGTTTGAGTCTTCCAATAACGTTAATGCTTTTAGCTGTCAATCGTAATTCTTTTCTAATATGTTGTTTCACTTACTTTTTAGGTCGCTCGTACCATTAAAACATCATTATGCTCTCTTTTCCCATCTAAAATGTTCGTTTTCCTCCAACATTTTCAGCATTCAGAGGATATTAGCACACAAATTGGTACATTATTGGACCAAAATGTTCATTGTGCTTTCTGCACAATCACAGTGTTTGTTCAATAAATCTGGACTTAAGCAAGAGAATTGATGCCTGTGCTATAATTAGAGCATCTGTTTCTTTAATGGAAAGTATATTGTTGTCGAATCCACAGCCCATAGTTTACAGTTTGTTAGATGTCCCAGTGATGTATTTTTATAGTTGTTTTTCCCTAGAACCAGATCGGATACCAGATCTCTCATTGTAGTTTCACTGCATTTAGTACTCATCTCTGACCTCTTTAAAATAATTTTTTTAGCACATAATTGGGATAGGTCACATATTATCTCATACAGTTTCTTATATAAAATGTGAAATTCAGTGTTTTTTTTAATATATTTACAGATATGTGCAACTATCACTGTAGTCAATTTTAGAATCTTTTCATCACCTCAGAAAGAAATCTCATATCCTTGAGCTCTCACCTGCTACCTCCCCATCCCCCACCTGCCCTAAGCAACAACTAATTGGCTTGCTATCTTGTCTAGTTGTAGTCATTATTTAAAGTGGCATGCTGAAGTCTCCAACTATTATTGGTGAAGTCTCCAACTATTAATAGTCTCCAACTAAAATTGTCTTTTCTGTTCATTTCTTGTCAGTTCTTGTATTTTGGTGCTTTGTTATTAGGTAGATATGTTTTTATCTGTGTTATTTTCCTGGTGATTTGACCCTTTTATGATTATAAAATGTTCCTTTTTATCTCTAGTATCTTTGTTTTAAAGTCCATTTTGTCTGAAACCTGTGTGGCCACTCCCACTTTCTTATGATGGCTGTTTGCATGAGATAATTTTTTCATCCTTTCACTCGCAAAGTGAAAGTGTATCTTTGAATCTAAAGGGTGTTTCCTGAAGACAGTATATAGTCTGACAATCTCTGCCTTTTGATTGGGTCTGACAATCTCTGCATTTTGATTGGGTTGTTTAATCTACTCATGTGTTGTTATTGATTTGGTTGGATTCACATCTGCCATTTTACTTTTCTTTTTCTGTGTGTCTCAGGTCTTTCATGGTCCTCTGTTCTTCATTCACTGTGTTTTTGTTTAACGGTTGCTCTCGGGTTTAACATATCCATCTTAACAGCATCAGCTTCAGATTTATACTAGCTTAATTCCAGTGATATAAACATTACTCCCGTGTAGATCTATTCCCTTTTATCCTCTTTTTTGGTGTTATTATTATTATTATCTGGCTGTAATGTCTTGTGGGATGTTAGGTCCCTGACTAGGGATAGAACCCCAGCCACTGTAGTGAGAGCACAGAGCCCTACCTACTGGTCTGCCAGGGAATGCCTGGTATTATTGTTAAACACGTTAACATGTATTGTTACAAACTCAACAGTATGTTACTTTACATCTTATTCATTTCCTTAGTCTATTACAGGTTTGTTCCTACTCACCTTCTCTGAGATATTTTGGCAAATATATATATATTATGTTTCTATATGTTATACATCCAATGATACCTTATCAGTTCAGTCGCTCAGTCTTGTCTGATTCTTTGCGACCCCATGGACCGCAGTACACCAGGCTTCTCTGTCCATCGCCAGCTCCCAGAGCTTACTCAAACTCATGTCCGTTGAGTTGTTGATGCCATCCAACCATCTCCTCTGTCGTCCGCTTCTCCTCCCAACTTCAATCTTTCCCAGCATCAGGGTCTTTTCCAGTGAGTCAGTTCCTCGCATCAGGTGGCCAAAGTATTGGAGTTTCAGCTTTAGCATCAGTCCTTCCAATGAATATTCAGGACTTATTTCCTTTAGGATGGATTGGTTGCATCTCCTTGCTGTCCAAGGGACTCTCAAGAGTCTTCTCCAACACCATAGTTCAAAAGCATCAATTCTTCAGCACTCAGCTTTCTTTATAGTCCAACTCTCACATCCATACATGACCACTGGAAAAACCATAGCTTTGACTAGATGGACTAGCTTTGACCAGTTGGCAAAGTAATGTCTGCTTTTTAATATGCTGTCTAGGTTGGTCATAGCTTTTCTTCCAAAGAGCAAGCATCCTTTAATTTCATGGCTGCAGTAACCATCTGCAGTGATTTTGGAGCCCCCAAAATAAAGTCTGTCCCTGTTTCCTCATCTATTTGCCATGAAGTGATGGGACCAGATGCCATGATCTTTGTTTTCTGAATGTTGAGTTTCAAGCTAACTTTTTCACTCTCTTCTTCTACTTTCATCAAGAGGCTCTTTAGTTCTTCTTCGCTTTCTACCCTAACAGTGGTGTCATCTGCATATATGAGGTTCTTGTTATTTCTGCCAGCAATCTTGAGTCCAGCTTGTACGCTTTCTGCCATAAGGATGGTGTCATCTGCATATCTGAGGTTATTGATCTTTCTCCTGGCAATCTCAACTCCAGCTTGTGCTTCATCCAGTCCAGCATTTCTCATGATATACTCTGCATATAAGTTAAATAAGTAGGGTGACAGTATACAGCCTTGACGTACTCCTTTCCTGATTTGGAACCATGTTGTTCCATGTCCAGTTCTGACTGTTGCTTCTTGACCTGCATACAGATTTCTCAGGTGGTCTGATATTCCCATCTCTTGGAGAATTTTCCACAGTTTGTTGTGATCCACACAGTCAAAGGCTTATGATACTTTATATGCTATGCTAAATTGCTTTAGTAGTGTCTGACTGTTTGCAACCTACCAACTGTAGCCTGCCAGACTCCTCTGTCCATGGGATTTTCCAGGCAAGAATACTGGAGTGGGGATCTTAGGGATCCCCATGGGATCCAGTGGGGATCTGGAGTGAAGTGAAGAATACTTCTCCAAGGGATCTTCCTGATAGGGTTCGAACCCACTTCTCTTGCATCTCCTGCATTGGCAGGCAGGTTCTTTACCACTGGCACCACCTGGAAGCCTGATACCTTTTATGCATATTATTTTATACATTTTTATTTACAATTTTTAAAAATAAACAGGAGAAAACAGACATTTCTACGTTTTTTCTTTTTTTAATTATATGATTGCTGTAACTTGATGCTCTTTGATTTTTTTTCCACGTGAATTTGAGTTTGATTGTCTGTGATCACTTACCTGGTCTTAGGACTTAATGAAGCTCAGGTTCTTGATGTCTTGTCACAGAAAGAATTCAGTGAGAGACAAAGTGATAGGTAAGAATTGAATTTATTTAAATATAAGCACACTCTACAAATGGAGTGTGGACCATCTCAGAAGGTGAGGGGCCTCAAAATTTGGCAAGTGGTTAGTTTTTACGGGCAGGATAATTTCATAGTCTGTTGAGTGGGTGGATTATTTCAGTTACTTCACAGAAAGGGTGGAGATTTCCAGGAAGTGGGCCACTGCCCACTGTTTGTTCTTTGATTATTGTTCTTGTTCAGTTGGTAAGCCTGCTAAGACTCTTTGCCATTTCACGGACTGTAGCATGCGGGGCTTCCCTGTCCTTTACTATTTCCCAAAGTTTGCTAAAACTCATGTCCATTGAGTTGGTGTTGCTATCCAACCATCTCATCCTCTGCTGCCCCCTTCTCCTTTTGCCTTCAATCTTTCCCAGCATCAGGGCGTTTTCCAGTGAGTCAGCTCTTCACATCAAGTTGCATCAAGTGGCCAAAGTATTGGAGCTTCAGCTTCAGCATCAGTCCTTCCAATGAATATTCAGGGTTGATTTCCTTTACAATTGACTGGTTTGATATTCTGTAGTCCAAGGGACTCTCAAGAGTCTTCTCCAGCACCATAATTCAGAAGCATCCGTTCTTCGGCGCTCAGTCTTCTTTATGGTCCAACTCTCACATCCATACATGACTATTGGAAAAACTGTAGCTTTGACTATATGGACCTTTATAGGCAAAGTGATGTCTCTGCTTTTTAATATGTTGTCTAGGTTGGTCATAGCTTTTCTTCCAAGGAGCAGGTGCCTTTTAATTGCATGGCTGCAGTCACCATCTGCAGTGATTTTGGAGCCCAAGAAAATAAAGTCTGTCACTGTTTCCTCTTTTTTCTTCTATTTGCCATGAAGTGATGGGACCAGATGCCATGATTTTAGTATTTTGGATGTTGTGTTTCAACCCAGCTTTTTCACTCTTCTCTTTCACCCTCATTAAGAGAGTCTTTAATTCCTCTTTATTTTCTGCCATTAGAGGTGTTATCATGTGTATATCTGAGGTTGTTGATATTTTTCCCAGCAGTCTTGATTCCAGCTTGTGCTGCATAGAAGTTAAATAAGCAGGGTAACGATATGCAGCCTTGATGTACTCCTTTCCCAATTTTCAATCAGTCAGTTGTTCTGTGTAAGGTTCTCACTGTTGCTTCTTGACCTGCATACAAATTTCTCAGGAGATAGGTAAGATGATCTGGTATTCCCATCCCTTTGAGAATTTTTCACAGTTGGTTGTGATCCACACAGTCAAAGGCTTCCTTGTAGTCAATGAAGCAGCTGTCTTTCTGGAATTCTTGCTTTCTCTGTGATACAACGAATGTTGGCAATTTGATCTCTGGTTCCTCTGCCTCTCTGAAACCCAGCTTGTACATCTGGAATTTCTCATTTCATGTACTGCTGAAGCCTAGCTTGAAGGATTTTGAACATAACATTGCTTGCATGTGAAATGAGCATAGTTGTATGGTAGTTTGAATATTCTTTGGCATTGCTCTTCTTTTGGATTGGAATTAAAACTGACCTTTTCCAGTCTTGTGGCCACTGCTGAGTTTTCCAAATTTGCTGACATACTGTGTTCAGCACTTTGACAGCAACGTCTTTTAGGATTTGAAATGGAATTTGATATGGAATTCCGTCACCTCCCCTAACTTTGTTCCTAGTACTGCTTCCTAAGGCCCACTTGACTTCAGACTCCAGGATATCAGGCTTTAGGTGAGTGACCACACCATTGTGGTTATCGGGTCATTAAGACCTTTTTTGTATCATTCTTCTGTGTATTCTTGCCACCTCTTCTTAATCTCTTCTGCTTCTGTTAGGTCCACACCATTTCTGTCCTTTATGCTGCCCATCCTTGCAATGGGTGTGAAATTCATTGCAAGCAATGAAATGTGCCCTTGATATGTTCAATTTTCTTGAAGAGATCTCTAATCTTTCCCATTGTATTGTTTTCCTCTATTTCTCTGCATGGTTCATTGAAGAAAGCCTTCATATCTCTCCTTGCTGTTCCCTGGAACTCTGCATTCAATCGAATATTCTTTCCCTTTCTCCCTTGCCTTTTGCTTTTCTTCTTTCTTCAGCTACTTGTAAGGCCTCCTCAGACAAGCACTTTGCCCTCTTTGTTCTTTGATGATTGGCCTGAAAGATCGTGGTACTGGTTGGTATGTCCCTTAGCTTATGCTAGTATATTACAGTAAGCATATAATGAGGGTCAAGGTCCACTGGAAGTCAGATCTTCCACCATCTTTGACTGAGTTTGTTCTAACCAGTTTTTGTCGTGTCCAGTGTCTGTGTCATTCTTTTAAATGTTGTGCCCTACCCCCTTCCCTCCTGTTTGACTGAGAAGTCAACTGTTAATCTAAATTAGGTTCTCTCTTAAGTAATGACTTCCAACACTTTTACTGTGATGCATCAGTTGGTCTGTTTGTGTTTATCCTGTTTGGGATTTGTTTAACTTCCTGGATATATAGATCATTTTTTAATGGATTTTGGGAAGTTTGGGCCATTATTTCTTTGACTTTTTTCTGTTCTCTTTCTCTTCTCCCCATTTATGCATGTTGATATGCTTAATGTGGACCTACATTTCTGCAAGTTTCACTTCACTTTTCTTTTTTTTTCTCTCTGTTCTTTGGCCTTCATAATCTCTGTTGATCTTAGAGCTTGGTTGTTCTTTTTTTCTTTCAGCTCAAAGTTAATGGAATTGTGATTTCCTTTAGTTCTGGACATCTTTGTAATGGCTACTTTAAAGTCTTTTTCCTGATATCAACATGTAAGCACTCTCACAGGCTTTTTATTCTGATTTATGGGTCATACTTTCTTATTTCTTTGAATTCCTTACACTTTTTTTGTTAGAAACTAGACATCTTGGGTAATACGTTGTAGCAACTCTGGTTAAGTGGTCTCTGCATCCTCTAGGATTTATTATGTACAGCAAATAAGGAGAACATCAGAATCTTTCCAAAGCAGTCTCTCTGAACAGCAAAATTGAGGAGGTTTTAAGCTAAGGCTATATGTATATTCATGAAAGCACTTGATTGGACAGATGAAATTTAGCGTAGAGTTGGGGCAGAGGTCAACAAAGTCCAGGCTTTAGTTGACTGAAGTCTGGAGCTTCAACATCATCATTCCACCCTCTCCCTGGGTAGGAGCCTTAGGTCCTCAAGAACTCAAATATATATTGTGTGTTTCCCTTGAGTAGCCAGGAGCATGCCCCAAGGCTGCACTATTGTTTCTTGACTGCTCCTCCCTTGTTTCTGCATTCCCTCCTTTCAGTTCAGTTCAGTTCAGTCGAGTCCAACTCTTTGCAACCCCATGAATCGCAGCATGCCACGCTTCCCTGTCCATCACCAACTCCCGGAGTTCACGAAGCTCATGTCCATCGAGTCGGTGATGCTATCCAGTCATCTCATCCTCTGTCGTCCGCTTCTCCTCCTGCCCCCAATCCCTCCCAGCGTCAGAGTCTTTTCCAATGAGTCATTTCTTCGCGTGAGGTGGCCAAAGTATTAGAGTTTCAGCTTTAGCATCAGTCCTTCCAAAAAACACCCAGGATTGATCTTTAGAATGGACTGGTTGGATCTCCTTGCAGTCCAAGGGACTCTCAAGAGTCTTCACCAACACCACAGTTCAAAAGCATCAATTCTTCGGCTCTCAGCTTTCTTCACAGTCCAACTCTCACATCCACACATGACCACTGGAAAAACCATAGCCTTGACTAGATGGACCTTTGTTGGCAAAGTAATGTCTCTGGTTTTGAATATGCTATCTAGGTTGCTCATAACTTTTCTTCCAAGGAGTAAGCGTCTTTTAATTTCATGGCTGCAGTCACCATCTGCAGTGATTTTGGAGCCCCCCAAAATAAGGTCGGATACTGTTTCCACTGTTTCCCCATCTATTTCCCATGAAGTGATGGGACCAGATGCCATGATCTTCATTTTCTGAATGTTGAGCTTTAAGCCAACTTTTTCACTCTCCACTTTCACTTTCATCAAGAGGCTTTTTAGTTCCTCTTCACTTTCTGCCATAAGGGTGGTGTCATCTGCATATCTGAGGTTATTGAGATTTCTCCCGGCAATCTTGATTCCACCTTGTGCTTCGTCCAGCCCAGCGTTTCTCATAATGTACTCTGCATATAAGTTAAATAAGCAGGGGGACAATATACAGCCTTGACGTACTCCTTTTCCTATTTGGAACCAGTCTGTTGTTCCATGTCCAGTTCTAACTGTTGCTTCCTGACCTGCATACAGGTTTCTCAAGAGGCAGGTCAGGTGGTCTGGTATTCCCATCTCTTTAGGAATTTTCCACAGTTTATTGTGATCCGCACAGTCAAGGCTTTGGCATAGTCAATAAAGCAGAAATAGATGTTTTTCTGGAACTCTCTTGCTTTTTCGATGATGCAGTGGATGTTGGCAATTTAATCTCTGGTTCCTCTGCCTTTTCTAAAATCAGCTTGAACATCTGGAAGTTCACGGTTCACGTATTGCTAAAGCCTGGCTTGGAGAATTTTGAGCATTACTTTACTAGCGTGTGAGATGAGTGCAATTGTGTGGTAGTTTGAGCATTCTTTGGCATTGCCTTTCTTTGGGATTGGAATGAGAACTGACCTTTTCCAGTCCTGTGGCCACTGCTGAGTTTTCCAAATTTGCTGGCATATTGAGTGCAGCACTTTCACAGCATCATCTTCCAGGATTTGAAATAGCTCAACTGGAATTCCATCATGTCCACTAGCTTTGTTCATAGTGATGCTTTCTAAGGCCCACTTGACTTCACATTCCAGGATGTCTGGCTCTAGGTGAGTGATCACTCCATCGTGATTATCTGGGTTGTGAAGATCTTTTTTGTACAGTTCTTCGGTGTATTCTTGCCACCTCTTCTTAATATCTTCTGCTTCTGTTAGGTCCATACCATTTCTGTCCTTTATCGAGCCCATCTTTGAATGAAATGTTCCCTTAGTATCTCTCATTTTCTTGAAGAGATCTCTAGTCTTTCCATTTCTGTTGTTTTCGTCTTTTTCTTTGCACTGGTTGCTGAGGAAGGCTTTCTTATCTCTCCTTGCTATTCTTTGGAACTCTGCATTCAGATGCTTATATCTTTGCTTTTCTCCTTTTCTTTTTGCTTCTTTTCTTTTCAAAGCTGTTTGTAAGGCCTCCTCAGACAGCCATTTTGCTTTTTTGCATTTCTTTTCCATGGGGATGGTCTTGATCCCTGTTCCCTGTACAATGTCATGAACCTCCGTCCATAGTTCATCAGGCACTCTATCAGATCTAGTCCCTTAAATCTATTTCTCACTTCCACTGTATAATCATAAAGAAATTTGGTTTAGGTCATACCTGAATGGTCTAGTGGTTTTCCCTACTTTCTTCAATTTAAGTCTGAATTTGGCAATAAGGAGTTCATGATCTGAGCCACAGTCAGCTCCCAGTCTTATTTTTGCTGACTGTATAGAGCTTCTCCATCTTTGGCTGCAAAGAGTATAATCAGTCTGATTTTGGTGTTACCATCTAGTGATGTCCATGTGTAGACTCTTCTCTTATGTTGTTGGAAGAGGGTGTTTGCTATGACCAGTGCGTTCTCTTGGCAAAACTCTATTAGCCTTTGCCCTGCTTCATTCCTTATTCCAAGGCCAAATTTGCCTGTTACCCCAGGTGTTCCTTGACTTCCTTTTGCATTCCAGTCCCCTATAATGAAAAGGACATCTTTTTTGAGTGTTAGTTCTAAAAGGTCTTTTAGGTCTTCATAGAACCATTCAACTTCAGCTTCTTCAGCGTTATTGAGTGGGGCATAGGCTTGGACTACTGTGATATTGAATGGTTTGCCTTGGAAACAAACAGAGATCATTCTGTTGTTTTTGAGATTGCATCCAAGTACTGCATTTTGGACTCCTTTGTTGACCATGATGGCTACTCCATTTCTTCTAAGGGATTCCTGCCCACGGTAGTAGATATAATGGTCATCTGAGTTAAATTCACCCATTCCAGTCCATTTTAGTTCGCTGATTCCTAGAATGTCGACATTCACTCTTGCCGTCTCTTGTTTGACCACTTCCAATTTGCTTGATTCATGGACCTGACATTCCAGTTTCCTATGCATTTTTGCTCTTTTACAGCATCGGACCTTACTTCTATTACCAGTCGCATCCACAACTGGGTATTGTTTTTGCTTTGGCTCCATCCCTTCATTCTTTCTGGAGTTATTTCTCCACTGGTCTCCAGTAGCATATTGGGCACCTACCGACTTGGGGAGTTCCTTTTTCAGTATCCTATCATTTTGCCTTTTTATACTGTTCATGGGGTTCTCAAGGCAAGAATACTGAAGTGGTTTGCCATTCCCTTCTCCAGTGGACCACATTCTGTCAGACCTCTCCACCATGACCCGCCCTTCTTAGGTGGCCCCACACGGCATGGCATAGTTTCATTGAGTTAGATAAGGCTGTGGTCCATGTGATTAGATTGACTAGTTTTCTGTGACTATGGTTTCTATGTCTGCCCTCTGATGCCTCTTGCAACACCTACCGTCTTACTTGGGTTTCTCTTACCTTGGATGTGGGGTCTCTCTTCATGGCTGCTCCAGCAAAGCGCAACCACTTCTCCTTACCTTGGATGAGTGGTGTCTCTTCACAGCTGCCCCTCCTGACCTTGAACGTGGAGTAGCTCCTCTCAGCCCTCCTGCCGAGATCATTAATTATCCCTCCCTTAAGATCATTAATTACTGAGACCTGTTGAAGGGCAAACATTGGGCCAGGCTTAGATCACAAAATGGATTTAGCCACAATGAGTTCTTTTATGTTGAGAAAGCCATTTTTGGTTCACTTTCTGCAGGGACCCCTTAACCAGTCTGCTCACAGTTAGAATAGGTAGGAAGATCGAGGCCTGTCCCCTGACCTGCCCAGGCCAGGGACCCTGGAGACTGATGAGTGTGAGCAACTGAAGAACAGGCTAGAAGAATGGGGTTTTTATGTTGCACTCTAAAAAATCTTTACTGACTTCTTATCTTTTTTTCTAGCTGAGTTACGCAATGTGACAAACTGTCAGTCTAACCAACCAAGGTAAGGAAAAAATATTAAGAATGAGGCCGAAAGAATTAAGGGTGTAGTATTCCAAAAACAACCATTTAGCATAGTAAGCGATCCTTGTTTCAGTGTTAACCTTTGTCCTCAGCTACTTGGAAATACAGAACAATCATGTCTCCTCTCTAGCCCTATCTTCTCAATTTCCAGGTTAAAAGATGAAATCAATAACATAGTTCTCCTTTAGAATGACTTAGTTTATTATTGCTTTTAAGAGGGAAACCAGAGATAAGCAAAGTTTCGAACTACTTTTCAGTTAGTTTCAAGTAGTAAAGTCTTGAAAATGGCAATTGTGAAGAGATCAGAGGAAGTTATAAATCAGTAAAGGGTTTGGGTCATGTGTGACTCTTGAAAAGCGGTCAGTGTCAACTGACAGATTTTGGGCTTGTTGGGGAAACTTGACCCAGGAACACTAGAGGCAATAGGAGGCTCAGATTCTTTTTCTCCTGTAAATTGAGCTACTACGTCTTTTGTCTTTAGTAATGAAGGTGATGCTATCAAAGTTTTCGTACGAATACGCCCACCTATAGAGGGTTCTGGATCAGCTGATGGAGAGCAAAACTTATGCTTATCTGTGCTGTCTTCTACGACTCTCCGGCTGCACTCCAACCCTGAGCCTAAGACCTTCGTGTTTGATCATGTGGCCAACATGGACACGACTCAGGTAATGATAATTTGGGGAGCTCCACTTATCATTTGGGACATACAAGATTCTGTTACTTGGGAGAATTTCATTTCTGATTTCACCAGTTCAACAGATCTCAAGTAAGTAAGGAAGCGCACATATTCCATTAGCATTTTAGATTTAATTTCATTAAATATTTTTCTGCCTCCGTCAAAGTTTGAACAGCATGACAAGCCTGTTTTACTTTCCCTCTCCAACCAGTGATGGAGGTTATTGAAAGTATACTTTTGAGAACCCCTGGATGATTGATAAGTAAAGTTGAACTGCCTAGTTTAAGAATATCTTAGTTCTGGCTGCTGTTACACAAATAGAAGACTGGGTGGTTTAAACAATAAACATCTATTTCTCAGAGTTCTGGAGGTTGGGAAATCCAAGAGCAAGTGCCAGAGATGCAGTGTCTTGTGAGGACTCCCTAGATTGTAGACAGCTTCCTTCTACTGTGTCCTCACGTGGTGGAAAGAGAGAATCCTGTGTGTCTTTTGTTATCAGGGAACTCAGGCATACCTTGTTTTATTGCACTTTGCAGATACTGGGTTTATTTATATACAATTGAAGGTTTGTGGCAACTCTGCATTTTTCCAACAGCATTGCTCACTTCATGTCCTTGTGTCACACTGTGGTCAATATTTCTTGAAATATTTCATACTTTTTCATTTGTGACCCCATATCCTTTGTGACTATATATTTGTAATGGTGATCTGTGATCAGAAATGTTTGATGTTACTGTTGTAACTCTTTGCATTTTTTAGCAATAAAGTATTTTTATATTAAGACCATATACATTGTTTTCTTAGAAATAATCTGTCCCACACTTAATAGACTATAGTATAGTATAAATTTAACTTTGATATGGACTGGAAAACTGAAAAGTTCATGTGACTCGCTTTGCTGCTATATTCACTTTATTGAGATTGTCTGGAAATGAACCTACAATATCTCCAAGGTGTGTCCATACTGGATCACTAGGGCTCCAGTCTCATGATTACTTACTTCCCAAGGACCCCATTTCCAAATACCATCACACTTGGGCTTAGTATTTCAATGTGGGAATTTTAGGGAGGTTACAGAAATTCAAGGGCTTCCCACACAGCTCACTGGTAAAGAATCTGCCTGCCAAGCAGATGTGGTTTCGATCCCTTTGTCGGGAAGATCCCCTGGAGAAGGAAATGGCAACCCACTCCAGTATTCTTACTTGGAGAATCCCATGGACAGAGGAGCCTGGTGGGCTACAGTTCATGGGGTTGCAAATGAGTTGGACATGACTTATTGACTAAAACCACTTAGAGAGTGATCAACGTAAGATTACTATGGTGTTGGGACTTCCTTGATGGTCCAGTGGTTAAGACTCATCCCTCGTGGGGGAACTAAGATTCCCACGTGCTGCAGGGCACAGCCAAAAAAATAATTACTATGCTTTCAATAACTTGCTAATTAAGAACAATTTGGTTAAAATCTAGTCAGCACTGTTCACTGAAACTTTGTGTGGTAATAGAAATGTTCTGTATCTATGCTGTCCATTGCATTAGCCTTTAGCCACACATGGTTATTTAAGTTTAAATTAATTAAGATTAATTAAAATTTAAAACCCACCTTTTCAGATTATTAGTTTCTCAGATGTCCTAGCCACATGTGGCTAGTCATGTGTGATATATGAATAGTGTGTCTGAGGACCTGACTTTAATAGCCACATATGGCTAATGTTTATTGCATTGGACATCACACATATTGTGTTCCCTCGTAATACACATGATTTGCGTTTTTGGTGACACATAGATTTTTAGATCTTTTTTTTCATCTAGGACATGTCTGAAAAATGGAAATAGAAAGCGAGTCACATATATATTAATAATTTAAAAAATTTTAATAGCTACAGTTTTGGCTGTTCTGCATACCTTGCAGGATCTTAGTTCCCTGACCAGGGATCGAACCTGGGCCCTCAGAAGTGAGAACACCGAGTCCTAACCACTGGACCACCAAGGAATTTCCTAGTAACTACATCTTTAAAAAATTAAAAAGAAATGTGTAAAATTAATTTTAATTCTGTATCTTATTTGACCTTGTATATCTAAAATGCATTTCAACATGTAATGAACATAAAGCAAGTTATTAATGAGGTATTTTCCATTGTTTTTTTCATGTTCAACCTTTCAAAACTGATGATTGTTTTATATTTACAACACATCTCAAATTGAACTAGACACACTTCAGGTGCTCTGTAGCCATGTGTGACTCATGGCTGCTAATACTGGGCAGTGCAGGTGTCTAATTCTTGGTTTGTTAATACAAGTGCATCTGTTGTTGTACAGTCACTCAGTTGTGTCCGACTCTTTGCGACCCCATGAACTGCAGCCTGCCGGGCTTCCCTGTCCTTCAGCATCTCCCAGAGTTCACTCAAACTCATGTCCATTGAGTCAGTGATGTCATCCAACCATCTCATCCTCTACTGTCCCCCTCTCCCAGCTTCAGGGTCTTTTCTAATGATGCATCTACTTGTATATAAAAAAGAAAGGAAAAATCAGATAAAAGTTTGTGGGAAAAGTACTGAAGAACATATAGGGTTATGTATTTTATGCTAATAGCAGTATAATATTGTGTGCAACATGCTAATTTCTATATAAAGTCTAGATGTGGGGTTTAAATCTATAATTGCATAGCAGATTAATGGATATAATTATGTTTACAGCTTTATTATCTTAGATATTTTAGCCTTTTTTTGTATAGTGGATATAATTTTCACATTGCAAATGACAATTTACACACAAATTCTATTATATTTTGGAATGTCATTTAGGGAAAACATTTTCATTTTTGTAAAATGTTAACATATTTGGTGCTTACATTTATAGGAGTCTATGTTCTCAACTGTGGCCAAAGGCATTGTGGAGTCTTGCATGAGCGGTTACAATGGCACCATCTTTGCATAGTAAGTTGTCTCCTGTGTTCTTATACAAGGTTAAATAGTAAGTGTTTGTTTCCTATGGCTGCTGTAACAGATGACCACATACTTAAGTGGCTTGAAACAACACAAATTTATTATCTTACAGTGTTGTGAGTCAGAAGTCCGACAAGGCTCTCTGAGCTAAAATAAAGGTGTCAGCAGGACTGTGTTTTGCTTTTAGGCCATCTCAGCAGACAGAGCTTGGTAATATGTGCACATATACTAAGTCATGTGTGGAGACATATCTACAATTGTTTCTGTTCTTGTCTGTTTCTTTTGAATATATACAGTAAGCTAGACTTGAGTTCATGCTGCTGCTGCTGCTGCTAAGTCGCTTCAGTCGTGTCCGACTCTGTGCGACCCCATAGATGGCGGCCCACCAGGCTCCCCTGTCCCTGGGATTCTCCAGGCAAGAACACTGGAGTGGGTTGCCATTTCCTTCTCCAATGCATGAAAGTGAAAAGTGAAAGTGAAGTCACTCAGTCATGTCCAACTCTAGCGACCCCATGGACTGCAGCCCACCAGGCTCCTCCATCCGTGGGATTTTCCAGGCAAGAGTACTGGAGTGGGGTGCCATTGCCTTCATGCTAATGTCTGACTAATCCAAGGATTGAGAATTGACGTGGGTTCATTCTAACCTTCCTTTCTTTTTTATCTGTAACTTCCTGGCTGACAGAAATCTGGATTCCTATTGCTATCATCCATTTATTTATTTGTTCAGCCCTAGTACACATGCAAAGCAGTTTCCAAATTGTTATCGTGGATCCCTGTGAGAAACAATTTTACTGAGTACATTGTTGATGCACAGATCCTTTTTTTCCCTTAAGTCCTACAATTTCTAATCAAAACCTCCTTTTGTCAGCTTAGGTCAGCTCCTTTTCTGCCTACTGCCTTCAGTGCAGTGTGTCATGAACTTGTAATCAGTTAGATGCATTTCATCCCAGGGTCTCTGACATCCTAGTTTGATGTGTTTTGCTTGTTTATTGGTCACCCTTTGTGATGTACGGTTTCTTAGTGTATTGACAGTTGCAGAGTCATGTTTTTGGCACGCCTAATGAAGAGAGCAGTCGCTTTCCCTTCAAAGTTCCTGTTGTTGCATTCATAGTCAACCACTTCTTTTTCTCCCAGCCGCTGGATACACTAATATATTTTCCATTGCTCTTTTGCCTTTTCCAAAGAAATCACACAATATGTAGCCTTTTGCTTAGTAAAGTGTACTTGGGATTTTTCTGTGTTGTTGCATCCATCAATAGCTTTTTCTTTCTTTCTATCTTTCTCTGATTGCTTCCAGTTTTTAGTGATTATGAATGTTAGTACGAACATTCAAATATTGGGTTTTATGTGAACGTAAGTTTTCAAATCACTTGAGTAAATACCTGGAGATACAGTTGCTGGGTCCTATAGTATGAGGAACTATCAAACTGTCTTCAAGATGTATATTGAAAGTGCATGATGATGGGAATTCCCTGGTGAGCCTGTTATTTGGACTTGGTGCTTTCACTGCAGTGGCCTGGGAAAGGAAACTAAGATCCTGTAAACCCCTCAGTGCAGCCAAAATAAAGTGCACAATGATTGTGAATTTCTAAGTATTGGCAGCCTTCAAATATTGCTCTAGATTTAATATTAGAATGTAAGCTGACAATCTTGGCAGGTATACAAGGTGAATTTTATAATTATTTTTTCCTTTTCTCCTAGCAACAGACTTCCTAATTTTATCTAGAACCAGAAGTTTTTAATAGAATGTAGTGAATTTAGTGAATTATATAGTTCATTTTGAATAGTTGATTTTTGTGTGTGTGTATGTACCCTTGGTTTATCCATAATAGGCTCAAAATAAAAGAAAATAAAAATCCAGAAGTCTGAAGCTTGGGTTCATCTTGCACACACTTTCTTCCTTGAAAATTTCCCTTTGCCTTTCATGCTTGCTTTTCAGTTGTGTTCAGCAGAACTAAATGTTCTCTCTTCATCCGTGAAGCACTTAACCATTTTCTCATATTTCTTCTCAAGAGAAGAAAGGATTTTTTCTCAGAATATTTTGAGTGGTAAGGCTCGAAAATGAAATCCCCAGTAACCGGAGATTATGTATCTTCAAAGTGTTTCCTGTAGGCATACTAATCATAGTATTTAGTTTGAAAATTACTTTTGGTAGTTGAGGGTAGAAAGGAGAAGTACATGGAGAGAAGTGAGCATTGATTTGTTGGTTGAATGAGCATACTTTCTGGTTCATGAGCTATTTTTAAAAATATTTATTTATTTAATGTATTGGCAGCACCAGTTGTTAGTTGCGACATGTGGGATCTTGTTTCCTGACCAGGGATCGAACGTGAGCTCCCAGAATTGGAAGCATGGAGTCTTAGCCACTGGACTGCCAAGGAAGTTCCTAAAGTTATTGTCAATAGTGTCCCCTTCACTTTCAAGCAGGGCACGCAGCAATATCCATTTCTCATTCTAAGTTAACTAAAGAACTTATCTCCAACCTGCTTCCAAAAGAAATAGGTAAACAAGCAGATTATGCTGTTTTCTAGCTCTCGGGGCATTGAACCAAAAAGTAAACTCAAAATTTTATGTTTGTGCTATGAATCCAAGCTAAACACATTTATCATCCTAACTGACAACTATATTCAACTTAAGTTTTTATTTTTGTATTTTGTTTGTTACCCCTGTTTCTCAGGGTACCTGAGAAATCATGACACTACCCAAAATAAGCCTATAGCCTAAGGATGTTTTTAATTGTTTTATTTTTAGTATGACAATATCTTGGTTCCTTTTAAAGGCAGAATTTAGGAGAATTGCTGCATTATTTAAAACAGAAAAAAATTAGGAAAAAAATCCAGTTGGTTCTGGTTCAATAAATTATGATACATTCGTGGAGTACTACGTAGCCATTAAACATAAAGAGGTAGATTTCTATTTACCCATGTAGAAAAATGTCTGAAATTAAGGGGGAAAAAAAACAGGTTGCAGAGAAGTATGAATAACATCATTCCAATTTTATAAATAAAAATTAAATGAAAACTCTGATGGCTGTGTTTGTATACTCTGGAAGGACTTATCAGACAATTAAGAGTAGTTAGCTCTTAGTAGTAGAATAGGAGAGAAAGAAAATGGATCATTCACTTTTTACCTGGTATAAATTTTAAGAAAGAAAGAAAATTAGTTCTTTGTGGGGAAAATTTATATACTAGTAGACTGTATTAAAATTAGGTAGTCTGCCGTCTATGGGATCGCACAGAGTCAGACACGACCGAAGTGACTTAGCAGCAGCAGCAGACCATATTAAAATTAGGTAGTCTTCTAAATTATACGTGTGAAAATAATATATAAAACATTCTTTTTTACAGTGGACAGACTGGTTCAGGGAAAACATTTACCATGATGGGTAAGTAAACTAGAGATTAACATTTACTGGCTTAGTCTGCTCTTTCGTGATAACAGAACTTAGCATGTTTTTTGGAAAGTCATACTTTCTGTGTATGATGTTGAACTCATGAAATTAGGGTCATTTCCCACATTCTTGTCAGATTACGACTTCCATTATATAACAGTGAAATCTGTGTTTTTGGCTATTTCCAGTTTAAAGCTTAGCACAGAATATGTGCTTAACTAACAACTTTTGAAGAGGGTTTAATGAATTTTTATATATTTATATACCCCTATAACCACTCTTCTGATCAAAATTCCTAATCAGTAACTACTCCCACTCCACCCCATGATGTATGTATTACTCTGACTTCTGTGTCACTAGTTTCGCTGGGTTTTGCACTTCTGTGAGTGACATTTTACTGTGTTTACTCTTTTATGTCTGGAGTCTTTCTGTCAGCATGAAGACTCTGAGATTCACTCATGTTATTGCATGTAGTAGTAGTTTATTTCCATTACTGTATAATATATTATTGTATGAGTAGACCACATTTTCCATTCTGCTGTTGCTAGAGAGTTTTAGACCCCGTGAATAATGGTGTTATGGACATTTTTTTCTTGTATGTGTCTTTTAAAATTCATTTCTGTTGAACTTTAAACTTCTGGGAGTGGACTTGCTGGGTCACGGTATGTGTACGTTCAGCTTTTGTAGGTAGGGCCATGATAGAGATGTGTCACCGTGGAATTTCCCAGTGCTCCATGTACATGTCCACACTTCATATTGTCCTTTTTAAAAATTTTAGTTGTTCTGGAGTGTGTGTAGTACTGTCTCATTGTGTTTTTATTTGCACTTCCTTGATTTCCATTGACCACCTTTTATATATTTATTGAACATTTAAATAGCCTCTCTGTTAAATGCACATTCAAGCTTTTTTTCTTATTTAAAAATTAGCATATCGTTTTCTTACTCATTTGTGGGGATTCATAAAATAGGTTAGCTCTTTGTCTATAATATAGATGACAAATTTTTCTCTAGTTTTTTTCTGTTGGCTTACTTAAGTATTTCTTATGCCAAAATTTTAATTTTTATATGGTTGAATTTCAGGGTTGTTTTTTTTTTAATGGTTTCTGAATTGTGAGTTTTAGTAAGAAAGGTCTTCCTTTCTCTGAAATTACAGCAACATACATATAAGTGAGTACTAAAAATATGCCAGGCACTCTTCAAGGCTCTGGTGGTCTGTTCAAATAAAAGGCAATGTCAAGGCTCTCTTGGAGCTTATAATTCTCATGGGGGATGTACAATTGAAAGCAAATAAATATCTTAGCACTTATGCCAGAGGTAATAAGTAATATGGGCTTCCCTAGTGGCTCATTTGGAGAAGGCAATGGCACCCCACTCCAGTACTCTTGCCTGGCAAATCCCATGGACGGAGGAGCCTGCTAGGCTGCAGTCCATGGGGTCGCAAAGAGTCAGACACGACTGAGCAACTTCACTTTCACTTTTCACTTTCATGCATTGGAGAAGGAAATGGCCACCCACTGCAGTGTTCTTGCCTGGAGAATCCCAGGGACGGGGGAGCCTGGCAGGCTGCCGTCTCTGGGGTCGCACAGAGTCGGACACAACTGAAGTGACTTAGCAGCAGCAGCAGCAGCAACAGTGGCTCGTTGGTAAAGAATCTGTCTGCTGAGCAGGAGATGCGGGTTCAGTCCTTGGGTCAGGAAGATCCTCTGGAAGAGGAACTGGCAACCCACTGCAGTATTCTTGTCTGGGAAATCCCAAGGACAGAGGATCCTGTGGGCTATAGCCCATGGAGTTTCAGAGTTGGACATGACTTAGTGACTAAACAGCAGCAGTAATAAGTGCTGTGAAGAAAAATAAGGGGATAAAAAGGAGCAGGGGGTACTGTTTTAGGTTGATGAGTCAGAGAGGCCTCTTGGGGTGACATTTGAAGAGACTTAATGAAATGAGAAGGAACCTTGAGACCATAGGAGAAGAATCTTCTGCAGAGGGGCTGTCCCTGCAAATTCACAGGCAAGCCCTAAGTTGGGAGTATGCTGAAAAGTATTCAGGGAACAGCAAGAAGACACATGGGGCTAGAGTGGAATTTTCCAGAATTAGGGGCAGGTTGGAAATGTAGCCAGAGGGCAAGTCATGGATTTTGGATTTTTTTTTTGAGGGGATGTGAAGTCATGGGAAGGTTTGTTGTTTGTTTGTTTTTAAGAAGCATTGCACGAAGTGATGTTAAATTAAAAGTACTACTCAGGCAGCTGAATGGAGTAGAGACTATAAGAAGGGGTTAGAACAGAAGCAGGATTGCGAGCCGAGTCAGGAGACCAGGCAAGAGATGATAAGGTAACTGTAACGAGTGTGCTGAATATCTTTGTATAGGATTTAGCAGGAAAATGTTAAAAAATTATCTGCACATACTCTAATATTCTGTCCTCTGTGTTCTTTACTTCCATTTTTCTACCGTTTGTGTATATATACATATATACACACACACACACACATATATTTAAGGTACAGTTTACAGGATCCATTTAATATAATTTAGATACAGCACATCAAGATGATGATAATATTTTAAAATTTATTTTCTGTAGCTTTCTTGCATACACCAGCATTTTCTTAGTTCCTGTGGTCTCTAAGGTATAATTATCTAATACGTACAGTAACTTTTAGATCTTTTCTAGCTATATAATTTTTTCTGCTAAACATAGCTAGTTTGAATTAATATTCCAAAAACTCTTACTACTTACATATCTACATATTTTTCTCCAGTGTTAACAAAATAAGGGTAGGATTCCTCTTCAGTTTTCTCTCTGTATAGAAATCTTGTGACATATTCCTACAGTATCTTTGTTACCACCCTGGCTTTTATTGCCCAATTAAGAAAATGCTAGCTAATGCTAATTTTTATACCCTGTGAGTTAGTTATTTCCATTATTATCTCCATTTTATAGTGAAAGACTCAAAGAGATTAAGTATTTAATTAGCCCGTGGCCACACTGCCAGTTTATAAAGGTCATCCTAGACGACTGAATGTCTTATGCAACAGTAAAGTATAATTGCTTATTATTTCTGCTAATTTTGATATCTGCAGAAGGAAACATTTCAAGCTTGGGACTTCAATGGATTTTTTAATTTATCAAACAACAGCTGCTTTTTCAAATGGCTTAGTGACTATCATGCACCTGTTGATAGGCTGATTCTCTTATGCTGTCTCTTACCACAGATTAACTTGTTTGGGAGCCCAGAAGAAACTGATTATACAATGTATCTTCTGTTAAATTGTCTTTCACTGTTGCCATTTTGAAGGACTTCTGTTACAGAATAAAAATGAGCAGTTACATATCTGTGTTTTTTTATGTTTTTCTTTAGGACCATCTGAATCTGATAATTTTTCTCATAATCTGAGAGGAGTAATCCCTCGAAGTTTTGAATATTTATTTTCCTTAATTGAACGTGAAAAAGAGAAGGTAAAACTTACTGTAAAAATAAAGGGAATTCCATGCAATATCTACTTTTGAGTAGTTAACTACTAATAATAGTTCATGATACATGGAGGGGTATAACTGGTCATCTACACGTGGATAGGCTAGAGTGGTATAAAAAATCCTTCAGTTCTCAAGATAAAATTAAGGATTCTGGGTTTTCTATTTCTAAAGGTTTTAGTCTATAAAACATGCATCATCCTTGACCTGACATTAAAAGAAAGTAGAAAGTAGTGCTTCTTTAGACACTCAGATTTTACAAAAGAGAAAGTGTAAAGAAAATCTTAACTGAGGAAAACAGATTCATGAATCCATATCACCTACCTGCACCTAGGCTGACAGTAGTAACGGGCCATCTTTACCTGCTACCATCTGACCATGATCTTGCTTCACACTTGGTGTGGCTCTGTTGTCCTGGCTACGTGGGCTTCCATTTTGCATTAGCTCCCAGATTGGGCCATTCTCTTTATTGTGCATTGTTACCTTAGTGAATTCCAGGCTTAAGGGCCATTAGTGTTCTGTATTCTATTACCTATGTGCCAGGGAGACTGATATATAACATTGAGTTACCACTTAACTCCTTTGCAGAAACTCTCTCTTACCATTGTGGTTAGACAAGCATATTATGTGCCAGTGAAATAGATTTAGTGACGTGCATTTCTGTGGTTAGAAATCCTATAGCAAGGCTTTTTATTTTTTGTAAGAGAGGCTTTTAAAATGCCTTATTTTCTGTCATTTGGAAAATATAACACTTGATTCAGATACACTTATGAGGAAGTCCAGTATATGACAGATGAAACTAGAACTGCTATTTTCATCACAAGGAAAAAAAGTTATGTAACTATGTATGGTGATGGATGTTAACTAGACTTATGATCATTTTGCAGTATATACAAATATCAAATCATTGTGTTGTATGCCTGAAACTAGTGTAATGCTCTATATCCATTATACCTCAATTAAGGGAAAAATGGAATTGCCCGTTTGGCATGCTCAAGTCCTAGTTCCCTATCTTGGTTCTCAGGTACTGTTGAAAATGTCAGGGCTCCTGGGACCACGGTTTGATGCTGCTTAAAACTGTTAATGATGTGTTGAAACTAGTAACCTATGTTTTTAAACTGACTTTGAAGTATCTTGTATTGTGTAAAGGATAATATTGTAGGAAATTTATATGTTGTGAAGTGAGTGAAAAGATGAGTGCTCAGGAAAGGTAGGGATGAACTCATGACAATATCACTAAACCAGGCTTCTCTTTTACAGGCTGGACTTGGAAAGAGTTTTCTTTGTAAGTGTTCATTTATTGAGATCTACAACGAGCACATCTATGACCTGCTGGACTCTGCATCGGCTGGACTGTACATAAGGGAGCATATTAAGAAGGGGGTCTTTGTTGTTGGTGCAGTAGAACAGGTGGTGACCTCAGCAGCTGAAGCCTATCAGGTACCCTACATCGAATGATTGCTCCGTAGACAACATAGCATGCTGTGAAGAAGGCCTTGACCTCAAAAAAAAGAAAGAATTGTGTTACTAAAGATGTTTTGTTAAGCCATAGCCAGGATGTTCATGAGAAGGAAAGAAAAAGAGTATGACCATATTTTATAAATTTCCCCTTTGTTAAAATAGATGTTTGACTCCTTGATTTTGGGTTAGTTTGGTATTGTTCATTCTGTTCATTCACTGTCTGTCTGTCTGCACCGGGCCTGAGTTGTGGCCTGCAGAATCTAGTTCCCTGACCAAGGATTGAACCTGGGCCCCTTGCATTGGGAGTGCAGAGTCTTAACCGCTGGAGCACCAGGGAAGTCCCACACTTTTTTTAAGCTAATAGTATTTTGAAATTTGTCTCATGTTTGAGTGAGGATTCTTCTTTCTCTTTGCAGCTGTGTAAATGTCATTATTTATCTAATATTTAATATACAGTATTTGGTGTTATGAAAAGGAAGCATGAATTAATTAACCAAAAAATAAAAGGTATAAACAATTTCATTTTTATGCTGTGACTGCTTAATAGGGTTATAACAGCTCTATTCATTGAGTATATATGCTGAAGCCTATACTAACTTCTTTGTATACATTATTTCATTTAATTTTTTATCTGCTTTTGAGGTAAGCTAATAATTTCTTTATTTATCCAATACATATTGTGACCTTGCCACTCAAAAATGTAGTTCTCATACTATCAGTGTCACCTGGGAGCTTGTTAGAAATGCAGGATCTCAGCCTCTACTTCATGTCTATTGAATCAGAATCTGAATTTTAATGGGACTAGGTGGTTAGCGTGCATATTACAGTTTGAGATGTTCTGCACTGTGAGGGAGGTACCCACATTCCCATTTTACACATATGGGACTGAGCCTTGAAAAGGTCACTTGGCCCCAGACCACACAACTGGTAGATGTGGAGACAAGGGTTGAACTGGTATTCATCTGATTTTAGAGCCTGCTATCTGAACCTTCATGTAGCCTGCCTGCCACAGGGAACAGGAAGTAAAAACAAATACTCTGTAGACCAAAAGGACTGATAAAGCTTTGGGCTTGAAGGTAATTTTGAGATTTATCTGACTTCTCATAATTTTGGTTAAGAAAAGGGTTTAGAGAGATTTTACGACTTGCATTAATACAAATAGAGAAATGGCAAAACCCATTCTAGATCCTATGCCTTCTGATTTCCTGCTTGTTTGGTCTCATGACCTAGAGAAGAAACAAAAAAGGAAAGGGAAAGGAAAATTAGCGTGTGTACTTGCGTATGTTGCTCAGTAGACCAGTAGTCTCACACCACCCTTTACAGATTTCCTGCTGATGTTTGTAGCTGTTGTGAAAATGTGGAAGTTGTGATTGTGTATTTTCCTTTTGCCTAGGTGTTGTCTGGAGGGTGGAGAAACAGACGTGTCGCCTCAACATCAATGAATAGAGAATCCTCTAGGTCTCATGCAGTCTTTACAATTACAATAGAGTCAATGGAGAAAAGCCATGAAACTGTGAATATACGGACCTCTCTTCTCAATCTGGTAGATTTGGCAGGATCTGAAAGGCAAAAGGACACCCATGCAGAAGGCATGAGATTAAAGGTAAGATTGGAATTACGGTCTTCAATTCAACTTGACTGAGAATTAGAAGTCAATACCAAGCTCAGTATTTTGATGGCTACAAAGTGTTAAGAAATTGGTTCTATCCTAAAGGTATAGAAACTTTTGTGGTAGTGTAGGGACAGTAAACATAATGGGGTATGACAAGCTTCAGGAGCAAGAGTATTTGAATTCACTGTCACCCAAAAAGGCCGATGGTATGAGTGGTAGAGGAAGAAGGATATAACATGCCCCTTACTTGGGGGAAGCGTGGGAAAGAAGTAGTTCTGGAGTTAAGGGTTAAAGACTTCATTCTAGGCTAAGGCATTACCAGAGGTCCTCAGTAATATGAACTACTAATGTATATACGTATTGTGGTCTTCCCAGGTGGCTGAGTGGTTAAAGAATCTGCCTGCAGTGCAGACGTGGGTTCAGTCCCTGGGTCAGGGAAGATCCCCTGGAGGAGGGTACAGCAACCCACTCCAGTATTCTTGCTTGGAGAATTCCATTGGATTGAGGAGCCTGGCAGGCTACAGTCCATACAGTCGCAAAGAGTTGGACGCAACTGAAGCGACTGAGCACACATGCATACGTATTGTGACATGTACTGTCAACAAAATGTGTGGATTCTACATGTTAGGATATATGGGTGCAGAGAGCGAAGAGTCAGCAATGGTAGAGGAGAGTGTGCTGTTTGCCTTGAAAGCAAGGATTTGAGCCTCCTGAGCTCTCAGACAGCGTCAGGCTGTCTCACATTTGTGTTTATATGGTGACATAAAGCAAAGAAAAATAGCATATGTTCATAATAGGATATATGCTGGGTCTTTTCTAAATGCTTCATATAAAACTATTTAACCTTCCTAAGAATTCTAGGACATGATATTATTATCCTTTCTATTTTGAAGAAACAGAAGTAAATTTTCCAGGGGCACGTGATTGAGTTGAGCTGAGATTCAAGCAGTAGTCCAGCTCCACAGACAGTGGAGCCGTGGGCCTAAACCACTTTTAAGGATGGTAACAGTGGAAGCTCTGAGCTCAGTGCATCTTGTTAATAATTTCCATTTCTCCTCTCTTTTTTCTATACTCCCATCTCTGCAGACTCAGTTATCAAAAATACGCTGCCTAAAGTAAAAGGTTTAACCCAAACATTTTTCTCCCCAAACCACTCTTTTAAAGAAATTTTATGTTTACATATAATAAATGTAAATTCTAATTGACATTTGATAAGTGTAAATTCTAATTTACAGAATTAGAGTGAATGTTCTCTTATCTATAATATGTTCATTAATAGCTTTGTGGGACATGGGAGTGGGACGTTAGTTACCATACCTTTATAATGTAGCAAACATTTTAACATAAAAGGCTTGAAAAATATGCTTATAATTTACTGCTTTAACATGTTTTCCTCTATTCTCTTCTTGATTTTATCCCTGCCTATAGGTCAGTTGAAAACTATTACAATCATGAGTTGATAACAGTATTTTTCTCCTTCAATGACTTTTGTGTTTGAATTTGAATAGTGTTAGAATTGCAGTGTGTGCCTCAATAGGAAAAGGTTAGGGGACAGTTGAGGACATCTTTTTGCTGAAAAGTTACTTACCCTTAACTAACGTTGTCCCTGTCTTGCCTTTCCATTCAAACTTACCACCCTGCTAGGTATATTTTAATTCAAAATACTAAAAAGAAATCAGTGCACCTCAATTTTTGTTCCTTTTCCCTAACACCCTAGGAAGCAGGTAACATAAACCGATCATTGAGCTGCCTGGGCCAGGTGATTACTGCGCTTGTCGATGTGGGTAATGGAAAACAGAGACATATTTGCTACAGAGACTCCAAACTTACCTTCTTACTCCGGGTAAAGCAGATCACGGGTTCCTGAGCCCCTTTTTTAGTTATGTTCACTATGAACAAAACTATGTTAGGTTATGTTTTTTTATGTTCTTTTGCGTTATGGTTTATCACAGGGTATTGAATATAATTGCCTGTGTTATATAGTAGATTTTGCTGTTTATCCATCCTACCTATAATAGTTTACATCTGCTAATACCAAACTCCCAGTCCTTCCCTCCCCCACCCACCTTCCCTTTGACAGTCACAAGTCTGTTCTCTATGTCTGTGAGTCAGTTTCTGTTTCATAGATAGGTTCGTTTATGCCATATCTTTTGGTTTCTCCCTTGAAATGTGTGCCATTTGTATCATTAAACAGGATTCCCTTGGAGGTAATGCCAAAACAGTCATAATTGCAAATGTTCATCCTGGATCTAGGTGTTTTGGTGAAACCCTATCAACGCTTAATTTTGCTCAAAGAGCCAAGCTGATTAAAAATAAGGTAAAATACTGAGTATATTTAAGTAAATTAAAAAAATATTGAAGCTTGCAGTATCTCACTTTTGTAATTGCCCTGAAATTAACATTAGCTTTTATTTATTTCTCTGTTGTGAAAGCCTAACTGTAAGCAAGGTTTCTGTTTTCATCTTTCCTAGCCTTCTGTATAGATCATGTAATTTGAGACCTAGATGAGGTCTTATGGTCATTATTGTTTGGCCTGTTTTTTCTTAAGGGAAGGGAAAGTTTTTCCTTTGTAATTGGGTTGGAGACTAAATTTATGTACCTAAACCATGCTAGCAGAGCTGGGTGCTAAGGGTGAGAGGATCCACTATGAAAATAATTTTGATGAGCTTGACAAACTGTCTTTCAAGTTGTCTGTAACTCCAGGGATTCCTTGTCTTTCTTTCTATACCAGAAATTTCTGGGACTCCCCTGGCAGTCCAGTGGTTAAGACTCTGCTTCCACTGCAGGGGATGTGGGTTTGATACCTGATCCAGGAACTAGATCCCACATGCTGCACAACATGGCCAAAAAGAAAGAGAGAGAAAAAAAAAAGTTTATTTGATATTCTTGTACATCGGTGGTCCAAAAAGTTTTCATGTAAAGGGTCCAAGTGATAAATAATTCCAGCTTCTTGGACTGTGGATTGTATGGTCTCTGCCCCCACTACTCATCTCTGCTTTTTGTAGTAAGAAAGCAGCTGTAGATGCTGTGTAAACACATGAGCACGGCTGTGGTCAAGCAGCACTTGGCTAACCCCTGGTGCAGACTGTCAAAAGACCAAGGAGTTCCCCACTTGTTTTGGAGAGGTTGGTTGGAGGCCTCTTTGGTTCTAAACAGAAGAATCAAAATGCATATATTGGCAAATTAATTTCCTTTCTCTTTCAAAGGAGACAGTGGTTATTCTTACCCCACAAAATAGACTCCCTGATCATCTCATCATGGTAAAAGCAAAGAGGTTCATGATGCCTTTTCCGTTGGATAAGTCAGAAGAGTATGGGTCTGGTTATTCATTCATTTATTGGATTACTACTACTACTGCTACTACTACTACTAAGTCACTTCAGTCATGTCCGACTCTGTGCAACCCATAGATGGCAGCCCACCAGGCTCCCCCGTCCCTGGGATTCTTGAGGCAAGAACACTGGAGTGAGTTGCCATTTCCTTCGCCAATGCATGAAAGTGAAGGTGAAGTTGCTCAGTTGTGTCGGACCCTCAGCGACCCCATGGACTGCAGCCTACCAGGCTCCTCCATCCACGCGATTTTCCAGGCAAAAGTACTGGAGTGAGGTGCCATTGCCTTCTCCGTTTATTGGATTATGACCTCTTTATAGGATATCTGTAATACAAGGAGGAGAAATCATTAGCATTTCCTGACCCTATCTCTTGGGACTTACTATAAGTTTTTGGAGAATGGAAAGCTGCAGGGATGATTAGAATTATGACATCACCAATGTGAGATTGTGATGTCATAGTGTATAGGAGTGCCTTGTGATGAGTCTGTCCTTAAGAAGCAGAAACAACTGGAAATGACTTCTTAACATATGAAATAAGAAAAGTAGGAACCTTGTACTAGTCACTATCAATGGTAAGTCCTCTGCTGCAGCCTCCCAGGGGAAAGTGACTCAGATATTGGGGACTTAAGAGTGAACAGTCCTTCCCAGTGGGCAGACCCAGCCTAAGAGAGGAACATGGGAAGCTTGGGGCTGTCAGAGATTTCCCTCTCACTCTGGAGTACTGGGTATTTGATTTGGTTGGTACTCAGCTCTTGGCCTTTTTTTTTTTATTATTATTATTAAAAAATTTTTTTGACTCTGCCAAGTCTTAGTTGTGGCATGTGGGATCTAGTTCCCTAATCAGGGATAGAACTCAGGCCCCCTGCATTGGGAGTACTGAGTCTTAGTCACTGGACCAGCAGCGAAGTCCCCATTAGCTCTTGAGTCTTGCTAACACCGTGTGGGTTTTGTGAGACTGTGAACTCCTTAGAAGTCTTCTGATAGACATTTATTTGAAAGAGCATTTACTGTGATAATAAAACACAAATGGAGTTGTCAAACCACCTCCCCCTTCTATGAGGACTGTTAGGAAGACACAGGGTTGAATTTCTCTGAAGAGGGTGGAGCCAGGAGAGCTCAGGCCAGCCATGCAGTTCCTCACCACTCTTTAGTGAGCAAAGACAGGGGAAGGTGATACCAAGGGAGGTGTTTGCCCTTCTTCATGGGGTGGGGCTGTCAGTCACAGGAAAAAGCAGTATTAGGTGCATATATGCTGACCCCAGTAGTGAATCGGGATTCCCTGATAACTCAGTTGGTAAAGAATCCACCTGCAATGCAGGAGACCCCGGTTCGATCCCTGGGTTGGGAAGATCCCCCGGAGAAGGGAAAGGCTACCCACTCCAGTATTCTGGCCTGGAGAACTCCATGGACTGTATAGTCCATGGGGTCGCAGAGAGTCAGACACGACTGAGCGACTTTCACTTCACTTCACTTCAGGAGTGAACCAGCCCAGCAGGGCCCAGGGCTGCTGCTGCTAAGTCACTTCAGTCGTGTCCGACTCTGTGTGACCCCATAGATGTCAGCCCACCAAGCTCTCCTGCCCCTGGGATTCTCCAGGCAAGAACACTGGAGTGGCTTGCCATTTCCTTCTCCAATGCATGAAAGTGAAAAAGTGAAAGTAAGTCGCTCAATCGTGTCCGATTCTTAGCGACCCCATGGACTGCAGCCTTACCAGACTCCTCCATCCATGGGATTTTCCAGGCAAGAGTACTGGAGTGGGGTGCCATTGCCTTGTAAACAGATTAGAGACCTAAGTGGGGCATAGGGAGGGGAAGGAAAGAGTCTCTGGTTCTAGGCATGATGGCACAGGGAAAAGAAGCCTCCCCTCCCCTCCAGCACACCAATTCTGGAAGCCTTCGGACTCTTGGTGAGATGCAAGTGTCAATTTGTTTGGTCTTCATCACTCCAAACCATACAAACAAATATAAACACAAGACTGTATGACTCAAAAAGCATTCTTTTAATGGTTAAAAAAAAAAATTCTTGAACAGGCAGTGGTAAATGAAGACACACAAGGAAACGTGACCCAGCTCCAAGCTGAAGTGAAGAGACTCAAAGAGCAACTGGCCCAGCTTACTGCAGGGCAAATGCTACCAGAAAGCTTGCGCACCGTAGGTAAGATGAGCTCAGTGTCCTTTAAGCTGAGGAGATCTAGGTGTAGATGTAGTATGGGAGCCCTCCGATGACAGGCACAGCACTGTATGGCTATCCAGATTTCCCACGAGTATCTGTTCGTGTTTATTTCACCTGCATAGAAACCAGACGTGGTTACTACAGATACTGAATTCACAGTTACTGCAGGTGCTGAGTTCTGTGAGAGGTGTTGTAGGGGGCGATGTAGAAGCAATTTTGAAAATGCATCCCTAATAAATGCTAAAAAAAGAGATACTAGTAAATCACTCAGATCCATTTCCGGATTCTGTCATATGTAATCTTTATATGTTTACTAAATTGGATATCAGAGACTTACTTTTCTTCAAAGAATAGCTAACTTGTAGACTGAGTTAATTTGAAATTCATCATGTGGTGATGAGAGTCTGATTCTTTTAGAGTAATAGAGAGCAGTCCATCAAAGGCTATTCCAGCTCATTGCTGATTCTTAAAATTTTAGAGATAAAACATTTTTCCTATTTCCTTTTCTTTTTTACTGGACCCATTACAGATAAAGATGAGACTAACTACATCAAGTATTTCCGAGAGGCAATGTTATTCTTTAAGAAATCTGAACAGGAAAAGAAGGTAGGAGACTTTACTATAAAGGGGATTCAAGATATTTTAGGCTTTCACTGTCTGGAACTTTTCTGTGTAAAATATATGGCAAAAGTCAGTAAAACGAAGACTGAAACACTTAATTTTGACTTTGAGATTAAATGTGAAGTTAGTGTTTGTTGCTTGGTTTGTGGAAATTTAGGGAAGCCCAGTTATTTTTTATGTCTAATCAAATTTTGAACTTCTTAAGTCTCTGGTAGAAAAAGTTACGCAATTGGAAGATCTTACCCTCAAAAAAGAAAAATTCATTCAGTCGAATAAAATGATCGTGAAATTCCGAGAGGATCAAATAATGCGCCTGGAAAAGCTCCACAGGGAATCCCGGGGAAGTTTTCTGCCCGAGGAGCAGGACCGTTTGCTGTCGGAACTGAGGGATGAGATTCAAACTCTGCGAGAACAAGTGAGTACGTGACATTCACAGTAATTCTAAAAATAAGAGATTCAGGATAAGTATAAGTCAGTCACCAGACTGGTCAGCAAATTCTTGTAATGTAATGCAAGAGAAAGTGTTTTAAATGAATTGAACTGACAGTATCATTATATAATTCAAACACTCCCCCACCCCACTACTTATGTGCGTGCGCACACACACACACCCCATTTTTCTAAAATAGTAAAACCTGAAGGGAAAAGGGAGAAAGTTGTGATGTTGCTGCTGTGGCACTCAGCCCCGGCAGGCCAGGTACAGTTCCTTCCAGGGGGCACTTGGGGTTATCAGAGTCAGTTTGCAGTTGAGCTCATCAAAGTTTTGTTGTTTTTCCTTTTCCCTGGGAGGATGGATAGTTGACACCAGGCACATTATTAAGAAACAAAGATAATCTCTTATCAGAGTGTACATTTTTCAAGAGGTCTTTATGCATTTTCAGACCAATACAGATATTTTGGCTTTTATTCCTTTTGTGCACAAAAGACAGCTGCCATGTACACTTCTTTGCACCTCACCCTTTTCATTTACTGAATCTTGAGGGGCATTTCGCTGTAGTCATTGGAGAGCTTTCTTATTATTTTCAGTGTGTTGAAGCAGTCTCCCTTGCATGAAGAGTCTGCCACGGGGTACACCCCGTATGCTTATTGAAGATGTCTGGGTGAGTTTCAAGAGTAGATGGAGAAGTTTCAAAATTTCAGACCCAAACGTGGACTTGAGTGTTGTAGGATATGCACATATTCAGTCTGATCATAAAAACTGAGGTGCTCTCCATAGTTCCTGTGGTGTCCACAGTGTTTTCTGTTGGTTTTTAGAAAAACTTGTTCTCTAAAATGGTCACGTTTGTAAATACATATCTCTGATTCTTCCATGTCACAGATAGAGCACCACCCCAGAGTGGCAAAATATGCTATGGAAAATCATTCCCTCAGGGAGGAGAACAGAAGACTGAGACTGTTAGAGCCTGTGAAAAGAGCCCACGAAATGGACGCCCAGACCATTGCAATCCTGGAAAAAGCCTTCTTCGAAGTGTCTGGAACAGAGAAAAATGACAAAAGTAAGACATGATTGTGTAAACATGTCTTCTAGGGGCAGGGAGATTGTTTATAAGGACCTTGATATTGCCTTGCCCTGAGGGTTTGCACTTAGCCTCCAGACTTGGTGTGCAAATTTCCTATGTACATACTTATTCTTCATGTAGGCTAATAGATACCCACGAGCAAGGGAATACTCCTATATCTCTGTCTTGCAGATCTTGATACTTTACATTTTTATTAAATGGAATTTTCCTGTGTTAAGTATTTGAAAAGTGCTTAACTAATGACAATCTGAATGACTGTAGAGCTGAGATCTTATCCCCCTGATGAACAACTGTATGGTGTGAGAGATTGGTCAGAGCGGTCAGACTCACGGTCCAGCCAGCACAGTTTTTGATCCTGATGTCTTGTTTGCGGGTCATCTTGCCACTGTCGGTTCTGTTAGTTATACATTAGTTCTTTAAGTTTACTGTTACTTTCTGAAAAGTGGTTTAGTTAGTACTAATCTAACTTACAGGCTTGGCAGCTATTGGTATTAATGCTATGGGATTTGGTGACAGAAAGTTTGCTCATTCTTTGAGTAGTTTCGTGGCCTTTTATCATATTCTGTTTCAGTCCTTGTTTCTTTTTAGGTTGAAATGAATTCAGTTGAAATAAAGATACTTCTAATCTTTTTATACTGCAATGATAAAGAAAAAAAAGTTTTATGAATTTCCTTTTCCAAGCCTTTTTCCATTCTGTTATGAATTAACAAAAGAATAAAATTCTTGGAATATGGCTTGTAGAGAGACCATGATTTTGGATGCAAAGTTAAAATCAGATTTTTTGTGTTATATATCCTACAGTGCTCTATATTTCATTGGCCATTTTGGCCTCTATAGTACCTTAACTTACTATCTTCCAAAGATACTAATGGTAATTTCTTGACCTCACTATCTTCTAAACATCAGTCTCTGAACAATTTTTATGTGGTATTTTCCCATACTGAAACTTAGTGGTACTCTCTTCAACAAATTCAGTCATCTAAGGAATTCCTAAAAATTAGTATTTTCTACTTGGTAGATGATACCAAGTTCTTTGAACTGGCTGCCTTTGCTGTTTATCTCCTTTGCTAAAAATTCATTGACTGCTGACACTAATTCATGCAAAATTCAACTGGTGATACTTCTCTATCCAGCAGTGTGGGTGTTATACTTCAGTCATTATTTGTTCTTTTCTCTTAATGGAAAAAGTGTTGCTTTAAATATGCCCCTTCATCCTGTTGCTTCACAACTTCACAAAAACAACTTTTAATACTCTTCAACACACTCTGTTGTGTCTTATGTCTCCTCTTGAGTTACAGGCTCTTGTATTTTAGAGTTCATTTTCCAATGATTTCTCGTTTTCCCTCCTTGTGCTTCAAAATTGATACTTGGCAGAGAACTTAGAAATTGCATTCTGTGATTTTCTGTCTTTCAAAGGCCAGGTTGTTTCCTTATTATCAGGTCAGCAAGGATTCTCCCCAAAAGCTCTGAAAGAGCCGTGTTCATTAGCAAACACTGAGAAGTTAAAAGCACAACTCCTGCAAGTTCACACAGAGCTGAATAATTCTAAGCAAGAGTATGAAGAATTCAAAGAACTAACTAGGTAAAGTATAAATACACATTCATACTTGCTGTTTCAATGTCCTTTAATGTTGATTTGTCTAGTGTTTAGCCTGGTTAGGATTTTAGTTGAGCATTTACCTTAAATAGTCTAATATAGCAGCTAACTTGTTTTGACATGAAGCAAAAGGGCTTGCATCTTGCTCTTTTCTTTTTCTTAAGTTATTTTTTAAAAACTGAGGTAAAATTGACCTAAACTTCTAGTCTTTAATAATATATTTAGTAAACTAGATGATACAAATCTTTGGAGGGATATACCTATTGAGATGAGTATCTGTTAAACTTATTTGTGAATTCTTTATCTGAGCACAAAATTTAAATCATTGCTGTTGTGAATTATATTGGTATTTTTAGAAATTACAGTTTTGTTAATATTCTTGATATACTGTGTAAAAGAAAACAGATAAACCACCTTCATATATGCAACTAAGATTAATCCTATTCTAAAAGATAAAGAAATATTTGTTTTAAAAATAATGTAACATGGAATTGTTGTTGAATTATTTGGGCTTTTGAGTTGGAGCATACCATTTGCTAGTTGAATACTTTAAACAGTCATCAATCTCTGAACTTTACCTCACCCAATTGGAAAATGAGGGTAATAATCTGCCAAAGTCTCTGATTAAATGGATAATTATATGTTATGTGAGAGTATAAACTACTCTACAAATGTATGACATTACTTATTACCTGAAATACTCCATTTTATCTTATCTATTAGAAAAAGGCAGGTGGAATTAGAATCAGAGATTCAGTCTTTGCAAAAAGCGAACCTTAATCTTGAAAACCTTTTGGAAGCAACAAAAGTCTGCAACCGGCAAGAAGTTTCTCAACTGAGTAAAATTCATGCTGAAACACTGAAGGTAGGTAATCTGAAGCTTAAATCAATGGTGTCTAATTTTTTTTTTTTAACATTTATTTATTTGCTGTGCTGGGTGTTAGTTGCAGCATTCAAACTCTTAGTTGTGGCATGTGGGATCTAGTTCCCCGAGCAGGGAATGAACCTGGGCCCCTTGCATTGAGAGGGCTGCCTCTTAGCCACTGGACCGCCAGGGATGTCCCTGCTATTTTATTTTTAAGTGGCATGGCCTCTGGGTTTACCTTTCTTTAAGTCAGCCTTACTTTCCTCACTAATTTGAACTTTCCATGTATAAAGTGTCCTGTTTCTGGACTTTGTCTTTTCTTCCAGTGTTCTGACTGTCCGCATGATAATGATGCATTATTTTAATGACCATACCCTTTTATTTTTATATTGACCAGGGAAATCTTCCTAAATTCTTCTTTTTAACAATGACTTATTGCACATTTATTTTTTTGAATGAAGTTTTTGTGTTGACTTATCAAGTTTTATTTTTAAAAATCTTTTGACAGTTTTGCTTGAGATTGCTTTGAATTGATAAATTTGTTTCCACATGGGCCTTTCTTCTGTGCTGGCTCTGAAGGATACTTTTTCTTTTCTTTTGATGAATTTTCACTTGATAGAATTGTAATTTTATCCTCTGTTCACACAATTACTAAATAAGTTATTCTTTTCATGTGTGCTAATGTTGTTTTCCTAATAATATTTTGCTGCAGATCATAACAACACCAACCAAGGCTTATCAACTTAGGTCTCGACCACTACTGAAGTTCAGCCCTGAACCAGAGAGCTTTGGCTCTGCGCAAACCCAGAATTCTAGCAACTTGGATAATGATATCTTAAGTGAGCCAGTGCCTCCTGAGATGAGTGAACAAGCTTTTGAAGCCATTTCCGAAGAGCTGAGAATGGTGCAGGTAATGTTCAGTTTTAGAAAGAAATAGACTTTCACTCAATAAATTTTCTTTATCATTTTAACTCTTGGTAATCTGCAGTGTTTGAACCTGTTTAGTATCAAAATCATATCTTTTTAAGGATGTAAGGTCCTTGGGTTAGAAATCAGCCTACTCTTGTTCTTTTAATCCAGCATTTAGCAAGTCACCTTCTGCTCTCCTTGGGGTTTGGTTCTCTTGTGTGTAAAAAGACCAGTTTGCCTCTATCTTTTAGTTCCAGAACTGATTTATAAGACACACTGTTATATATGCTAAAGAAGATGACATAGTTTGAAAGAATCTTATGATAGTTCAAATTTTAGACAGCTTTCTGTGTATTTGAAATAATGCATGAAGTTTGTTTACCTCAGAATTCAGTGATTTATTTTTTTGTACAAGTTTTTCTACTCTCTAGTAAGACTTGAAGCTACATCACCCCAAATTCTGAAAGTTTACCTTTCACGGACAGGGAGGCTTTTCTGGTGAGGTCACTCGATAGAGGCTTGAGGAAGCATCAAAGAAGTCTTAAGATGGCTCTGATGTAGTCTTTGATTTTAATTTTAATCTCTTCTTTCCTTTGTGCTTCAAATTACCAACTTTGACAGGCCACAAGTATAATTCTGAACCGTGAGAAATCATCAGTATAGTCTGCTTGTTGGCTCCATACTGGCTTTTGATACCTTTGTCCGTATGAGGTTTTGCGTTGTGTATTTTTTAATGCAGGAGAAATGGTGGAATGTTTAAGATGTTCATTAAAAGAATTTTTGACCCCTGAAGTTCTTGTGTTGCAGGAACAAATGAGTGCCCTTCAAGTCAAGTTGGATGAAGAAGAGCATAAAAATGTAAAGCTTCAGCAGCAGATTGACAAACTGGAACATCATTCTACTCAGATGCAGGAGGTGAGATTGCAAGCATGACCTCAGAAAATGTCTGAACCTCAAAGTAAGGAAGGAAGGAAGAGACTTTAGAAAGCTTGGGTCAAGGTCTATTTGAGTTGTATTCTCTTATTATTTCAGCCACTCCTCTGATAAGGAGACACACACCCCTAGTCTGAATTTAAAACTGCATTTGAAAAACAGAAACAAAGTGATTGGTGTGTGTTTTAGCTTGTTAGTATTCCTCTTCCAGTAAATTGATCTCTTTCCCAAAGCTTTTCTCATCAGAAAGAAATGATTGGACCAAACAGCAGCTGGAGCATCTCTCTCAGTTGAACGTCCTTGAAAAGCAGCTTCAAGACACACAGACCAAGAATGACTGTGAGTCTGAACACTGGGAGCTTCCTGATCTGAACGCTGTAACTCAGTAACTTTTTACTGATACGGCTTAGTGTTGTGTCTGTGTTTTTAGTTGGTTGGTCCTGTTTCTTTGAAATTAGACTAGATGAGTAATAGTAATATAAAGGGTCATTTTCTCCAAGACTGCTCTCAAAAAAACGATACAAATATTTGCTTGAAGTTTGAAGACCACTTTGAAAATGCAGTGTCTTAAATGCATGTGATGAATGTTTTAAGAGTTTTAGTAGTGACAAAAAAAGCATAAATTATATATTTGTATATATTTGTAGATGTGGGAGTGTCATTTAATTCCCAGTTTTTCCAGTTTATGTCTCCTTTTAACAAAGTATTTACAGTAGTTTACTAAGACAAAAAAGAGAGCCATTCTCTTTTGTTTGATCTGTTAAAAAGTTGCCCAGTTTTAATTCCAGTTGGAGTTTTTTTAAGAAGACCAGAGTGTTTAATCTATGTTGGAAAGTTCTGGTACATCTCCAAAGGGTTTTCAAAAAGTAAAGATTAGGTCACCTAAAGTATGTTAAAATCTCTTGCATTTTTTCTTATATTAAGAAGTTGATGCACATTCTACAGGAGAAATGTAGAAAAATCAAATGACCTACACGTGAGGGTCAGATATTAACTTTTTTGGGGGGTAGGAATATATCAGAATTCAGGCTTCCTTGGTGGCTCAGTGGTAAAGAGTCCACCTGCCAATGCAGGAGATGCAGGTTCGATCCCTGGGTCAGGAAGATGCTCTGGAGAAGGAAATGGCAACCCACTCTAGTATTCTTGCCTGGGAAATTCCATGGACAGAGGAGCCTGGCCGTCTACAGTCCATGGGGTCACAAGAGTCGGACACAACTTAGCGACTAAAACAATATACCAAAGTCCATGGGTGAGGAAGAGGAAGAAAATGGAAATCCCAGTGTTCCTGGGTACCTCCCAGTTAGTAGTTCAACATTTTACACTCAAAATGGTCTCTTCAGCTTGTTTTTGCTGATTGTGTGAAGGGTACCT
>NW_011494743.1:4470854-4490833 GCF_000754665.1 Bison bison bison | reverse complement strand
GGGTACCTATCAAATTTATTTGTCTGTTTTGTAAAAATGCATGTGACAAAAAGCCTGTTTAGATTTATTTTGTGTTTCTTTGTTTTAGTTTTGAAAAGTGAGGTACATGACCTGCGAGTCGTTCTTCATTCTGCAGACAAGGAGCTCTCTTCAGTGAAACTGGAGTACACTTTATTCAGAGAGAGTCAGGAGAAAGAACTCAACAGCCTTTCCGAGAGACACATGCAGGTCCAGCTTCAACTGGATAATGTCAGGTAGAGTTCTGTTCTGCTTTCAAGTTGCCTGATTGGCTTGCCACCTAGGACTACTTAAAGCACAAGTGCTGTTTACCCAGCTCAGGCTAGTTTAAAAAATTCAGGGGTAATTTATTGGGACTTCCCTGGCTGTCCAGTGGTTAGGACTCTGTGCTTTCACTGCTGAGGGCCCAGGATTGACACCTGATCAGGGAGCTAAGACCCAGCACTCTGTTCCAGGTGGGGCCCAGCGTGTGGGGCCACAGGGGGAAAAAATGGTACTTTATTGATACTGGGAAGCCCCAGAGGTGATTTTGGTTTCAGGGACAGACTAGATTGAGTCTCAAACAACACTGTCAGTATGCACTCCCTTCTCTGCCCACCACCCCTGCCAAGCTTTTCTTCCTGTCTTCCTCACTCCTTCGGTGCTCTGCTTCCCTATGTGTATTGCCCTCGTTCTCTTCTCCTGTTAAGAACCTTCCTCTTTTTGACAGGGAACAGACTGCCTCAGACAGCTCCATCTTCTCTCTTCTGGTGTAACAATCCCTGCAAAGAAATAGTGTCTTTCAGTTGCCATATGTCAATCCCAGAGAAAATTGCGGTTATTCTTACTGGAGTCATCTGCTTACTTTTGGACCAGTCATTTACCAAGGGTTGGCCCAGCCTGGGTGATGTGCCTGTTCCCTCTCGAGAGGGAAGGGTGTGCTCTTACTGGACAGTACAAGGTAGACCAGATCAGTAGTAGTCCCCGTTGTCCACCGGAACGCCAGAGGCTGGCTAGTCAGTCAAGTGCTGGTCATCTTGAAACAAAATAATCTTAAAGATGTAAACTGCTTGTTTCCACTTTTTTTTTTCTTACTAATTTCAGCCTTTTGCAAAATATAACTTAAAGCTATCCTATGGTTTTGATGCTGCTTCCTGAGTATCGCAATAACTTAATAGTGGACATTTTGATCATGATACTCTGAGTGTGATATGAGTGTGACTCCTCACTCTAGAAAGGCTACTAATAGACAACCTTGAATTTAATTTTTATAGACTTTGCAAAGACAAAAATCTGTAATGCTTGAGTGGTTTATGAATATACAATAAGGAATTAAAAATAGAGGACAAAAACTTGAGGCCTGCAGGCCACATCATCCATAGACATGTTTTTGTTGGACCTAACCAGTGTGGTGGTCAGGGTTTTTTTGTTTTTTTTTTTTTTTAACTTCTTTTTATTTTATTTTTTTAAAATTTTTTGGTCACGCTGCACAGCATGTGGGATCTTAGTTTCCCAACCAAGGATTGTAGCTCGGAGTCCAAACCACTGGGCCGCCAGGAAGGTTCCCCAGTGTGACTTAAAAAAAAAAAAGCATAACATTTAAAAAATTGAGATCTTTCCTGTAAAGATCCATATTTCAGCATCCTCTTAAAAATCCAACAAGTGGGTGGCTCTGGGCCCACATTCTTGCCTGGCAGCCATCCTTTAGTGGAGGGGGACCCTGTGTTGAGTTCGTGCAACCTCCACTCCCCTGCACCATCTGCCGGCACCAATGCTGGTGATCAATGGCCATTTATCAACACTGGTGCACTGTTCCTTTTTCTTAGACCTGGCATTTGTTTTGAACATCTAAATCACGAAATCTTATCTTGGCTCTGTCATCAATGAATTTTGTGTGATCTTTTTGCACTCTTTAATTATTTGATGTTTTATATATACAATTTGTATCATAAACACATATGTTCCCCTTTCCTATATGTATGGTCTTTAGCAATTTATAATTTGCTGTTTCTGCTCTGCTTGGAGTTTGTGGAACCAGATAGTTCCAGATCTGTTAGCCTTCTGTATACAAGCTGGGACATCTGTTTTGAGTGGTCCAGAGATCAGTTCATTGTTCACTAGTTCTTGGATGAACTCTTGATGTTTGAGTGTGTCACTGTATGTTGCGAAGCAGAATGAGAGGGTGAAAACCTAAAAAGCAGTAAATAATAATCATGTGACTTAAAAAGATAGTTCTATCCTGAAGGAATTTATTCTCTTGTTCAGATCGAAGCCACATTTGCCATCTTGAAAAGTCTTTCTGGATTTGGAGAATATGTGCTGAGTGAATAGAGTTGAGCTAGCAATAAAATTAAGTCAGTGGCCAGTCTTTGGTTTACAAAGGGGTTAGGTCTGGACCTCCCTAAATGAGTCTCATCACCCGAAATTACCGATCAATTAAGCATGTCTGGTTGACTCCATGGGAGAAAGAATGAGGAAATAGGTGGCTGCAGGTTGACACACTCACCCTGTCTTCTCCATCCCCCTCACACTAATGTTTGTGCATCATGACCATTTCACACAAGTCTGTGAGAAGCTTTACATCAGTCAGGCTTCTGTAAGTTGGGAATGGTCTGTAAATGGGATCAGTGAACTGCAGATAAGTCTGGCGAGCAGAACTTCATTTAACGTCTCTATTTACATTTGTAAAAATGTTTTCCTGATAAAGATTAGAAAATGAAAAGCTGCTTGAGAGCAAAACCTGCCTACAGGATTCCTATGACAACTTACAAGAAGTGATGAAGTTTGAAATTGACCAACTTTCAAAAAGCCTCCAAAACTGCAAAAAAGAAAATGAAACTCTGAAATCTGATCTGAATGTAAGTTAAGAAAGGTACTGGTTATTGATGAATTTGTCCTGGATGTATGACTATTTGACCTATTCCTGACTTGTGTAATGGCCCACTGTGGCTACCACGTGGAAGGTATTCCGTGTGTTTGTTGACTACACGTTAAAATCTAATATAACATTGTCTTTTAGAATTTGATGGAGCTTTTTGAGGCAGAAAAAGAACGCAATAACAAATTATTATTACAATTTGAAGAAGATAAAGAAAACAGTTCTAAGTGAGTGCTATTTATCTTTCCCACGGTTGACTAGAATATCATTTACTACTACATTCTTTATCTTGTGGGGCCTTTTTTTTTTAATTGCTATAGCCTGTTAGGTTTTTGTTTTTTTTTTTTTAATTTCAAAATGAATACCAGATTCTTTTGTATAAACAGATATATAGAGAAACTTGATTTTTCAAAACATTTAATAACTGTCTACAGTATTTTTTAAATGAATAGTATTTTTTAAATGAATTGGTGGTGATTAGAATTCGGGACCTTCTGTAAATAAATCACAGTATTTATTATTGGAAGATGGGAACTGGTTTATTTCTACTATAAACCAGTGGAAATTATTTCTGTTCTTTTCTACTATTCTTTCTCTCTCTGTTCCTTTATTCTTGTGGTCCTTAACATGAATGCAGTTGTCTTTCTTCCCTCTCTCAGAGTCCTTCTCCTTGGTGATCTCTCTCAGTCTCTTCGTTTCAGCCAGCAGTAGGATAATGACTCTAGTAAGAAGAATTTGTGTTAGTTTATTCAGCAGATACTTGTAGAGTTCTTACTATGAGACAGATTCTTCTCTAGTTCCTGGTATACAGTAGTGACTCTTATCTATTTGGGAAAGATAGTTAACATTTAGTCATTCATTCAGATGCTTAGTGATAGCCAGCAAGCCAGGCACTATTCTAGTAAATGCCAGGACATTTAGAGGTAAGACGATGAACAAAATATCCCCACCCTTAGGAGGTTTAAATGAGAGATAGGTGATAAGTAAATGCTTCATGTTATGTTAGGGAGTCCTAAGTACTCTGGAGAAAAATAAACTGTCCTGGCACGAAACTGGGTTCTCGTTAAAATAACTACTGAAGAAACTAGTTTAAATTTCTGATCCGAGTGAAATGCAATTCCTAACACTGTGTAGGAAGTTCAGTTGCATTGAATGTCTTTTTGAATGTCTTTTTCATGAATGGACTCAGTTCCCGTTTCCATTGAATGAGTCATGACTAGAAGATAATTCTTCTTTTCCAGAGAAATCTTAGAAGTACTTGAAGCGGTACGTCAGGAGAAACAGAAAGAGATGGCCAAGTGTGAGCAGCAGGTAAATCTCCTATACTCTTAACTATGAAATTTGAAGTTTGTAACTTTTATTCCTGGTATCTAAATAGTTTTGTTATAAAAATTGTTCCAGGTTTCAGATATTGAATATTGGTAATAAAAAGATGGAGTTGGTTATATTATTTTCAGCTCTTGTTTTTCTAACCCCCAGATGGCTGTAATATTAATTTGTTGGTGGCTTCCTGATGGAGACCACAAAATCATTGTCTTTTGGCTCGACTTTTTATTTTCAAATATTATACCTTAGTGTACACTGTTTAATACGAAAAGCAGATTTCAACTCTTTTTTTTTTTGGATATATATGCACGGTTAACTTTGTGATTTAATTCTCTTTCTAAAAATATTAATTTCCCCCCATAGATGGCAAAAGTACAGAAACTAGAGGAGAGTTTGTGTGCTAATGAAAAAGTAATCAGTTCTCTGGAGAAGTCTAGAGACGCTGACAAGGTAGGTTGAGGTTGAGGTTATAGCCCCCTGTGTATTCCTTATAAATGCTGCCTTCACATGCTGGTTTCCTGCTCCCAAGGTGATAGGTAGCCAGCATTTCTGTATGCATTTAGGCTGTGCTCATCTTCCAAAGTTCCTGGAGAATGAGGTCTTTTAAGTTAACTTTCCTCATAACTTGAAGTGCCAACTGTTATGTCACAACTGCAGTGTTTCTAAAACACATCCCTGCCCCCTTTAACTAAGATGCCGTTAATGCAACCTTTTCTCATTGATTGTCAGTCCCCTGATGTGAATAATTAGATATACATTCCTTTTATGTTCAGCTCTTATTCATTCATAAAACCAATGCAAATGATGAAAATATTAGAAAATCATTAAAATATAAATTGATAATATAATGTGATGATATTAATAATGTAATGTGACACATGATATTCTGCTAAAATAAAATTGACTTCTGTTGTCCTTTGGAAAGGTAAACTATTTACCATTAAAGAATGGTCTCTTTGCTGTCACTCGGTATGAAGATACCTTTCTGTCCTTGTCAGGAAGTTGTAACTGACCTCATGAGCCAGATCCAGGAGCTAAGAACCTCAGTCTCTGAGAAAACAGAAACAATAGACACCCTGAGGCAAGAACTGGAGGACATCAATGTAAGTTCTTTCGCCAACAAGATATTAAAATTGAGCACAAGACACAAATGCTTCACACAAAAGCAAGGTTCTGTGTTCACCCAGGTTTGGAAATATGTATTGGTGAGAGCTCAGCATGCTTGGGTATCTGCAGAACCTGCAGAGCCTTTAGTATGCTGACATGCTGTGTGCTTCTCAGGAAGGCAAAGTCACTTTGTAGTGTTCTCAGACCTCACTGACCTGAGAGAGTGCCCTCTCTGCACAGTAGGACATTGCTGATCCAGCCCAGATCAGAAACAGATTGGCTGTTGTCTCTGATTCTTAAGGGTATGTGGTGTTCCTTAATTGCTTAAAAAAAAAAGCATATTTTAGTGATGTTCAGAAATGTCAGTGATTTAAAAAATGAGTTTGTTTTTCTATTATTGGACTTTATCATTTCCTAAAGTAAAGACTTAATCTTTCTGCATATAAACGGTGATGCTTCCTCTGTGCCTTGGGTCAAGGTAAAGTTTTTTGTTAATGTCCCTCACTCCTCTACACCTGATGACAAAACCAGGTGTATTTTCACTGATACCTGCAGGACTTTTCCACTTCTCTTTTGGAATTTATACATTTACTGTTCCATTCCTTCATTCAACAAGTAGTTATTAAACTCATTTGTGTTAATCTGGTCAACATCTTAGAACTGAGACTCATTCTTCAGTTACTAGAGTATTATTACTCTAAAAATAAACTGATAATAAGGCAGACAGATCTTGTATCATAATTTTCTTTTCTGTAGGGCAAATACAACTCTGCTTTGGCTGACAAAGAAGAGAGCAAAGCATTGATTAACAGACAGGAAGCGGACATTCTGGATCTCAAAGAAGCCCTGAGACTGAGAATACTCTCTGAGGACATAGAGGTAGATGTTAACACATCATGACTCTTTTTGCTTTTTTTAGTTGTCAGTATGTTTATGTGTATATTCATGAATAAATATAAGACTTTTTAAAAGGAGTAAGTCATAATTAGGACCATTTTCCCTAAGGTATTACATAATTGGTAGATAACACTGAGCTTGTTATATTTTGTTTAGTTGATTTATCTTCATTCATTTGTGCTAACACCATGCTAAGTTCTTGTAACTAACTCTGTTCTGAAAAGGAAGCAGAGTGGAAATTACACTTACTTGGATGTAGTGGCAACAACAGGGAGCAAAGAAAGGGCTGATTAACTTCAGAGTGGCTTCTTGTGTTTTAGCTAAAACAGATTTTGTTTTGTTGTTGATGTAAATGTATTTTTTAAAATTAAGCAGTACTGTCATGTGGTTCAAACTTAAAAGTATATAAAGCAATATCCTTGTGTATCCTTCCAGAAATATTTTTGGCTAGTCCTGTATACCTTGATGAGAACTCACTATGTATACTGCTTTGCACTTGCTTTACAAATAGTTCTCTTGCTACCCATGAAACAAATTCAACGAGTATTTACTGAACCCTCCTGTCATACAACCTGTACTTGTTTTGCATTTGGGAATAGAAGAATGATTGAAACACAGTTATTTACCATGAAGCATGCAGTCTAACTTAAGAGGTAGATGTGTTACAAGGTAATAAAAGGCTTGGGATCCCAGAAAAGGAAGCAGTTATGCCTGGAGAATTCCTAAGAGCTCCCAGAAGGAGATAGTATTTGTACAGGACTTTTCTAGGGAGGGAAGCATGGCAGTTGTGAATGTTTGTGGAGGATCCCCATCAAGGGGAATAGTTAGTTGTGAGTGGCTAAAGATGCAAGAGCTGAGGCGGAGTAGTTTCCCGAAGGAGAACTGTAGTGACCCAGGAACCGCTCTGAAGTCAGCAAAATACAAATTGAAATAAGAATTATTTTTTGATGTTATAACTGGTGAATATTAAGACTTGAAGATATGCAGAGAAAGAGGATTACTTGAACTTTTGGTGAAGTTTAAGTTCAACCTTTTGGGAGGTGGTCTGGTAATAACATGTAGCCTTAAATTTTTTGCATATGCTTCAAATTTGCACAGTTAGAAATTTAGCCTAAAAGTAATAATCTAGATCTGGAGGTGGGCATGGCACCCCACTCCGGTATTCTTGCCTGGAGAATCACCATGGACAGAGGAGCCTGGCAGGCTACAGTCCATGGGGTCAAAAAGAGTTGGACACGACTGAGTGACTAAGCACATCACAAAATAATCTAGATATTAGAATAAGATGCATATAGTAGTGAGAAATTCAGGTCAATTAAAATATTTAGTGGAAGGTTAAATGGTACATCCATAAGATGAAATAGAGCCCACTCAATGAAAATTATATACAGTAAGTCACCTACATATGAACGAGTTCCGTTTCGAGAGTGCATTTTTAAGTCCAAAAAAGATTTTTTGGCCGTGCTGTGTCTTTATCGCTGCATGTGGCTTTCTGTAGTTGTGGCGAATGGTGGCTACTCTCTAGTTGAGATGCTTGGGCCTCTCATTGCAGTGGCTTCTCTTGTTGCAGAGCCCGAGCTCTAGGGTGTTTGGGCTTCAGTAATTGTTGCACATGAGCATCACTCCTGCTTTTACACTTGCTTCTGGACACCCTGGGCTTGAAATAAAGATACTGTACTGCTACTACTATATACAGTAGTATACAGTGAAGTGCACAAAAGCACAACCATTTGCAGAGGATGCACACCTGTGACAATGTGTGCCAGACACCTGAACTAACTTCCATGATTGGACATGCAAATATACATTTACACCTTTGAAAGGTCACAACTTGAAGGTTCATATGTAGGGAACTTACTGTCATAAAAATAAGTATATGGGGAGATCTTGTGGTCTATCAAGTATATGTGTGCATACTATGATGTATATGTAATATTGTATGTTTAATGTATATGTAATATACACTATTATACACACACACACACGCACGCATACATGCACAGGGCTTCCCTGGTGGCTCAGATGGTAAAGAATCCACCTGCAATGTGGGAGACCCAGGTTTGATCTCTGGGTTGGGAAGATCCACTGGAGAAGGGAATGGTTAACCACTCCAGTAGTCTTGCCTGGGAGAATCCCATGGACAGAGGAGTCTAGCAGACTACAGTCCATGGGGTCTCAAAGAGTTGGACACAACTGAGCAGGTACCACTTTCACTTTCATGCATGCATATTTGGAAAGTTAGGTGGAACAGATGCTGCTCTAATTTGGTAGAGATTACATACACTGTGGATGTAGGAATTGTGCATGCAACCTCTGGGACTTCTAATTGTCTCTGCCATTTTCTATCAAGCTGCTCCCCGGAAACTTTGATGGCCTGTGACACTCTAACACAATTAGCTGAGGAGTACTTGTCTTTATAACTGTTTACCTTCCCATGTATAGAATCTATTGGAGAGACAGCAGGTAAACTAGAGACCAATGCCTGGAGTCCTCCCAAGGCGAGAGAGATCAGCTTTGATTCCATGGGGGTGAGGGGAGAGAGGAGCAGAGAGCAGTGAGACTTCAGTCTGGCTACTTAAATGAATTTACTGTAATATTTATCTCTAGATGTGATGACTTAAATATTAACTGCTTGGTTTATCTTATAATGGATTAGCATACAAGCCAAAAAAAAGTTTTCACTTAAAACTTTCCTAGCACTTTAAAAATCCTGCATAGTAATGATTTGTAAATTGATATTGGAGTGGCACAATTAAGAGAGTCTTCTTCCGTGGGCCTTGTCCCCTAACAGAAGGACATGCTCTGTGAGGACCTGGCTCATGCCACTGAGCAGCTGAACATGCTCACCGAGGCCTCGAAAAAGCACTCAGGGCTTCTGCAGTCGGCCCAGGAGGAGCTGACCAAGAAGGATGCCCTCATCCAGGAACTTCAGCATGAGGTGAGATGCAGGGGGAACATTACTCAGGATGGGCATGGGGGTAGGGGAAGCAGGGCTGCATTGTGGTTGAGCTATGAGGTCCCCACCTTGGGTAATTCTCCTCATTCAGAAAAGCAGGCTAGCAGGGTGTGTAGCTGGGCTCTTAACAGGTTGCTTCTTTGTGTTCAGACTTGCATGGCTGTCCTCCTACCCACCCTCGACCCTTGACACATGCCAGCAAGTTCTGACTACTATGGCAAAAGGTTATGGCTGACTTCCATCCTCATTTTGGCTATTGTGGTTTTATATTTTGTAATTTTCCTCAGATGACCCTGTGATTACTTGTGAAGCTTAAAAAGAAAGTTTCTTTTAAAGTGGAAATAAATTTGTGAGAGAAATTTCAAATTATCAAACAGGTCATGAAAAAAATAACATAAGAAGTCCATTTCCACATGCCCAGGGAAGACTGTCTATTCTAATTGGATCATGTCCCCATGTTATTATCTAATCTGTAAACTCCTGTTCAATTTTCCCCAGCTAAATCAAAAGAAAGAGGAAGTAGAACAGAAAAAGAACGAATATAACTTCAAAATGAGGCAACTAGGACATGTGATGGATTCTGCTGTCAATTATCCCCAGGTACTTTTCATAAACGAGTGCATTTCAGGAGGAATAAGCGATTTTGTGAACAATGAAAGCTGAAAATTGCTAAGACTAGCTTTGTCTTTACAGAAAAAGATTGTCACAAACACCTTCTCTGTTTTTTTGTTTTTGATGAAAAGGTACCAGTGTTTTATTTGTTTTACTTGGACAAGAATTAGGATAACAAACGATGTGTGGCCTGTGTATTTTCTTCATGTGTGACATATACATTTACCATGAAATCTTTGTAACTACTTCATCAGGTATTTGGATGAAATTTGATTTTATTTTAGAGCCCTAAAACACCACCACATTTTCAAACACATTTGGCAAAACTCCTGGAAACGCAAGAACAAGAGATAGAAGACTGGAAAGCCTCTAAGATTTCTTTGCAACACCTGATAACAAAACTCAATGAAGAGAGAGAAGTCAAAAATGCTGAGATTCTCAGGATAAAGGTAACTGGGTAATTTTTTTCAATGAATTTAATGTTGCAAAATAAGCAGTATCTTTCATGATGACTGAGGATCCACAATTCAAAAGGAACAAAACTGAAGTGTAAGATGCAGAAAAGTTTTCCTCTCAGCCCAACTCCAAGCTACCTGGTTTGCTGTCCCTGAAAGTTCTGGGTGGAGTCAGTTTCTGAGAGCTTTTCAATGCATGTATAGCCAGGTGTTAAAACAGTCTCCCTGTCCCTTTTTTTTTCCCTTGTGATGGTGTCATATCATACAGGCTGCACCAGCTACTCTCATGACAGTGCTGTGAGACTTTTAGATCTTTGCTGGTTTAATAGCTGGAACACATTATCTCGTATTTTTTAATTTGTGCTTTTATTATTAAGAGTCAGATTGAGCATCTTTTAGTTTTTTGCTTCTATGAGCTATATATACTTCATCCATTTTTCTGTTGTTGAACTTTTTCTTAATGAGCTACAGGTGTTCTTCGTATATTAGAGAGATTTGCTTTTGTCTGTGATAGTGAAAAAGTGCTTTTCTCTTGTTTGCCATTTCTTTAAAGTTCCTTCTAAGGTTTTTCACCTCACTCGTGGAGGGTATGGTTTTTGTGTGTGGGAGAGTGTGTTTAGGGCGAGGTTATGGCTAGAAGGTGTGTGAAGGAGTGCCTGGGTAAGTGTAGTGTGGGTGTTGGGGGGCAGCGGGTAGGGAGGGTGTGATGCTCCATAGAAGATCGTCTGTGAGCTCATCGCTCTGCAGTGAGTATTTGTTTTAGAACAAAATTACCTTACTATGCGAATAGGATAGAGGGGATCATTTTTATTACCCAGATAGATACAATCTTGGTACTTAGAAGAAATTGGGTCAGGTTAAAAGAAATAAAAAAATAGATAAGCAGAAGTAAATCAATATGGTTGCTCCAGGATTTAACCTGGTAGGTAGTCCAGGGGTTAAGAATCCCCCTGCTAATGCAGGGGACACAAGTTGGATCCCTGGTCTGGGAAGATCCCACATGCTGCGGAGCAGCTAAGCCCATGCACCGCAACTGCTGAGTCCATGCGACCTTGAGCCCATGCTCTGCAACAAGAGAAACTTCCACCATGAAAAGCCCAGGCACTGCAACTAGAGCAACCCCTTGCTTAGCAATGAAGACCCAGCACAGCCAAAAATAGATAAATAAAATAAAAAAGAACATTCCTTACAGACAAGTATTTATTTCTTCTGGATGGTTGTGTTCATGATTTTCAAGTTAGAATACAGTTAAGTGTTTTGAGGCTGTGGCACATCAGTTTTTTTAAAAAATTAGAATCTATGAAATAGAATCAAATAGAATATTTACCAAAGTAGATAACTTTTGTTCATCTTTTCTCATAAAGGAATTTTAATGATTTAATTAAATCATTAAAATCAAGTTTAATTTTGATGTGATTTTTTGTTTTGGTGCCACAACAAGGTCTTCCTTGCAGCACACGCCATCTCTTGTTGTGTCACGCAGGCTCCAGAGCCCTTATGTTTAGTTGTGGTGGCTCACAGGCTTAGTTGCCCCATGGCATGTGGGATCTTTGTTCCTCGATCAGGGATCAAACCCACGCCCCCTGCAACGGAAGTCTTAACCACTGGACCACTAGGGAAGTCTGATTTGTGTGATATTGATAAAGGACTATGTTTAAGACAGTAGGGATTTGAAAATCAATCACATTCCCAGCCCCCAAGAGCTTCTCATCATCTCCTTTTTAATCCAGGGATGTGCAGAACAGTGTTCAGTGCGTGGAGGGAACTTAAAACACAATACCTGTCTTAATATGGCCTGGGGAGCAGAATAATGTCTACTATCATATGTTTTCTGAAAAGACCTGATTTGATGTTTTTAGGAGCAGTTGTGTGAAATGGAAAACCTACGCCTGGAGGCTGAGCAGTTAAGAGAGAAAAACTGGCTCCTGCAAGGTCAACTGGACGATATCAAAAGACAGAAGGACAGCAGGTAAGAAAGAGCCTCAAGAGCTCCGTGGGCTGAATCTTGGCCTGCCTGGGTACCACTGAGTGAATGAGGTCGGAATAGGTTTCACAGCGTGTGCGATGTTTCTCGATGATCCAGGAGCTGCTTCATCAGTTGCTTCTCCATCAGGTCTAATGAGGGGGTTTTCCAGAGATGGAGAAGGTCATCATGATCTTGCCCACCCTGATGACCTTTTTATTGCTGTAGAGCTGTTGAAATTAATTTCAAATATGTGAAATAAATACTTGAACTAAACTGTCTACTTGTATCTGAAAGAGGGGTTGGAGCTTGGGGAGCAGATATGTCAACAAGATAAGGCTTAAGGTTCTGCCTGCAGAAAAAGAATTTCCTTGGTTTTGCTTCATGGCTTCCAGTGGAGAGAAAGCTTCTGGGAAGAACTTTATAGAGGGGTGTTCTCTTAGGTCTGGGTAGGTGAGTGTGTGTGTATGTGTTGGTTTTGACTCAGGCAGCTTTCTAGTTGTATCTGCTAATGGCCCAGCATCTTGTCAGGGGCAGCCACACCCGGGCTATGTCCTCTCTGTTGCTTGAAAGCCGTGTGATATTGGACTAAACCTGAGTCTTTAGCACTGAAAGCACAGATTCCTAACTACTGGACCACCAGGAAGTTCCTCCTAGATGGTTCTTTCAAGTTTTAGTGAGCAAAGGAGATGGTCATTTTATTAAGCGTCCTCTTCTAGGGATTTACCTTCCCCTTCTGAGTGATTCTGATGTAGGTAGCTCCTAGTCTGCTCACCTAGTTTCCATATGCTCCACCCCCATGTCCAGGCGCATTAAAGAAAAGCATTGTACATCGTATACTGTTTTTTATCAAGAGTTAGTTTAAGCATGGAACACAGAACATTTTCAGGTCATTTATAAAACCACAATTTAAAATACTTCATAGCCTTGTGTTCCTTATATGAGGAGCCATACAGAACCTTCTTCATGAAAGATTAGAAGAAAGTTACATTCCAGGGGTCAGCCTGTTTGATAACTGATGTTTCATTGGAGCAGTCAGATTCCTTCATTCAAATACCACACACCTTGGCATTGTTGTATGTGTAGTAGATGTGAAATTGACTCTTGAATAAATTTGACAGTGTTTTCCCATCCTCCCTTCCTAATCTATGTAGCAGACAGAATCATTCAGACAGTCAACAGCTGAAGAATGAAGAAGAAGTGATCAAAGAAAGACTTGCTAAAGTATGATTTTTTTTTTAATATAATAGTTGTTTTCCTTGTCTGAGACATGCTTTTATAATTAGCATTCATGGTTATATATTTTAGAAATCATTTTATTATTGAAATTTTGTCTTTTTTGTATTCCCACTGTTAAGTTTGATATTTATCATCATTATTTGGCTATAGTTGAAAATTGAGAGTGAAGTAGTCTTCATGCCTAAATAGTAAGCCCATTGTTCACATAGAGTTCTCCATTTAGAAGCAAGTATCCTATTTGAAGCATTAAAGGGCACAGTATGTGTGTGTATTTGGGATTATGGAAAGGGATATCCCCCCCATTTTTTTTTTTTTTTTGAAGTATAGTTGATTTACAGTATTGTGTTAGTTTCTGGTATACAGCAAAGTGATTGTTATATCTATATGTGTATTCTTTTTCATATTCTTTTCCATTGTGTTTTATTATAAGATATTGAATATAGTTCCTATACTATACAGTAGGACTTTGTTGTTTATCTGCTTTACACACAGTAGTCTAAATCTGCTAATCCCAAATTCCTAATTTATCCCTCCCCTCCTTTCCTTTTTGGTAACCAGAAATTTGTTTTCTATGTCTGTAAGTCTGTTTCTGTTTCATAAATAAGCTCATTTGTATCATTTTTTTAGATTCTATCTATAAGTGATACCATAAGATGCTTGTCTTTGTTTGACTTACTTCACTTAATATGATAATCTCTAGTGGAGAAGGCGATGGCACCCCACTCCAGTACTCTTGCCTGGAAAATCCCATGGACTGAGAAGCCTGGTGGGCTGCAGTCCATGGGGTCACTAAGAGTTGGACATGACTGAGTGACTTCACTTTCACGCATTGGAGAAGGAAATGGCAACCCGCTCCAGTGTTCTTGCCTGGAGAATCCCAGGGACGGGGGAGCCTGGTGGGCTGCCGCCTGTGGGGTCGCACAGAGTCAGACACGACTGAAGCGACTTAGCAGCAGCAGCAGCAGGTCCATCCATGTGGCTGCAAATGGCAATATTTCATTCTTTTTTTATGACTGAGTAATAGTCCATTGTCTATATGTACCATATCTTCTTTATCCATTCCTCTATTGATGGACATTTGGTTGTTTCCATATATTGGCTGTTGTAAATAGTGCTTCTATGAATACTGAGGTATGATTGTATATTAAAAAGGATGTTGCTTTTTTTATTATTTATCAGTATTTTATATTATTATAAAATAATATTTTATTATCATGGTTTTATTACCATGAGTGGACTAGTTACTTTCAGTGTTTTGTTTAGCAATGTTAATAACTTAAGCCATTTTTTCTTTTTCTTTCTTTAATCCTCTTATAGAATAAATTGGTGGAAGAAATGCTGAAAATGAAAGGAGAGTAAGTACACTCTTGTAATTCAAGTTGTTGTTGACCTTCTCTTTATTAATACCAAGCAGTATTTCTCTAAAGGAAGAAATAATTATTATAACCACAAGGTAAGAAAATTCTTTGCTTTCTGTAATAGTGAACACAGTATGTGAACACAGTAGGTGGTTACAAAATTCTTGCCTTAAATGCCTCTTGCCAAAGGGGTTCCTCGTGTGAAGCCATTAAAAAAATATATATATCTTAAAGAAGTAAGTGCTAGGAAAACTTTAGTTTCCCTGGGGCAATTGATGGGTTTTCGCTTCTTGGACAGTGTGACCAATGAGAACCAACCAGATTTCCTTCTCAACTTCATTTAAAACCTTGAGGCCCTCTCAGACCCATAGATGAATACTCTGAATTCTTCTGGTCTTGACTTTAGGTTTCTTTATATGTTCTCTATGGACATAATTTTATTTTATTCATTTAGTTTCATGTTTTAACTTATGTAATCTTATAAACTGCCTCAGTTCAGTTCAGTTCAGTTCAGTAGCTCAGTCGTGTCCGACTCTTTGCGACCCCATGAATCACAGCACACCAGGCCTCCCTGTCCATCACCAACTCCCGGAGTTCACTCAAACTCATGTCCATCGAATTGGTGATGCCATCCAGCCATCTCATCCTCTGTCATCCCCTTCTCCTGCCCCCAATCCCTCCCAGCATCAGAGTCTTTTCCAATGAGTCAACTCTCTGCAATGTGGTGGGTTCAAAAGGACTTTATCAGGGGAAAAATACTCAGAGGAGTGCTCAAGATTGTGCCTTAGCCAAAATTAGCATGCCTGCAGGGCAAGTTGAGAAAAACCAGTATCTGGCAGTGGCATAGAGATAACCATGCTCAGCTCAGACCGGTTATTATTTACTAATTTTGGGGAACTGGGTGTGCTTCTCCTCTGCCTTTCTTCTCCCAAACTGAGTTTTTATAAAAATTAAATGGGTAGGAAACTGTAGTGTCTGCCATGCCACAAAGCCTTTTTTTTCATCAAACAAAAGCAAAGTACTTAAGACAAATGCAGAACAGCTCCAGGTCAATTAGGAAAACATCAGTGCCACCCACACTGTCCTGAGGTTCCACGGAATGTAGTCTGAAAACACTGCCCCAGGAATTGTTGGCTCTAAATGATATATTCTGTGTATTACATCATTTAAATTATCAGTGTTGTATTCCATATGCATTGTAAAATAAATTAAAAGTATTTGTTTCTTTGGGAAGGTTATAGGATTAAGTTAGTTTTGTGAAATTCTGTATAATTTTTTGGTAATCCTTTTTCCTTTCCCTTTTGAACACTTAGTTGTTTTTGAACACTTTTTCTTCAACTTTTTTTTATATTGGAGTATAGTTGATTAACAATGTTATGTTAGTTTCAAGTGTACAGTAAAGTGATTCAGTTATATGTTTCTGTTCTTTTTCAAATTCTTTTCCCATTTAGATTATTACACAATATTGAGCAGAGTTCTTGTGCTATACAGTAGGCCCTTCTTGGTTATCTGTTTTAAATACAGTGGTGTATACAAGCCCGTCCCACACTCCCCGTCTACTTCTCTCTGCCACCCTTTCCCCTGGTAACTGTAAGTTCATTCTTCAAGTCTGTCAGTCTGTTTCTGTTTTATAAGTAAGTTCATTTGTATAATTTTTTTAGATTCCACATATAAGCAATATCATAGGTTATTGGTCTTTCTCTGTCTGGCTTATTTCAATCAGTATGACAATCTCTGGGGTAACCCTTCTTTTTAATGTTTATTTTCAAGTGATAGTTGCATAAAGTGCACATCCTTGAAGAAATGACTACTCTCCCATCGTCTGAGAACCAGTTTTTGAAATCAGAAATGATTACTCTAAGGGGCACTGAATAAATCTTGCAGACTCTAATAATACTTAAGTAACAGTTTCCTCCAAGGGCTACATCTAAAAATCTGCATTCTAACTTTTTGTTGTCTAAAAAAATGGATTATGGAACTTTGAAAAATGTAAGTTTGGGGTAAGCAAGCATTAAAAAAAAAAAGCTTATATTGCAACTCTTGCTGTCTTCCTGTTCTGTCAGAAGGGGAGGACTGAATATTAGTGATACTTTCAAATCAAAATCCTGGGCTTGGGTGACAAATGTCTGATTTGAGTACTGTCTTATACTTGTGTCCCTTTGGAATATTATAACTCGATAGTTACCATTACAGCCTGGAGCAGCTCCAGAGCACCCTTCAGAACAAAGAGACTGACTACCTGACGATGACTGAGGAAGTCAAACGAGTCAGAATGTTGGAGTTTAAAGCATTCCAAGAAAAGGAACAACTGAGATCAAAGTTCGAAGAGCTGAAAGAAGAAAAAGAGAGAACATGCCAGGTGCATTTGTGTGTTGGTTTTATGAACAGAGCCGATCAGCATAAGGGTGCTGGCTGCGATTGGGCACCCTGTAGTTGAGAGTTGCTCAGAGCACGTAGAGATGTGTGGTCACGAAAGCTGGGAGCCTGGGCTCTGTCTCTCCCTCCCTCTCCTCCTGGAAGGCATGCAGTAATGTTATTTTAAATGAAAAATTCAAAGCAGCTCATTTTTACCTTCCCTGTATTGATTTCCCTACAGGAGATGGAAATGTTAAGGAAACAGGTGGAGTGTCTGGCCGAGGAGAACGGAAAGTTGGTGGGTCACCAAAACCTCCATCAGAAGATCCAATACGTAGTGCGGTTGAAGAAGGAAAATGTCAGGCTTACTGAGGTAAACTCCTGATTGTTCTAAATAGGCTCATTCTAATTTTTAAATGATTATTTAATTAAAATTTAATTATTGAATCACTCAACTACTTGGAAAAAAAGTTGGCCACTGCTAGTCCAAGCGTAATTCGGTTATCGTACCCATGAGATTCTTGTTTACCGTTAAGAGTTTATCAGTGGAAATTTAAACTTAATGCATTCTGAGAATACTTCTTCCTATAAGAATTAGAGCCTACATTTTTTTTTCTTTTCTTTTTCTTACCAGGAGTCAGAAAAGTTGCGTGCTGAAAATTTATTTTTAAAAGAAAGGAAAAAGAATGAGCCATAAAGATCCTGATCAACTGCCTACCTTGTTGGGAGAATTTTTTTCCCCTTTTATAAAAGTAAGAGCTACCCATGCCTACTTAGTAGAGCTGAATTAAGAGCCATGACTATTAATGGTGTACGTGGGGGCAGGGGCTGGGGGTGGTGGCTGACCCTCAAGTTTCTGAACACCGCATCTGTACATACCTGTGGCAACTGGCAGTCTGCAGTTAGAGGCTGCCATTTCAAAGCTTTTAAAGTCACCTGTAAATATTGGAAAACCTTTTCCTTTTTAAAATAAAAGCCTGTAACTGAGGCTTTACAGGGAAACAGGGATGTTGGCCAGATTAATTTTTTCCTTCTATACTGCCATAATCTCCTTTGCGTCTTGCATCAGAAACTCCAACAATATTACAGGGGTTTCAAAACTTCCAGTGAAGTTAGTGACTCCGCAGTGTGTATGGATAGCAGACTTGTTAATATAGATTATTTTTATATTCCTTGAAGTGTTCTCGGGAGCCTTTTTTGTGACTGTAAATATGGCCTTTTTAAAAATATAATAAAATACTTTAAAAATATACATTTTAATAATGTAATTTATAGTGTTCATTCATCATATACTTATTGAGTATATATATTTAAATATATACTTACTGAGCAGCTGCTATATGCCAGGCACTGGTCATCAGTGATCAAAGCCAACAGAAACCCTGCCCTTGTTACAGGGAAGAATTGAGTCCATGTTGGATCTGTTTCTTTCACTTTAACCTTTGCTTCCCATTAGTTTTGTTCACTGAAAGATATTGTCTGTACATAATAGCCTGCCTCAGAGAACCCTGTCCCTCTGGCCTGAATGTTAAACCAAAATGCCTTTGTTCAGGATCCTGTCTACCTGTGGATGACTACAGAAAAGAAGGAATTAACACATCCCCTCCCGGGACTGGCCATTCCAGGAGATATTTGCCAGAATAATGGTCTTTTTACTTTACTTCTTCACCTCTCCCACTCTGTTCTATAAAGGAAACTGGCATCCAGACCCCAATAAGATGGTAGCTTTGAGACTTTAGTCTACCATCATCTCAGTCTGCTGGCTTTCCAAATAAAGTCATATTCCTTGCCTCAACACATCATCTCTTGGTTAATTGGTCTGTCATGCAGCGAGCAGAACAAGCCTGGACTCTGTAACACCCTTAAAGAACTTCTGTGTATCAGCACTTTTTATTTATTGGGAGTAACCGACTCGATGGACATGAGTTTGAGTGAACTCCGGGAGTTGGTGATGGACAGGGAGGCCTGGCATGCTGCGATTCATGGGGTCACAAAGAGTCGGACACGACTGAGTAACTAAACTGAACTGAATATTCCATTTTGTAGACATGCCACATTTTATTTACTTACCTCTCAGCGGACATTTTGTTACCAAACCAAACTTGGGTTAGCTCACCACATCTCCGTATGCAGTAAAGCCAATCACCTGACACCAGGTTGTGGTGAAGAAAGGTGCAGGGTTCACTGCAGGGCACCAACTCCCCTACAGATTTCAGCAAAGCATTTTTAAAGGTAAGGTGAGGGAGAGGTGTCCCAGGGTTTGTAGTCAGTTTGTGCCCCATTCTCTGATTGGCTTTAGAAAAAGCAGAGGAACCAGAGATCAAATTGCCAGCATCTGCTGGATCATCGAAAAAGCAAGAGAGTTCCAGAAAAACATCTATTTCTGCTTTATTGACTATGCCAAAGCCTTTGACTGTGTGGATCACAATAAACTGGAAAATTCTGAAAGAGATGGGAATACCAGACCTCCTGATCTGCCTCTTGAGAAACCTGTATGCAGGTCAGGAAACAAAAGTTAGAAGTGGACATGGAACAACAGACTGGTTCCAGATAGGAAAAGGAGTCTGTCAAGGCTGTATATTCTCACCCTGCTTATTTAACTTCTGTGCAGAGTACATCATGAGAAACCTGGGCTGGAAGAAGCACAAGCTGGAATCAAGATAGCCGGGAGAAATATCAGTAACCTCAGATATGCAGATGACACCACCCTTATGGCAGAAAGCAAAGAGGAACTAAAGAGCCTCTTGATGAAAGTGAAAGAGGAGAGTGAAAAAGTTGGCTTAAAGCTCAGCATTCAGAAAACAAAGATCATGGCATCTGGTCCCATCACTTCATG
>NW_011494743.1:4430977-4470754 GCF_000754665.1 Bison bison bison | reverse complement strand
GTGAAAAAGTTGGCTTAAAGCTCAGCATTCAGAAAACAGGATCATGGCATCTGGTCCCATCACTTCATGGCAAATAGATGGGAAAACAGTGGCTGACTTTATTTTTCTGGGCTCCAAAATCACTGCAGATGGTGATTGCAGCCATGAAATTAAAAGACGCTTGCTCCTTGGAAGAAAAGTTATGACCAACCTAGACAGCATATTCAAAAGCATAGACATTACTTTGCCAACAAAGGTCCATCTAGTCAAGGCTATGGTTTTTCCAGTGGTCATATATGGATGTAAGAGTTGGACTATAAAGAAAGCTGAGAGCTGAAGAATTGATGCTTTTGAACTGTGGTGTTGGAGAAGACTCTTGAGAGTCCTTTGGACTGCAAGGAGATCCAGCCAATCCATCCTAAAGGAGATCAGTGCTGGGTGATCATTGGAAGGACTGATGATGAAGCTGAAACTCCAGTACTTTGGCCACCTCATGCAAAGAGCTGACTCATTTGAAAAGACCCTGATGCTGGGAGGGATTGAGGGCAGGATGAGAAGGGGATGACAGAGGATGAGATGGTTGGATGGCATCATTGACTCAATGGACATGAGTTTGGGTTAACTCTGGGAGTTAGTTGGTGATGGACAGGGAGGCCTGGTGTGCTGGGGTTCGTGGGGTCACAAAGAGTTGGACACGACTGAGCGACTGAACTGAAAGGAACTCTGATTGGTTGATAGTGAGGTAACAGGGTGCTATCACATCACATTATCAATCCTTAGGTGCCAGAAGGTCAGGGGCTATGCACTCATGGTCATTAACTCCTTCCATTTAGCAGGGTGTTTAGTATCTATAAAACACCTCAGGAAGTATGCCATCAGATTCTATTATCTAGGTACTTATGGAGGAGCTAAAGCAGAGGAAGGGTCTATCCTCAGACGGCGCTCAGTTATAATTTGATCTGTTGGCAGTTGGAAGCTACTAAGAATAATGCTGCTATAAATACTTCCATGTAAGTCTTGGTGTGAAAATACGTTTCACATCTCTTGAGATACCTAGGGGTGAAATTGCTGGGTCATCTGGTGAGTGTGTGTTTAACTTTCAAAGATACTGCCTGTTTTCTAAATGTACCGTTCAACTTTGCTTTTTTATGTTTCCACTAGTAGGGTGCTCCAGTTTCTCCACATCTTCTTCCACACTTGTTATTGTCAGGTTTTTACTGTAGTCATCTTCTCAGGTGTGAAGTACTGTATCACTTATATTTTCCTAAAGACTAACGATATTGAACACTTTCTACATATGATAGACAGTAAAAAAAAAAAAACTGATATATACTACAATATGCATGAACCTTGGGGGAAAAAGATACTAAATGAAAGAAGAGGGACCCAAAAGACCACATATTATATGATTCTGTTTATGTGAATGTCCATAAAAATGACAGCAAATAATTGGTTGCTTGGAGGCGGGAGTGGGAATTTCTGTATGGGCAAAAGGAAACTTTGTGATATTATGGAAATGTTGTACATCTGGTTTTTGGAGCTGATTGTACAACTCCATAAAACTGCTAAGAATGAAACTACCTGCACTATAGGTTAATTTTATGGTTTGTAAATTATACCTCAGTCATGCTGCAGAAAAACAATTTTAGAAAATTAATGCAGGAACTTCTCTAGTAGTCCAGTGGTTAAAAATCCGCCTTCCTATGTTGGGGACATTAGTTCGAACCAGGATCAGAGAACTAAGATCCCACATGCTGTGGAGCAGGTAAGCCTGTGCGCCACGACTAGTGAACCCACGAGCTCTGGAGTCCCTGCGCCAAAATGAAAGATCCTGTATGTCACAAGGAAGACCTCATGTGCTGCAACTAAGTCCTGATGCAGCAAAAATAATAAATAAATAGAAAACTGATGCATGGTTGAATTCTCAACAGATAATACTAGAGACAGAAATGAAAAATGAACAAAAATTCAGTGTAAGGTAACATACAGACACTGACTGCCCTGGAGGTGGGAGAACGTAGTGTAGTGAGGCTGGCAGTGAAGAAACTTGAATCTTATCACTTCCTGAAATAAAATTCACATTTTATAGCAAGACAAGAAAAATGTAATTTAAAAAATCTTTGTTCTTTGACATCTTTTGTCCTGATTCTGCATTGTGCGTCAGCCAAACCTTCCCCATTGACATAAATGGCTGCTCAGCCATAAAAAAAAACAATATTCTAGCATCAGGAAGACAACTCCTTGAAATAATATTCCTTCTTGATTTCATAAGGGATCACATGGTGTTTAGTTCTCAGTTATCTAAACTGTCAATAATACATCATTTGATGTACAGCCCTCTTTCTTCAAAAACATATAACTGTGCCTTGACTTTTAACAGGTAGAACAGTTCTCAGCCTTCTGAGATGTTTTGACCACATTATAAATCCTCAGTTTTGGCTCGAACAAAATTTTCCATTTCTTTTCTAGATTGATTTAGTTACTCATCAACAATCTCTATGAGTTCCCCAGGGCTGCTGCAACAAAGTATCATAGACTAGATGGCTTAAAACAAATTTATTCTTGCACAGTTCTGGAGACCGGAGGTTCAGTTGGGGCTTTTCAAAGTCAAGACTGAGGGCTCCAGAGGAAAATCTGTTTCATTCCTGTCTTGTGGTGTTGCTAGCAACCCTTGGCATCCCTTGTTTTTTGTTTTTTGTTTTTTGTTTTATTGTCACATGTCAGTTTATTGAGGAATTTGTGATGCTAAAGGTTAATTCTACTCACTTGATTACTTTTCATGATGTCAAATAAATTCCAAAGGCTATATATAATCCATGATGTTTCCCAATTACTTTTCCCATATTCAGGAAACACAAAATTCAAAGAAATGTTTGAGTGAATCTGAAAATTGCCCTCATCCTATCTTTTTTCAAAAGGTGATAATTAAGGGTTCGGAAGTACAGCAGCAAGGAGGAAGGATGAAAGTGGGACATGAAGAAGGCAGATATTTTTGCTCAATTTCACTTTCAACGGTTCAAATCTAATTTTTTTTTTAACATGTTTTGCACCAAAAAAGGAATCAATACTTTTCATTCCACTCTTGTCAACTTTAGCCTGAGCCTTCTGAGCTGTGGTCATTTTGCTATTTTCCTTTACAGTCTTGAAGTCTTTGGAATTAAACCTAGTGTAATCTTCTTTTGACTTTACAGGCTCATCTGATAACTTTGCTTTCTCTGATGGAGGGTTCGGCACTGAAGCTGGAGGTTTTGGAAGCTTTAAATATTTAGATGTCATCACTTGTTTAGGGATATAATCAGATATCAGACCATGGGCATAACAAACATAATCCTCCTCCTTGTCACTGGAAACCTGGCCACCAGAGAAAAATGCAGTAGACTATACCCAGGCACTGACATTTACCTTATCGGTTTTTAATGCTGCCATAGTCTGATTAACCTTTTTTTCTAACCATTTTAATGTCTTCTCTTTGCTGTACTTGCAGTATTTCTTCATATCTATTTCTTTTTCTTCTGTAATGTGTCAAAGTAACTTCTCAAGTTCAAGAAGTCGCAGCAACAAGATGCAATCTGGGAACATGTCATCCATCACAACTTGATCCAGGGGCTGAAACTTCCCCTCTTTGTCGGCCTTTATAAGGTAGTGGAGAAGCAGAAACAGCGGGTCCACAGGTGTGGCAAAGTGAAGAAGACCTCCTGATGGAACTGATTCATTTATAAACCAAGAATGGGTTTTTTTCCTTGAAAACTTTTATTTCAAAAGCTGCAGTAGACACATATTGAACAAGTAAATGGCTCCTTCCCCTGAACATGGGTTAGCCAGTTTTACCAACACAAGCCTACTTTTCATCTTCTTTGAAGCATCCTTTAAATACTCTTTAATCCCGGCAACCGCTAATCTGTTTTCCATCTCAAAAATGTTGTCGTTTTGAGAATGCAGGGAGCAGGAACACGTGCGGCCAGGCGTGAGCCCTGTCCCTGCTGTTGGCACCGCCGGTCATGCCGCTCATCTGCTTCCGGCAGCCTCAGGCCTCAGCCCTCAGTGGCAAATGGCGGGAGAAGGTCCCTTGGTTTTTTGATGTATGATTCCAGTCTCTGCTTCCATGGCCACGTGGCTTTCTCCCACCTCTGTCTCCTTTTTGTTTTTTAATTGAAGGGTAATTGCTTTATAGAATTTTGTTTTCTGTCAAAACAACATGAATCAGCCATAGGTGTACATATGTCCTTCTAAGAACACTAGTCAGAGTAGGACTCACTCTAATGACCTTAATTTGCCTACATTTGCAATGACTCTGAGGCAAGAGATAGATGGGCCCCAGGCTCAGCAGCTGGAATTATTCCCTGTGGACAGATACTCCAAAGTAGCAGGATTTAGAGAAGAGCTGAGCCCTGCGCAGATAAGAGACCACGTATTTCTCATTCTCAAGGTCAGTGAGGCCTTCCCAACTATACATGCACAGAAAAGTTCCTCGGAGGTCAAAAGGGAGAGGGCATCACCTCATGTAAGTGATAGCAACCTACCCATAGGCCTCTCCGCTAGAACCCATCTTGGCTAAGAGGTGTGTGCTCACACATGGGAGGCCCCTGAGATACACCAAGTATATACCTTGCTCTGCCTGGTATATACTCACTTCAGGCAAAGAAAGATGATTGGCCACATAAAAGCCAGAAGAAATGCCTCATAAAAGTGATTCCAATTACCATGAAGGTACCTGCTGCAGCCTAGAATTACGGCACTCTGGCTGGCAACTGAAATCCTGCTTCAAGCCGCTGCAGGATGAGAAAACTCCGTTTCCAAATAAGGTCACATTCACAAGTACTGGGGATGAGGACTTCAAAACGTCTTGTTAGGGGCCACAATTCAATACATAAAGTCAATCAGATAAAGGAAAAGGAGATAAAGCCTTAGGCCAGCTCAGGACGGAGTTAGAATTGAGTTTTGCAAAAAGCCAAAACTGGAGGAATGCCAGGACCTTAAGTCATCCTGGCATCTCTGCTGCCTGTAATAGGCCTGGCCCAGAGTGTATATTTGGAGAAGGCAATGGCACCCCACTCCAGTAACTCTTGCCTGGAAAATCCCATGGATGGAGGAGCCTGGTGGGCTGCAATCCATGGGGTTGCTAAGAGTCAGACACGACTTCACTTTCACTTTTCACTTTCATGCATTGGAGAAGGAAATGGCAACCCACTCCAGTGTTCTTGCTCGGAGAATCCCAGGGATGGGGGAGCCTGGTGGGCTGCTGTCTATGACTGCACAGAGTCGGACACAACTGAAGCGACTTAGCAGCAGCAGAGTATATATTATTATTAGCTCATTGGTTTAACTGAGAAATGGACAGAGTGAAGAGAGGAAGAGACTGAGGGAAGGTTGGAGAGAAGGCGTAAGACACAAGATATTCACTCCCTAGGTCATCACAGGCCACACCCGTCCTTCCTGTCTCACTCTAACTGGTGTGGGGAATTTTGCACATTCATATTCCCTCCCTGGGCCCTGTAGCCTCTTAAATTTGTGACTTTGGCCCCTGAAGTTGAGGGAGAGTTTGAGTGGGTCTCCCAGAACTCAATGGATCATCTTTTGTCCATTAGCCATCTCTGAGGTTTGTTTTCATTGCTTTTTAAATAAATGTGGGATAAGGTATTCCTTGCCCTCCATAGTCCCAGTTCAGGGTGCTCTAGTTAACATCATCGTATTAATAAGTTTCTTAATTTTATCTTTTATCATCAAATCATAATCTGTTTACTCAAACATTTGTAGCAACGGTAATGAGCTGCTCACGATATTGGGCACTGGGACATCCGGGCCTTTTGAATTGTCAGAAGCCTTAACCCAAGTCCGCTTTCTTGCTGAGTCTGCAGGTCTCTGGCACTCTGTGCCCAAGCATATGTAAGGCGCATGTAGATCTCCCGGGAGACTTGTTAAAACACACAGTCCAATTGAACAGATGTGGGGCGACACCTGGGAGGGGAAGCCCATATTGACACCGAACGACAAGGATTCAAACTGCTAGGCCACGAAGAGTTATTCCACAACAGCAACCACAGTACCACAGTCGACCTCATACATCTGGCCAGGAGTGTTCTGCGCAGTTAAACCTAACGCGGAAAGCAGCATACCATGGAGGCAAGGCTCCCAGCGTCTCTGCCGGCAACCGCCTCTCCAGGCCTTCGCTGAGCCTCTATTGGCCACCCAACCAACGTGAGCGTCCCGTCACGTGGGGCCGCCGTCCAATCGCTGAACTCTCTCGATCTAGCCTGGTGTCTGTCGCGGCGAGCGCACACGTGGCAGGAAGGCCAAAGGCCGCTTGGGGTAAGGTGTGCGCCGCTGCCTTCCCCGACGGCTCCCCCGGATTCCAGCACCTCCTGCTGCCTGGAGCGATGTGCGCTGCTTCTGGGAAGTATTCAAGTTCCTGTGCACCCGGGGCACATTCGGTTCGCTGAAGCTGGCCTGTGGAAACAAGGTGGACCCCGGGACGCTGCTGCGGCGGGCTGGATAGTGGGGAATGCGGAGGAGGGGCGCTGCGGGGCTCGCGGGGCTGGAGTGGGGCTGGGGACGCCGGGAATCGCCTCATCCGCAGCCTGGCGCTGCAGATAACGGGAGCAGGAGAGTATACGTCGAATCGAAGTCGCCCAATCTTCATCCATTGTAGGTGGGAAGAGATTTCGGGGACTGAGGCTTGTTCTCTTAGCTGGAACGTAAAATCTGATCTCCTATTGGGATAGTCCGCTTTCGAGGAAGACACACACCTACCTGCACTGTCTTTCATTTTAAGCCCTTTTGCCTGAACACTACTTTCCACGTGACTCAAGGTGAGAAGCCTGTTGCCCATATCTCGCTGGTAAAAATCTTTCTGTCTTTGTACCAGGTCTTAGTTGCGGCATGGGGATTAGTTGCAGCAACTAAAAGGAAAAAAAAAAAAAAAACCTTGGGAATTCGGGATATCTTCAGTAGAAGGGAAAACTGAACGAAACGTTTTGGACATTCCTCCGAAGCTGAGAATTCCGAAACTGGCTCCCCATGTCTGCAGAGGTGTCACTTTTTGCCTCTCGCATAAGGAGTCATAGGCCAGCTTCTCCTTGTTTCATTGTATCTGCGTACCCGGGGTTAGGCTGTGACCTGGACAGTAGGCAGTCTGATTCTTTAGATTTAAAGCTTATTTTGGACTAATCCAGTGGGAGCTGCTTGAGGTTAGTATCCTGTTGAGGTTAGTATCTTGCTTAAAGTTAGTATCTGTTGGGTGGAATCCTTGGAGTGAGTGAGTGACCATGATGAGCCATGAGGATTTCTTGTCTTCTCAGTTGTGCACCAGGCCTTCATAGGCCTTTGTATGAACAGGCTGCCACTGGCACATAAAATAAGCAGGGTGACAAAATACAGCCTGTTATACTCCTTTCCCAGTTTTGAACCAGTCCTTGTTCCATGTCCAGTTTTGTTGCTTCTTGACCCACATACAGGTTTCTCAGGAGACAGGTAAGGTGGTCTGGTATTCCCATCTCTTTAAGAATTTTCCACAATTTGTTGTGAACCACATAAAGGCTTTAGTGTAGTCAGTGAAGCAGAAGTAGATGTTTTCCTTGAATTCTTTTCCTTTCTCTATGATACAACCAATGTTGGCAATTTGTTTATCTGGAAGTTCTTAGTTCATGTACTGCCAAAGCCTAGCTTGAAAGATTTTGAGCATAACCTTACTTGCATGTAAAATGAACGCAAATGTATAGTAGTTTGAGCATTCTTTGGCATTGCCCTTCTTTGGGATTGGAATGAAAACTGACCTTTCCCAGTCCTGTGGCCACTGCTGAGCTTTCCAAATTTGCTGACTTTCTGCATGCAGAACTTTAACAGCATCATTTTTTAGGATTTTAAATAGCTCAGCTGAAATTCCATCACCTCTCCTAACTTTGTTCATAGTAATGTTTCCTGAGGCCCACTTGACTTCACTGTCCAGGATGTCTGACTAGGTTAGTGACCACACCGTCATGGTTATCTGGGTTATTAAGACCTTTTTTGTACAGTTCTTCTGTGTATTGTTGCCACCTCTTCTTAATATCTTCTGCTTCTGTTAGGTCCTTACCATTTCTGTCCTTTACTGTGTTCATCCTTGCATGAAATGTTCCCTTGGTAGCTCTAATTTTCTTGAAGAGATCTCTAGTCTTTCCCTTTCTATTGTTTTCCTCTATTTCTTTGCATTGTTCACTTAGGAAGGCTTTCTCATCTCTTCTTGCTATTCTCTGGAACTCTGCTTTCAGGTAGGTCTATTTTTCCCTTTTTCCTTTGTCTTTAACTTCTCTTCTTTCCTCAGCTATTTGTAAAGCTTCCTCAGACAACCACTTTGCCTTCTTGCATTTCTTTTTCCTTGGGATGATTTTGGTCACTGCCTCCTGTACAGTGTTATGGACCTCCATCCATAGTTCTTCAGAAACCCTATCAGATCTGATCTCGTGACTATTTGTCACCTCCACTGTGTAATCATAAGGGATTTGATTTAGGTCATACCTGTATGGTCTAGTGGTTTTCCCTACTTTCTTCAACTTAAGTCTGAATTTGGCAATAAGGAGTTCCTGATCTAGCCACAGTCAGGTCCAGGTCTTGTTTTTGCTGCAAGAATATAATCGATCTGATTTCAGTATTGACCATCTGGAGATGTCCATGTGTAGAGTCATCTCTTGTGTTGTTGGAAGAGAGTGTTTGTTATGACCCAGTGTGTTCTCTTGGCAAAACTGTTAACCTTTGCCCTGCTTCATTTTGTACTCCAAGGCCAAACTTGCCTGTTACTCCAGGTATCTCTTGACTTCCTACTGTTGCATTCCAGTCCCCTATAATGAAAAGGAAATCTTTTTTTTTGGTGTTAGTTCTAGAAGGTCTTCTAGGTCTTCATAGTATCATTCACCTTCAGCTTCTTTGGTGTTAGTGGTTGGGGCATAGACTTAGATTACTGTGATGTTGAGTGGTTTGTGTCTTATCTCATGTGAATGTCAGTCAAAATCGTCTGTTTGTTGCCTGCACCCTCCTTCCTTGAGTAGCTTCAAGTGTAATGCTCACCCAACTCCAACCCCTCGGGGCTTCCCTGGTTGTCTGAGAGCCGTCTCAGCTCTCCTGAGCCTGACGGCTGGATTCGGGTCTCCTTCCATGTTCCCTGCAAGAGAGAGGACCATCTTAGCCATCAGGCTGGGGATGACAAGGGTCGTCCCCAGGCGGGCCCCTCCTCCCCATGCATGTAGCACGCCGTTGCTCTCCTCCACCGCTTCCTGCAGTTGACAGAGGAGCTTTCTAGGGCTCTTTTGTGGCTCCTAGTGACTGGGCTCCGGTCCAGCCCACCTCTCCAGCTTCTCCCTTGCTGCCTCCCTCACACTCCTGCTCACCATGCTTGAGTTTCCCCCACGTCTGCATCTGAGCAGTTGTCGAGTCCACTCCTGTCATCCCACCTCCATGCTTTTGTGCTTTTTCTTTTGCCTTGGATTCCCTTCCCCTTCCCCTCTCCCTGGAAACCTCCTGGTCATTCTTCCAAACCCCCAGGGAACTATATGCTGCTTTTTCTGAGCTCCCACAGGGACCAAGGCCAAGCTGTGATATACAGACTTGATAAGCCCCACTTTGACACATTGAATCCTCCAGGTTGGATCTCCATGCAGTCCAAGGGACTCTCAAGAGTCTTCTCCAGCACCACAGTTCAAAAGCATCAGTTCTTCAGCGCTCAGCTTTCTTTATAGTCCAGCTCTCACATCCATACATGACCACTGGAAAAACCATAGCCTTGACTAGACGGACCTTTGTTGGCAAAGTAATGTCTCTGCTTTTTAATATGCTGTCTAGGTTGGTCGTAACTTTTCTTCCAAGGAGCATCTTTTAATTTCATGGCTGCAGTCACCAACTGCAGTGATTTTGGAGTCTCCAAAATAAAGTCTGCCACTGTTTCCACTGTTTCCCCATCCATTTGCCATGAAGTGATGGCACCAGATGCCATGATCTTCGTTTTCTGAATGTTGAGTTTTAAGCCAACTTTTTCACTCCCCTCTTTCACTTTCATCCAAAGGCTCTTTGGTTCTTTGCTTTTTGGCATAAGGGTGGTGTCATCTGCATATCTGAGGTTATTGATATTTCTCCCAGCTATCTTGATTCCAGTTTGTGCTTCATCTAATCCAGCATTTCTCATGATGTACTCTGCATATAAGTTAAATAAGCAGGGTGACAATATACAGCCTTGACATACTTCTTTCCCGATTTGGAACCAGTCTATTGTTCCATGTCCAGTTCTAACTGTTGCTTCTTGACCTGCATACAGATTTCTCAGGAGGCAGGTCAGGTGGTCTGGTATTCCCATCACTTTAAGAATTTTCCACAGTTTGTTGTAATCCACATAGTCAAAGGTTTTGGCATAGTCAATAAAGCAGAAGTAGATGTTTTTCTGGAACTCTCTTGCTTTTACAATGATCCAGTAGATGTTGGCAATTTAATCTCTGGTTCCTCTGCCTTTTCTAAAACCAGCTTGAACATCTGGAAGTTCACGGTTCAAGTACTGCTGAAGCCTGGCTTGGAGAATTTTGAGCATCACTTTGCTAGCATGTGAGATGAGTACAATTGTGTGGTAGTTTGAGCATTCTTTGACATTGCCTTTCTTTGGGATTGGAAAGAAGACTGACCTTTTCCAGTCCTGTGGCCACTGCTGAGTTTTCCAAACCTGCTGGTATGTTGAGTGCAGCACTTTCACAGCATCACCTTTTAGGATCTGAAATAGCTCAACTGGAATTCCATTACCTTCACTATCTTTGTTCGTAATGATGCTTCCTAAGGCCCGCTTGACTTCGCATTCCAGGATGTCTGGCTCTAAGTGAGTGATCACACCATCATTATCTGGGTCGTGAAGATGTTTTTGTATAGTTCTTCTTTGTATTCTTTACACCTCTTCTTAATATCTTCTGTTTCTGTTAGGTCCATGCCATTTCTGTCCTTTATTGAGCCCATCTTTGCATGAAATGTTGCCTTGGTATCTCTGATTTTCTTGAAGAGATCTCTAGTGTTTCCCATTCTATTGTTTGCCTCTATTTCTTTGCACTGATCACTGAGGAAAGCTTTCTTATCTCTCCTTGCTATTCTTTGGAACTCTGCATTCAAATGGGAATATTGTTCCTTTTCTCCTTTGCATTTCACTTCTCTTCTTTTCACAGCTATTTGTAAGGCCTCCTCAGACAACCATTTTGCCTTTTTGCGTTTCTTTTTCTTGGGGATGGTCTTGATCCCTGCCTCCTGTACAATGTTACGAACCTCCATCCATAGTTCATTAGGCACTCTGTCTATCAGATCTAATCCCATGAATCTATTTGTCACTTCCACTGTATAATTAAAAGAGATTTGATTTAGGTCATGCCTGAATGGTCTAGTGGTTTTCCCTATTTTCTTTAAGTCTGAATTTGGCAATAAGGAGTTCGTGATCTGAGCCACAGTCAGCTCCTGGTCTTGTTTTTGCTGATTGTATAGAGCTCCTCCATCTTGGGCTGCAAAGAATATAATCAGTCTGATTTTGATATTGACTATCTGATTATGTCCATGTGTAGAGTCTTCTCTTGTGTTGTTGGAAGAGGGTGTTTGCTATGACCAGTGTGTTCTCTTGGCAAAACTCTGTTAGCCTTTGCCCTGCTTCATTCTGTACTCCAAGGCCAAATTTGCCTGTTACTCCAGGTATCTCTTGACTTCCTACTTTTGCATTCCAGTCCCCTATAATGAAAAGGAGATGCTCTTTTTAGGGATGAGGAAACTAAGTCTCAGAAAAGTTGAGTGATTTGCCCAAGGTCACACAGATAATGAATGCCCAAATCACTAGGTCAGCCCAAGTCTGTGTGGCTCCAGGGTTTGGTGCTCTTAATCGCTGTAACTATCCTGCTTCCCTCATCAGCACATTAAAGCCCTGGAGAGGTCCTGTGGAAGAGGATCCTGTTTTACATTTTCTACTAGCATTCTTCAGGTCTCAGAACTCTTGTTCACCAGTTACCTCCTACCCCTTTGAGGGTCCCTGATGCTCCCAGGTACAATCTTCAGGTCTTCCTGATCTCACCTGACCCCATTATTGTGCCAATGAAGAAGATGAAGGCCATGCAGAGCTCTGCAGTGTGTGGTCACACGTATGGGTCAGGCGCCCAACCAAGGCCAGACGTGAAGAGTGCTGAGAGTTGGCCTCCCTGAGCAGTTCGTGGAAAGGGCAAAAAGTCGATCTCAGAGTGTTGTCCTGAGGAGACCCTACCTCCTATCCAGACACCTGCTGGATACCTAAGGATGGTTGGTGCTGACCCAGACCCTCTCACTCTCAATGTAACAGGTGTGCCTGCAGAAGACCATAGGATGCAATGAGATGTTTCTCTCAGATGAAGATTAGTCATTTTTCAAAGCACAGAGAGATACATGTCTCCATCTAAGGAGATGGGGAACTGTTCACTGGGTCTCCTCATTTCAGAGGTATGTTATCTGGATAAGAGGATGAACTGTTTATCTGTATTTGTCTTTCTGCTGTGCACCCTGGATGATCAATAGAACCTTGCCCTGGAACTGACAATTAAATGTCCAGTTTCAACAGCCTGCAGCCTAATAGATCAGTATTACTTTTTTTTTCCTGGTTTTAGAATTTTATTTATTTCTCACTTAATGTGTATAATTCAGTAGTTTGTTATTATATTTACATACTTATCAGCCATCACCACTGTCTAATTCCAGACCATCTTATCACCACAAAAGAAAAATTCCCCAGCATACCACAGCTAAAGATCCCACATGCCGCCATGAAGGTCAAAAATTCTGTGTGCCACAACAGCCAAATAAATAAATACTAAAAAATATAGAATGACATAAAATGCCATTGCCCACATCTTAAATATCCAGTCCATATTCTTGATTTGGTCATACTTGTGATAGCACAGAATAATGGGACAAAGTAGGTGATTACATGGTTAACCCCACTAGGGGATTATAGGAAAAAACATACGGGAGACCCCTGTAGGTTAACGATGACTCAAGAAAGCAGGTTTACTTATCCAGGCTTGATCAGCAACAGGGCCTGCCCCCAAACGAAAAAGCAATGGTGGCATGAGACCCACATCCTGCTCGTGAGCTCAGGGAGTTCATGACCCCTAGGACCTGCTCTCAGCACACATAGAAAACATCAATTTAAAGAAAAGTGATATTTCAAATGGAAGATCCTCATTATATTGTGACCGGAAAAAAGTTTTCCCATCATGCCATGACAGCCCTGGTTTCCTTTTCCATACTCTCTTCTTTACAGAAAATCACTAAGTGCATCTCATACTCAAGGAAAGGCTGGGGCAGGGAGACTGGAATAAGCTTCGCCCTTATAAAAGAGGAACAACTCCCTAGTTTATTCATCATTTTTGTATAAGGAATAAATTTCTTCATTTATTCCTGTAGTTATTTTTCTAAGATTGATTCAGAGCCCTAGGTATTTATTGAATATTTTATGTTATCATTCACTGCTGTGCTCTTTATTTTGTTGTTCAAGGCGATCTCCATTTGGCCATTGGGAACTTTTTAGGTCGGCTCTCCTTCCCCTTGATGGGCATCCAGATTTTTGATTCAAGCATTATTTATTGCCTCTGTAAAATCTTTCAGTCTCCTGTGTATTTCCAGTTTCTATGGTCAACTCAGTATTTCCTGCTTCCTTCACTTGAGCCTCTTTCTGACTTTTATTTTTGGGATAAAAAAAAAAGTCTCTCAAAACTCTTTAATAATCTCTGTGGAAATAACTAGTAGATTGTAGTTGTTTTTTAGTAATTAATGACTGGGATGAAGTTTTTCGCAAATATCTTCCATTTTCCAAAACTAAGATATTTGTGCTTCTGAGGAAAGATGAAGTCTCACAATAACAAACCCATACCTAGATTTTTTTTTTTCCTTTCTGTTTTTTTGGCTGCACCACATGTAGCATGCATGATTTTAGTTCCACAATCAGGGAGTGAACCACCACCCACAGCAGTGAAAGGGTGGTGTCCTAACCACTGGTCCACCAGGAAAGTTCCACAGACCCGTACCTAGGTTTATGCCTACCTCCCTCCAGTGTAAGTACTGGCTGTCTTGACCATCACACTGAACCCATCCTGGCATAGAAAGGAGTCAGGTGATAATTTTTTTCTTTCAATCTGAAAGGGTACTCTCCATGAGTCTCCTTTCTCAATGGAAGAAAGGGTGTCAGGAATTTAGGTACATGTTCATGTCAGAGAATGTGCTTCTTCAGGTTTGATTCTGCATTAGCCACACAGGAAGATGAAATAATTCTGAAGCTTGAGCTGAACTAGCAAAAAGAGACTGGGATTATAATTTCTATCAATTTAGTGTAATTCACAAAATGACCTTGATGTCTTGGTGTTGAGTCCAAGTAATACTTCAGCCTGACTTTTAATATACTCTTAAGGACTGAAACCAATTTGTTGTTCATATTAATGACTAGAATCAGACACTAAATTTTCAGGATTATGCAGGTATGTGCCTGTAACACCACACATTTATAATAAAAGGAGTAAGGTGAATGTACAGAAATCATTATGTCTTGGGCAGAAATGGTGTATCCATTTGCTTGGCAGTTACTGGAATAGAACTGTTCTCTAGTTCAGGATGTATGAAGTGCTTAATGGAGACAGTAAGTTTTTTCCTACTGCAGATGTCAGTGCTCTGTCATTTTGATGAGATGGCCTTCCCTCTTGAAGAAAAGGAATCAATTCTTAAGGAGATATAAATGAATGAATTTCAGAGAACAGAAGTCAGGCTCCAATATATCTTGTGATATTCACTCTTTTTAAAAAATAATCTATCAATAAAAATGTCCAGTTCCAACTTAATAAAATGCACAAGATTTTATACATCAGAGATTCCATGTTTGCATAACTTTTATGTTAAAATAAAAGGCCAGTCTCTTTGATTACTGTTTCTTAATTCTAAGCCCCTTCATTCTCTTGTTTCATGACTGCAGAGTATCCAGGTTTTTGTTGTTTTTTTTTTAACTTGAACTTTATTCAGTTTGCAGCAAGGAACTGCTGAAGTTTGTTTGTTTGGTCGAGTGGCAGGAGGGATCCTGGTTCCCCTTGCAGTGGAAGCTCCGAGCTTCAACCACTGGACCAACCCTGGGATGGTCCCAGGGTGTTTTGGGGGTGCCTGCACTACGTAGCTTTCAGGATCTCACTTCCCTGACCAAGGACTGAACCCAGGCCATGGCAGTGAAAATTCTGGATCCTAACCACTGGATCACCAGGGAACCGCCTTTATTTATTTCTATTTTTAAAGATTTTTTTTTTAACATGGACCATTTTTTTTAAAAGCCTCTTGAATTTGTTACAATACTACTTCTGTTGTTTTTATGTTTTGGATTTTTGGCCTTGAGGCAAGTATGATCTTAGCTCCCTGACCAGGGATCAAACCTGCACCCCTTACATTGGAAGGTGAAGTCTTAACCGCTGGCCTGCCAGGGAAATCCCCCTTTTGTTTTTCTTTGATAATTATTAGAGGATTTCCTAATCTTATGAGATATATATATATAAATTATATTTGCACATTGGTCAGTTTTTAGTTTACTCGCTCCTGTGTAATTCCTGAGTATAATTATTAAACAGTCATTTATAAGAGAATGGCATATGATACAGTTTTATGGGCCAGAAGGAGCAGTAAATCATAATACAACTGTAAATGCATGCTTGCGTGCTTATCGTATAAATACATGTATAAATATAATCTTACTCATGTAATGGAGCGGGCAGTATTATGGAGAAGCCTGTTAAATAATTCAGGGACGAAAAGGAGCCCCAAGTGTGCAATTATGTATCTGAAATAATGCATTTTCCTAGAAATAAACTCAGCCTGGAAACTGGGGAAAACTGTACAAAATGAAACAGCATGTGAGATGGCCATTCAAAATATGTAGGGATTACACGTCCGTATTCAGTGTATAACTGAGTGCCTGTTGGGATCTCATGACCAGTATTAAGACGAGCATCACCTGTGTGCTTCCCAGAGCCTGTCTGTCGGTCCTGTGGGAGAGTCAGTGCTGCTTTAAGTAGGTGCTCCCGGTGATTCTGAGGTGCGGCCAGGGTTAAGCACGTGGCCTTCTGAGTACATCTGTGAGAGCTGAGGCCGACCTCAGAAAGAGGCAGCAGTCTGCTCTACGCAGGCTTGGAAGGGGAACGCAGTGCAGCCCGCATACCCCGCCTGCACTGTTTTGGGGACGTTTATGAAGAGAGAACACGTGTAGACGACAAAGGACAAACTCACAGCTTGGTCTCCATGTAGGACCTGTTTTTTCCTGAATCTCTTCTGAGACAAAGGAGTGGAGAGACTGGCCTTTTCACCTTTTCAAGTCGGGCTTTGAAAGTTTGGCTTGTGGGTGTGGTGGAAAGCGGGGGAGGAGCTGTGCTGACGCCACCCAAGGCCTAATCTCAAGATGCTGATGTCATTCCTCAACTTTTTTTTTTTTAAACTTTATGGCCAAACCTCACGGCATGCGGGATCCCAGTTCCCCGACCAGAACCCATACCCCCTGCATTGGAAGCATGGAATCTTAACCACTGGACCGTCAGGGAAGCCCCGCTCAACACAATATTGATGAGAAAAGAACTTGGAGCAAGAGGAAGAAGAGGAGCATCTCAGGTAAATATATATACAGGAGACCTGGGTTTGATCCCTGGGTCAGGAAGGTGCCCTGGAGAAGGAAATGGCAACCCACTCCAGTATTCTTGCCTGGGAAATCCCATGGACAGAGGAGCCTGGCAGGCTACAGTCAGTGGGGTAGCAAGAGTTGGACTAAACCATCGTCACCAGCTGAATACCCTGTCCTGGTTTAGAAGCTGTGTCCCCTTTTCCTCCTGAAATGCCATGGATTGAGAATGTCCAAATTATTAATTCTCTCCTGATTTCTTGCCTAGTGAGGTTATTTTCAACCTGATTTTTTTCCCTTTTATTCTTGTGATAGTCATGGCCAACTCTTTAAAATACTCTTTTGTCCCAGAACCTTTTCTCCTTTGTCTGAATCCAGCCTACTTATAGAGGATGAAGAATTACCACCATGAGTTTGTAAGTTTCAAGTATTAGAAATGTTCCCTTAGTGAGACATCAACAAGGGAATGTACTGCTATCCAAGATCCCCGCTGAGTTGGGTTTAGGTGTTTGGATTTTAGGTAAGTGGGAGAAAATGTAGTGATTATATCTGGATACATTTTTCACTTGGAACAGGATTGAGAAAATGCACATATAACTGACTTACTGTACACCTGAAAATAATACATCGTTAATCAACTGTATATACTCCAATATAAAATAAAAAGTTTAAAAAAAGAAAATGCACATATAAACAGGATGACCTTAATAATCTTGAATCCCTCATAATGTTCTAAAAAAGTCAGAGAGTCTATTTTCTATAATTAGGAAAGTCTTACTATTTAAATGTACTATTAGGAACACAGAAAGAAATGGATGAAATGGGAAGAAGAAATGGAAAGTTTGTATGGATTGAAATTTGCAAAAAAGTGACATTTTCATGATTGTTTCAGGTTAAGATTTTATTTATTTTTGCCAAAAACGCCCAGGCAGTGATACTGTGTCATTCCTTGTGCTTTAGTCGTCTGCTATCCATTTATCCTCTGACTTCTTATCTTTACTGGTTCAGATGCTTTCTTTGAGATTCCAGCACTTGAGAAGTTTGTGTTTTTTCCATTTTATCTTTAATAACGGTCTTAGAAATACTCTGTGAAGGGGGTGCATAAACCATTTCAGTTAATGTAGAAATTCCATTTCTTTTTCTTTCTTTTTTTTTTTTTTTTTGCAGACATTTTGTTTTTATTATACATCAAAATGCTGTTGATGTTTAGTTGCCAAATTGTGTCTGACTCTTTTGTAACCCCATGGACTGCAGCCCGCCAGGCTCCCCTGTCCATGGGATTTCCCAGGCAAGGATACTGGAGTGGGTTGCCATTTCCTTCTCCATCCATTTCTTTTTAATTTAGTTTGCCTGTCATTGGTTCTGAAATATGAACTATGTTGAGTTAGAGGCACTTAGAGTTGAGTCCAGCCTTTGGTTTGAGGAAAGGTTAATAGCCTCTGTGGGTGCCACCCACATTCCCCATTGCTCTCACAGCTGTGGTGGCTGACTCTGAGACCGAAGGGCTTAGGAAAACAGGGAAGGAGATGTAGGAGCTCATTTTTTCCTGACTCTGTCACATGACAAAGGATGGGACGCTGTGGCCTTTCTGCATTTCAAGGGCCACCTGCCTCAGAGCGTGAACAGGTGAAAGGGCAGAGCTGATGCTTCAAAGATGCACAGGTGTGATTTCTCTGCATAATATGGCCAGAGAAAGAAACCCAGAAATGGAGGAGGAAGAGGAGGAAGTGGCAGGTTTTCAGGTAAAGTCTGGGATCCACATCAGAGGCTGGGTCCCCCTTACTGAAATCCCATGTACTTAGAAATTGTGAACATTTACTTCTGACCTCTGGGTGGTGCTGACAAACTTAGTTTTTAATACATTTTTTTTTTCTAGTAATACCCCAGGTTAGCTCTTTAAGATATTCCTCTCATATCCCATCGCCTTCTCTCCATTTTCTCCATCCAAGGTCTCTTCAGAGCATGAGGAATTCCTGCCATGAATTACCAGTGTGCAAATGTTGAAAATGTTCCCTTTTTGTCAGGTCACCTTGGGGATGTGTTGATACAAGATTCCCACTGGTTGTGAGGGTGGGTCCTGGCATATCAGTGAAGAAGAAGAATACGCAATGTCTAGGTCCTGTCTGGATGTAGCACCAGTCTGTGTAGACAAGGATAATGAAAGTGCAGCAGTAAAGCTGTTGCTATGTGGTTTGCTGCTGCTAAGTCGCTTCAGTCGTGTCTGACTCTGTGCGACCCCATTGACGGCAGCCCACCAGGCTCCCCCATTCCTGGGATTCTCCAGGCAAGAACACTGGAGTGGGTTGCCATTTCCTTCTCCAATGCATGAAAGGGAAAAGTGAAAGTGAAGTCGCTCAGTCGTGTCCGACTCTTCGCGACCCCACGGACTGCAGCCTACCAGGCTCCTCCGTCCATGAAATTTTCCAGGCAAGAGTACTGGAGTGGGGTGCCATTACCTTCTCCGCTATATGGCTTAGAATAACTCAAAGTTCTGAAAGAGAGAGCTCTCAGTTGCCTCAAGGCAAGACTTCCTATTTAAAATACACCCAAGTACAGGACATGACAGTTATATATGGTTTTAAATGTGTTTAACCTGCTCTCGTGATTAATTGTATTAATTTTTTTCTGAAACTGCATAGCATGTGGGATCTTAATTCCCCAACTAGGGATTGAACCCACACCCGCCGCATTGGAAGGCAGAGGATTAACCACTGGACCTCTTGGGATATCCTAGATTAATGGTTTTTTTTTTTGCCATCATCATTATTTTTTGTCAAAACTATCCCAGCAGTGATGATGAGTGTATTGGTCAGCTGATACCAATTTGTCCCATTACAGCTAACGTTAATTTTATTCATTTGATTCAGGGGCTGTCTGCCCAGGTTCCTCAACTGAAAAGCTAATAATTTCCCCATCATCGTTAATAGGGTTTTGGAGGGATTTCCTGAGAGATGGGTGTTAAAACCCACCACATTTCAAGTGAATACTCCCCCTGACTGCTTCATTTTCCTTTACTTGTAGATGGCTTTGAAAAGTGGAGGCTCTTACCTTTGTTCAGGCTTTTGTAAGTAAATGTTCTATAAATTTGCAATTTTATTCCACAGTCATGTACAAGAATTCATTTTATTACAGTTTGTATCTCCAGGACAAGAAAACAAGGGTCCTATAGGACTCTTAAAATGCTTAAAATTCAGGTACCTTAAAATGCTGCAATCAGCACAGGTGAGAAGTAAAATCATTTTAAGGAAATAGGGGTTTGTTGATGCAAAAAAGAATCTTCAGGATGTTTCATCTTGTCCTCGTGTCTTGAGTTGATCTGGCTCTTTCACTCTTGATCAGTGATCATTCTAGATATTTAAAATGAAATGAGATGTTGCCCACATCTTAAAATCAGATATCTATTCCTTTAAAAAAAAAACAAAACTTTTTTATTTTGTATTGGTGTATAGCCAATTAACAATGCTGTGATGATTTCAGGTGACAGCAAAGGGACTCAGACACGTATAAACATGTATACATGGTTTTGATTGAATAGTACTCGGAAGTAGAGTTAAGGAACTGCAAATTAGAAATGCTTCCTAAGTGTTTTAAAGGGGCTGTCAGGAAATACTATTTGATGAAATAATTTTCTATAACTTAAAGTGACCTATCTTCTCTACTGAACACTGTAGTAGATTGGAAATTGTAGAATCTCGGGGATGACTCATGTTCCTTTTTTTAATAAACAGGTCTTGCTGTCTCTAAGCTGAACCTCGTCACCTTTTTTGAGCAAAGAAAGGAGCCCTGGGATGTTAAGAAAAGGAGACAACAGTCATGCACCCAGGTAGGTAGGGATGAATAACGCAGATTGCGCAGGGATGGTGTCTGAGGCGAAGGATAAACTGAGGCCTTAAAATGTGGTTTGGGCAGCTCTGCTTCACGGGGGATTCCTTCGAGAAGTCCAGGCCTCTGTGTCCCGCTGTCACAGAGGTCCCTCTCCTGCTCCACTCCCCATGCTCCTAAATCCTCTAAGGGTTTTCCTTTTGCTCCGGTGATCTTCCATGGCAATTGAAGTGAGAACCAGAGGCTTCCCCATGCCCAGCAAGGGATGTTCTAACTCTTCTTCCATTGCTTTTGGGGGCCTGGGAAAATCTGTGCGTTTACAGAGTTCCTTTATGGAGTTTGTGTGAGTTTCTCCTCCCTTGTCTCCTAGAGACACCTGCACATCCGCTGACGCCGGGAACATGAGATAGACTGACTGTCCCCCATTCATGTCTGTGCGGAGCAGGCCTCCCCAGGGCCCAGACCCTCTACTAGGTCTCAGGAATGAACCTGGAGCCTCCCAGTGTATACCCAGCCTCGTGATAGAATAACCTGGGCCACTTCATTGAGATATCATTGATCTGAGTTCTGCCAAAGATGAATTGACAGAAGCTCTGAGGGTAGTTCTAAAAAATACACAAATGATCCCAGTGGGGAATCAAAGATGAAAATGACTTTGAACGTTGCTTATCAGAATTTCCCATCTATAGCAATCACTTATGGATCTCATTAAAAAACCGATACTAGGGCCCCACACTCAGAGGTTATGACTCTCCAAATCTGGGATGAAGGTCATTAATTTGCAATTTGAATGACCACTGAAGTTGCTTACCCCAGACTTCATTTCTGGCAGGATTAATTAAAGAAATCAAGAACAGCGCCTGAGTGCCTTACACACAACCACCCTATCTGAACACAAATACTGCTGTTGCCAGTGAAGACCACCACCACCTTCTGAAAAGATGACATTCTCTGCTCACTACCTGCCAGTTGAGCAGGACCTGGGGAAAGCAGCGGAGTCTGAGCAAGCCTGTTGTGGGGGACAAGAAGTATTCATTCTCGAAAGGAATGTTTCATGAGGATCTACTGCATGCTCACAGGTATGTGTTTAAGACACTGCTAAGATCCACATATTATGAGAGCTGATTGTTGTAATCTGCTGGGGACTACATATTCAGTGTTGGGGACTGGGTATTCTGTGTTCATCTTTCCCAGGAGGATTTAGAGGTCAGCCTTGCCTTCATGGGAGTAGAGATTATCTTTATTTCTTCTCTTTCATTATCATGGATAATAAAGATAAAATCTACCCACCAAATTTCAAGTCCTTTCCTCTCCTTCCCTTGGGCTTCCCTGGTGGCTCAGTCAGTAAAGAATCCACCTGCAGTGTGGGAGACCTGGATTCGATCCCTGGGTTGGGAAGATCCCTTGGAGAAGGGAAAGGCTACCCACTCCAGTATTCTGGCCTGGAGAATTCCATGGATTTATAGTCCATGGGGTTGCAAAGAGTTGGACACGACTGAGCAACTTTCACTTTCACTTTTCCTCTCTTTAATCTGAGTCTGAGCATCAAAAATTATAAATGGCAGATCCAGTCACAAAGGTGACAGTTTCCAGAACTGTATCAGAACTCTGGTCTCTGAGCTGCTCTGAGAAGGATGACCAAGAAATGGGGGTGGAGTCATGGCAGGACACTTTTTCTTTTCATGGTCGTTTAAGTGATCGTTTTATTTATTTATTTTTTTAGTTCTCCCAGTTTATTGCTACTAACCCATCACCCTCCACCCTCATGCACACATGCTCAGTCATGTAACCCCATGGACTGCAGCCACCCAGGCTCCTCTGTCCATGGACTTTTCCAGGCAAGAATACTGGAGTGGGTTAGCATTTCCTTCTCCATAAGTGATCATTTTAAACGGAATGTGAATTGGTGTTTCCTGTTAGGCTCTGCAAGTCTGATTTTGGAAGAGGGACTATATTCTGGATGGAAACTCTGGAGCAGCAGAGCTGTGCCCACAACGTTAAGCCTCAGTGAGAAGCAGGAATCTGGGGCATCAGATGGGCTGCTCCGGAGTTGGGACTGATCCTCGGTGAGCAGCGCCCCTGATTCCAGTCTGCTCTTGGGGCAGATGCATTGTTAGAGGTACGAGATTCAAGTCACCGTGAGTTTCACCTGCATTCCCTGTGTGTGCCTGTGTGGAGAAGAAAAGGCAAACAAGGGAAAGGGTGTCAAAAACCCTTGGTAGGATGACACCAGGAGCGTGGGGGGCCAGGAGCAGTGGGAAGAGACTGCACTGAGAGTCCTCAGCCCTGGTGCCCCTGAGCGAGGTGCTCAGGGACTACAGGAGGCCTGTGCTCCACGTGAAATGCAGCACTGTGTGTGAGAACGTTAATTTCTGCCCAAATGGTTTCTAAGAGTTAATCTGAGCCTCCCTCTTTTAAGTTCCAGCAACCTCAAATCAGAGGTGGTTAAGAGCACTTTCTCTGCCTGGTGAACTCCTACTCATCCTTCAAGAACAGCCTCTTGATTCATGTCCTTCGTGCTCTTCTCCCCAGTGCTGGTCATAAATAGTTGTAATATTTCTAGTCTCCCACTAGACTGTAAACTCCATGAGGGCCTGAACAATGTCTTATACACAGTCAGTTCAGTTCAGTCGCTCAATCGTGTCCAACTCTTTGCAACCCTGTGGACTGCAGCACGCCAGGCCTCCCTGTCCTTCACCATCTCCTGGAGCTTGCTCAAACTCAAGTCCATTGAGTTGGTGATGCCATCCAACCATCTCGTCCTCTGTCGTCCCCTTCTCCTGCCTTCAGTCTTCCCCAAAATCAGGGTTTTTTCTAATAAGTCAGCTCTTCGCATCAGGTTGCCAAAGTATTGGAGCTTCAGCATCAGTCCCTCCAATGAATATACAAGGTTGATTTCCTTTAGGATTGACTGGTTTGATCTCCTTGCAGTCCAAGGGACTCTCAAGAGTCTTCTCCAACACCACAATTCAAAAGCATCAATTCTTTGGTGCTCAGCCTTCTTTATGGCCCAACTCTCACATGCATACATGACCACTGGAAAAACCATAGCTTTGACTAGATGGACCTTTGTCGGCAAAGTAATGTCTCTGCTTTTGAATACACTGTGTAGGTTTGTCATAGCTTTTCTTTCAAGGAGCAAGTGTCTTTTTTATTTCATGGCAGCAATCACCATCTGCAGTGATTTTGGAGCCCAAGAAAATAAAGTCTGTCACTGTTACCCCATCTATTTGCCATGAAGTGATGGGACCGGATGCCATGATCTTCGTTTTCTGAATGTTCAGTTTTTTGCCAGCTTTTTCGCTCTCCTCTTTCACTTTCATCAAGAGGCTCTTTAGTTCCTCTTCGCTTTCAGCCATAAGGGTGGTGTCATCTGCATATCTGAGGTTATTGTTATTTCTCCCAGCAATCTTGATTCTAGCTGTGCTTCATCTAGCCAAGCATTTCTCATGATGTACTCTGCGTATAAGTTAAATAAGCAGGGTGATAATATACAGCCTTGACATACTACTTTCCCAATTTGTAACCAGTCCGTTGTTGCATGTCTGGTTCTAACTGTTGCTTCTTGACCTGCATATAGATTTCTCAGGAGGCAGGTCAAGTGGACTGGTATTCCCATCTCTTTAAGAATTTTCCACAGTTTATTGTGATCCACACAAAGGCTTTAGTGTAGTCAAGAAGCAGAAGTGGATGTTATTCTGGAATTCTTCTGCTTTTTCTGTGATCCAGCGATGTTGGCAATTTGATCTCTTAATTCGTCAGCCTTTTTTAAATCCAGCTGGAACATTTGGAAGTTCTTGGTTCACATACTGTTGAAGACTAGCTTGGGAAGTTTTGAGCATTACTTTGCTAGCACGTGAAATGAGTGCAGTTGGGAGGTAGTTGGAATGTTCTTTAGCATTGCCCTTCTTGGGACTGGAATGAAAACTGAATTTTCTAGTTGTGTGGCCACTGCCGAGTTTTCCAAATTTTCTGGCATATTCAGTGTGGCACTTTGACATCATCTTTTAAGATTTAAAATAGCTCAACTGGAATTCCATCACCTTGACTAGCTTTGTTTACATAGATATATGATCATATATATGATCCATTCATATATATATACATGGATCCAATCTTTCTATATCTAGCTATTTCTATATCATCTTATCTTAGATTTTATCTCTGAATGTCTGTGTAGCTGTCTGTTGATAGAGATTACAATTTATATCTACCAATGTATCTATGTAAACAATTTCCTGTCCCCATATTTACAGCTGTACCTATCGAACCACAAGTCTTATCTTTCTACATCTCCAGCTCCATTTTTCTCAGCATATAAATCCATCTCCCTATGTCACTCAAATTTGGTATGTTTTAATCAAACCTCTTCAATTACCTCTCCCCTCATCCAAACGTCCCTTTGCCAAGTCTCAGTTTGATGTCTCCGGCTGGGAATCTGTCTCTGTTGGGGAAACTCGTTCATTTGTGATGCTTTTGGATTCCACCTGAACGCTGCCGTATGTATACTGTTCATCTTTCTCTATCTGATTTCCTGGGGCCAGTGTGATCATCTGAGGGACTATCAATGCGGAAGAGCTGCATGATTTTCTTGGTGTTTCTGGCTGAGTCATCATCCATTGCATGTATGTAGGCCATCTTCCATATCCATTCATCTGTGAATGGACATTTTGGTGGTTTCCAATGCTTGGCTCTTCTGTGGAGCACTGCTAGAGACATTGGGGTTCAGGTGTGATGGAGGATGGTTTTCTCTCCATAGTAGCCAGGGAGTGTGATTTAGTGATCTCCTGGTAGGTATATTTTTCACTTCTGAACAAACCTGCAGGCTGTGTCTGTAGAGAGCCTGTTAACAGTCTCCATTCTGTGCAGCAACACGGTGGTGGTGGGGGGGCGGGGCGCGGCAGGGTTCTGTTTTCTCCAGTGGCCTCAAACATTTGTTCTTTGTAGAGTTAGCAGAGGACCAGCGCCAGATGCCACCTCGGCTGTCCTTTTGCATGGCGGTTGTTTTCATGGTTGGGAGGCGGAAGAACTTTCCAGGCTCATTGACATGTTGTAATAGTGAGGAGAATTTTCGTCACTTTGAAATAGGCTCTGAAATTAGGCACACTTTTGCATTCTTCTAGTATTTTGGAGAAGGCAATGGCACTCCACTCCAGTACTCTTGCCTGGAAAGTCCCATGGATGCAGGAGCCTGGTGGGCTGCCATCTATGGGGTCGCACAGAGTCAGACACGACTGAAGCGACTTAGCAGCAGCAGCAGTGGCATTACCAACCACAGGATGTTTCTCCAGGGCGGGGATTATTTAGGGACCCCACAGGCCTTGTGAATATCTATAGCCTTAAGCACCAGGTTTGAAAGTTGTTGTTCACAGAAATGTCCACAAGGGGGCAGCACATCTTCATGCCCGATCTAGGAACTGGGAGAAGCTAAGCTTGAACAAAAGTTGTGTTTCTGGGTTGTACTGTACTTTGCACAGTGCCATGACAAAACGATAAGGGCTTGAGGGTCATTGCTTCCTCCCCTTTACCCTTCAGGCCCCCAGTCCCAGTCATATCAGAACCCCTGCAAATATGCTATGCTGAGGCCCATGTCTTAGGAAGCTGAATTGAGTGCAAAGGAGAAGGCTGAAATTGGGAAGCAGAACCCCGAGGGGACATGGAGACAGGGTGACTTGGCAAAGTTCTTTCAGCACAGAGGCGTCCAGCGTTTGTGGGTGTAGGGTAAGGGAGTTAGAGAAAGCGAGGTTCAGAAAAAGAACGAGACCGGCACTTTACAGGAACAGATCACCTTTAATGAGGCAGATTAGTGAGCTGCTGCACTTACCCAAGAAAAGAGTAAGTATATATAGGCATCTATGTGGAAAGCTACTGTCTTCGGGGGGCCTGTTCTTCTCCAAGGTTGTTAGGAGTAGTTATCTCTTAAAGGGCTGGGGCAAGGAATTTTGGAGGTCCGGCAGAGGCTGGACGGGCTGAGAGCTGGGCTTAATCAGCCTTAATGTCCATTTTTCTCTTTGGGTGAGAGAGTTCTTTGTTTTGCATAGAATGGTGGGGAGGACCTGGAGGGGAATCTTAACTCCAGCCTATTTTGAGCCATGTAACTGTCCTTCATTCCAGACCCTAAGGAATATATACAAAAAGAGAAAGAGAGGCAGGTGCCATTAATGTTCAGGGCTTCTTCGTGCTGATAAATGAGAGTCAATGCTTTGTGATCTGGGAGGAAGAAGTCCAAGGCCCATAGTGTTGATTTTCTATTCTAGCCGTCAGGGTCTCAAGCAAAACAGTCTTGACTTGGTCTTGGGAAATGTCTCGGATTTGGTCTTGGAGGAATCTCTGGAAAAGATTAAACAAACAAGGCCCAAAAGTGAGTAGGAAGATGATAAGCATGAATGGTCTGAGAAGGGGTAAAAGTTACAAAAGGTTTCCTGTAGCCACAGGGTGGAGATGTAATCTTCAGTGTGTTCGAGCATGGATCCTTGAGGACTCGAGACCCAGATATCTGCCAGAAGTCGTCCCAGGAATAATTGTAGCCGTGAAACCGACAGGCTCATCCATCGCCAGTTGGGGCGGTGGAAACCGTGAGAACTTCCAAGTTGTAGGGCCTGTGTGAGAAACTTGATAAGTATTAGTCTGGCAAGCATTTTCATCACTGGGCTGTGTAACCTTTTTTGACTGGGTGGTGTGTACCCAAGGGGTGATTTCTTTTAATTTTGCAGTGGTAGGGGTCAGCAGAATTACCGTGTAGGGTCTTTGCCATTTTGGGGTTAGATCTGAGGGGGACTGAACTGTCATATAGACCTTGTCTCCTATTTGAAGGGATGGGTATGGAAGATTGGGGTGTGGTCGAGGGAGTAAGTTACCTATATGTTGCAAAGGGCATCTTGTATCTGGGCAAGTAAAGGAAAAGGGAGGTGGGAAGGCAGTTTGGGACTGTCTTGGGAGGAGGGGAGACCCACAGGTATTATGGGCCTCTCATTCATGGCCTCAAATGGACTGATATTTAAGGGTTTTTTCCCGTAAGGCCCAGACCTTAAAGAAGGCTAATGGGAGCAGTTTAGTCCAGTCTCGATGAAGTTTGATCGTTAATTTGATCAGAATTTCTTTTAGGACTCGGTTGGCTCTCTCAACCTTACCAGAAGACCGGGGATGATAAGGAATGTGAAACCTCCAAGGAACTTGATGGGCTCATGCAAAATTTTGGGTGATTTGGGATGTGAATTTGGGCCCGTTGTCAGACTGGAGGGAGGAAGGCATTCCAAACCTTGGGAGGATTTCAGTAAGAATAAGCTGAGTCACAGTAGGGGCTCATTTGTTAGTAGTAGGGAAAGCTTCAATCCATCCAGAAAATGTATCTACGAAGACTAGGAGAAATTTAACCCTTTTTACAGGTGGCATGTGGGTGAAATCTACCTGCCAGTCTTGTGCGGGAAGATGTCTGTGAATTTGGTGGGTGGGGAAAGGAGTGGGGGCGAATGTTAGGATTTGTCTGCTGACAAATGGTACAAGTTTGGGTCAGATTATTTAAATAAGTTACATCGTCTTTAGTCAGTTTAATAAAGTTTTGAAGGCAAGCCTTAAGTACTTTTGTAGAGGGGTGGAAGAGGGAATGTAAATATGAAAGTAATGTGTGGATGTTAGGCTCATCAATCTGGGCTATAGAAAAGACAGGACTAACAGAGGCGGCCTGCCGTTTTGTGTCGTGATCTGTTATATTGTTATAAAAGGAGCTAGGACTATGTCGCTGATGTCTCCGGCCATGTATTAGAACAGCTTGTTTTGGGAGCTGAGCTGCATGGAGGAGTTCAGAAATAAAAGAAGCATTGAAAACAGGTGTGTCTTTTTGAGTGAGGAATCTCTTTCTTCTCCAGATTATAATGTTAGAATGTAATACGTTATAGACGTATTTGGAGTCAGTGTAATTGTTTATCTTTTGGTCTTTGGTTAGGGTCAAAGCTTGTGTAAGAGCTATCAGTTCAGCCTGTGGTGAGAATGTGTGAGCTGGCAGTGTGGCTGACTTGATGAGGTGAGGGGGCATAACTATGTCAGGCTGTCCCTGAACTATAGAGCATTGAGCCCCAAATGGGGCTTGTTTTTGGGCAATGCCATCTATGAACCAGGATGGGACTTTGGGGTCAGTAAGGGGCTGATCAATTATATGTTCAAAGGGATTAAGTGTCATATCTAAGGTCTGAACACAGTCATGAAATAGGTGTTCTGCTTCTGGATCTGGTGTAGGGAGTAAGCTATCAGGATTAAGAGAAACGTTTACAAGGCATAAAAGAAAGGGATGGGTCGAGGTGGTGTGCGTGGAGGATCAGTAGTCGAGCAGGGGTCAGAGAAAGGAAAGCCATGAGAGAGTAAATCTTTGAAGGAATGAGGTGAGCATGCATTTAGAGGAGCATTTCGGGTGAGAGTTTGGGCTTCAGGTATTAAGAGGGTGGTTGCTGCTAAGGCCTGGAGACAAGGTGGCCATCTGAGCATGACGAGATCGAGTTGTTTAGATTAGTAAGCTAGAGGGCCCCATATGTCCCCCCTTTTTTGGCACAGAATCTCTAAAGCATGTCCTTGTTGAGAATGTACAAAAAGGAAAAAAGGCTTGGTGTAATCAGGTAAGTAAAGGGAAGGAGCCTATAGTAAATGTTTGATCAAAGTCTATTGGGGTGTGGAGAGAGGTGGGGGCCAATAAGCGATCATGTAAGTTTCTTTGAGTAGCTTGGCAGAGAGAATTTGCGTGGAGGGCAAAATTTGGGACCCATATTTGGAAGAAGTTTAATAGACCTAATAGAGAAAGCCGTTTTCTCTTGGTCTGGGGCCTGGGGGTCTGTGTCAAGGCTCGAAATCTCTGAGTTGGGATTATTGTTTTAAGTCTTTGTCAGGATTCTGTGGTCAGGATATATTGAGTTTGGGTTATTACTTGAGAGGCATTTTTAAGAAAGACCTGTGGGGGGTGGGAATGGTGTCTGGCTACTGATGGGGCTTCGGTGTCCCAGACCTGAGGATCTATTGGGGGAAGATCAGGGGGCAGGTTTTGGGAGTGAGGGCTTGCCAGGGGTTCGGGTGCCATTTGGATGCAAAGAACTGATATGGGATCTAAGAATGGGAAGTTTACAGAGTTTGTAGCTTGGCTGGAAGATTACGTCCCATCCATGTCATCGGGCATTGAGGAACTATTATAAAAGAATGCGTTAGTGTTGTTTTGCCAAAGGAACAAAGGAGAGGAGGGTTTATTTGGGGATACAAAGGGATGTCTGAGACCCCTTTGATAGCCAGTTTTGAAGGTTGGAGAGGGCCCTTTCTGCTGCTGCTAAGTCGCTTCAGTCGTGTCTGACTCTGTGCAACCCCATAGACGGCCTCCTACCAGGCTCCTCTGTCCCTGGGATTCTCCAGGCAAGAACACTGGAGTGGGTTGCCATTTCCTTTTCCAATGCATGAAAGTGAAAAGTGAAAGTGAAGTCGCTCAGTTGTGTCCGATTCTTAGCGACCTCATGGACTGCAGCCTACCAGGCTCCTCCGTCCATGGGATTTTCCAGGCAAGAGTACTGGAGTGGGGTGCCATTGCCTTCTCTGGGAGAGGGCCCTTAAAGGAGGTTAAAAGTGAGCAGGCCGCTCCAGCATCTGATAGAAACGAGACTTTGTGTCCAGCCACTGTGTCAGTTACCCGAAGCCCCGAGTCCATCCGTATGGGGCAGACTTGGGGTCTGGAGCTTGGGCTCTGTCACTGGAATGACTCGGGCACAATTGGATCATCTCTCACCTCATCCGAGGAACCATGGTCTGGGGTGCCAGCGCCTCCCTGAGTCTGGTTCCTGGCCCACTGTTGTTGGGCCTGGGGTGGACCCCGAGGTTTGGTGGGTAGTGTCTGAGAACAATCTGTTTTTCAGTGGCCCCATTGTTTGCAGGTGGGGCAGGGTTTGGTGGGTGGCCAGGGATTTGGGCAGGACCTAGCCCAGTGTCCCGTTTGGTTACATCTGAAGCAGGGCCCTGGAGGGTTAGGTCTCATAAGGGTGGGCCGAGGTTGATGGGCCAAAGGGGTTGGTTTTTTCCTTGGATATCTTCGGGGAATAAAGCATATTTGGCCTTTTTTTTCTTTTCTTTTTCTTTTTTCGCTCCTTCCCTATTGTTGAAAGCTTTAAAGGCTATTTCTAGGAGCTCTCGCTGAGGGGTTTTGGGGGCCCTTTTCTGACTGGCGAAGTTTTCGGCGTTTATTGGGGGCTGCCTGGCTTATGAACTGGATGTGTAGGTACAGAAGTCTGGCGGGGGTGGAAATATCTAAATTGGTGGACTGCCTCAGCAAGCCGTGAAAGAAAAAGGGCAGGATTTTTATCTTTTTCCTGAGTCACTTCCCTAATCTTATCGTAGTTAATATGAATGTGAGAGCTTTTTAGCATTTCTTCCAGTAAACGGGTGATCATATGATGCAGGTCCTGGATGTCAGCATCGCCTGCTTGATATTTCCACTGTGGCTCAGTTAAAGGGACTGCATCATCAGCCACCGGATTAGTCCTATCTTGGTTATGGATCTGATCAGCGTGAGTCCGGGCTGCCTGTCATATCCGTTTTTTTTTTCCATCGGGGTTAAAGTGGAATTTAGGATGTAATAAAGATCATTCTAGGTTAAATGATTTGTTTGTGTAAGGCGGAGGAATGTTTTTCTGTATCTAGTAGGATTTTCTGAAAAGGATCTCAATAGTTTGTTTCTTCAGTTTGGCTCATATCAGAAATGGAGAAAGGCCCAGGAACCGGTATGGGGCCCTCCAATCCTACTAACCCTGAAAGGAAATGTGTTTGCTTCGGGTCCTGGACGATGGAGGGGCTGGAAGTCTCTTCTGGGGTTTTGGAGTCATTGCTTTCTGTTTTGGAGAAGGAATGGCTGGAGGATGGGGTCTCGTCTCCGGAAGCTTTTTCTTTGGGGCAGTAGGGAGGAGGCTCAGTTGCCGGGTCGAAATCGGGGGGCTGAGGGTTTAGGGGGCCTTTTAGGGGCTTTAGATGTGGATTCTTTTGTAATGGAGGGGGAGAGAGAGCAGAGGAGGATAGGTAGAACAGTCTTTGCAGAAAAAGCACAGCTTTTAAGGTCTCAGAAGGCTTGAATATAGGGGCCTCCAACCATTTGCCATTCCGTTTGAGGAAGTTACTGAGATCTGATAAAATATTGAAATCAAAAGTCCCGAACTCAGGCCAGTGGTCTTAATTGTCTAATTGGTACTGAGGCCAGATCTGTATACAGAGCTGTTTTAAGCGGTTAGCTTTGAGTTGAGTGAGTGAGAGTGTTTTGAGATTCTTGAGAACACAGGCCATAGCGGAATCTTTTGGAACAGATTGGTCAGACCCCATAATTGAAAGGCAAGCAGAGGCTCCTGTTGGGAGCTCGAGTCGTCACCAGTAGTCGCAATATGAGTTACGAGAAAAGAGCTCTGTGTCGAGGTGGAGCATCCCCCACCGTTGCCTACAGAGTGGCCCTAGGCTGGGGTCCCCGGGACCCGGAGAGGACTGGATTCTAGGGCGCCTCCAGAACACCGTGCGGATCTTCCCTTAATCTAGGCGCCGGCTTGAGAGGAGTGTTGCGTGTAAAGCAGTCGAATGGCAAAAGGCCTGTCCTGGAGTTGGTTGGTCTCGTGGAAAAGAAAGTGTAGAGAAAAGAGGAAGAGAGAGAGAGGCCAGTATTCCTCGGGTTACATGGAAAACCAATAAAGCCCTTACACAGGGCTTGTGCCGCTCACGAAGGCACAGGCCGTCCTCTGGAAGAGGTCTTGAAAGCCCGGTAGACAGGCTTCCACGTTCCGAAGAGGTGGCCGTGGAGAACGAGGAGGAACCTCCACATCCCAGGTTTTGGCACCAAAAATGTAGGGTAAGGGAGTTAGAGAAGGCGAGGTTCAGAAAAAGAATGAGACCAGCACTTTACAGGAACAGATCACCTTTAATGAGGCGAGAAGGGGCAGCAGTCAGATTAGTGAGCTGCTGCACTAACCCAAGAAAAGAGTAAGTATATATAGGCATCTTATGTGGAAAGCTACTGTCTTACTGGGGCCTGTTCTTCCTCAAGGTTGTTAGGAGTAATTATCTCTTAAACAGCTGGGATAAGGAATTTTGGAGATCGGCAGAGGCTGAACCGGCTGGGAGCTGGGCGTAATCAACCTAATGTCCATTTTTTCTTCGGGTGAGAGAGTTCTTTGTGTTGCATAGAATGGTGGGGAGGACCTGGAGGGGAACTTTTAACTCTAGGCTATTCTGAGCCCTGTTACTGTCCCTCAGTGAGGGCCAGTAGGCTTAGTGAGGGTGGAGGAGGGCCAGCCTGGATCTGAGGATTGAGGTCCCCTGCGCAGAGGACGAGGCCCTCCAGATCCAGGGAAGAGCTCATTTGCATACCCATCTTCCCACCTCCCTCAGCCAGGAGACAGCCCACCCTGGGGACCCACGCCTGCTCAGGCCCAGAGGATGTGACACCAGCGTAGCCCCTCTGGAAGGAGGGGTCGAGCACAGGCCTTTGGGTGTCATTTGTTCCTGTCGTGTAAGCTGTATTTTCGATTGGAGTTCCCTTGCAAGGTTAGCTTGTTGTCAGGAGCACAGCCACTCGATCCATCTGTCCACACAGACGCAGGTATTCTTGTACCCATTCTCTCCATGAGTAAGTTAATATACGTTTGAGTAGAGTTCATGTGCACACAGGAAGCTGTTGTTCATTACCCTTTATCTCTCTGTCTGTCTAGGCCTCCACCAAACTCTCTGTATACCTCCCTATCTATAATTCTGTCTCTATTTCTCTTTCTGGCTATCAGTACATTTCTCTACCTATGTTTATATATCTGTCCATTTATTCACTATTTCTGTGTGTATTCATCTTCTAAGTCCATGAATCTAGCTATCTCTATATCCATCTAAGTCTGGCTGGCTGGCTGGCTTTGTAGCTATGAATGTGTCTTTGTGTCTTTATCTCTGTTTCTCTCTCCAGGTACCAATGTAGACGGGAATCCAGCTATTGATCTATCTCTGTCTATATTCGTCTCTTTCTCTCTGCATCTGTTAGTAGATCTATTTATCTACATTTCTATGTTCTTTCATCCTCTGTGTTTGTTTATATTTTATCCATATCTCGATGGATCCAGTGTTCTTATATCTAGCTATATATGTAACCACATTATCTCTGGATTTCATACATCTGAATCTCTAGGTCTTTATATACATTTTTATTTATATCTATCCATGTATCTACATAAACAGGTATTTATTGATAAATTTACAGCTGTATCTAACTCTTCCGCTGTCATTCCAGCTCTCCAGCTCCCTTTTTGTCTGCATATCTATCCACTTCTCTGTGTCACTCAAATTTGATATGTTTTCATCCCAAACTCCTCAGTTACCCTTCCTCTCATTCTAGACATCCCTTTGCCAAGTCTCAGTTTGATGTCTCTGGCTGGGAATCTGTCTCTGTTGGGGAAACTCGTTCATTTGTGATGCTTTTGGATTCCACCTGAAAGCTGCCGTATGTATACTATTCATCTTTCTCTGTCTGATTTCCTGGAGTCAGTGTGATCATCTGAGGGACTATCAATGCGGAAGAGCTGGCATGATTTTCTTGGTGTTTCTGGCTGAGTCATCATCCATTGCATGTATGTAGGCCGTCTTCCTTATCCATTCATCTGTGAATGGACATTTTGGTGGTTTCCAATGCTGGACTCTTCTGGGGAGCCCCACAGGAGACATTGGGGTTCAGGTGTGATGGAGAAGGATGGTTTTCTCTGGATAGCAGCCCCGGAGTGTGATTTGGGGATCTCCTGGTAGGTGCATTTTTTGCCTTTGAACAAACCTGCAGGCCATGTCTGTAGCAAGACTGTTAACAGCCTCCATTCTGTGCAGCAACACAGCAGGGTTCTGTTTTCTCCAGGCAGCCTTGAACATTTGTTCTTTGTAGAGTTAGCGGAGGACCAGCGCCAGACGCCACCTCGGCTGTCCTTTTGCATGGCGGTTGTCTTCATGGTTGAGAGGCTGAAGAACTCTCCAGGTTCGTTGACAAGATGTAATTGTGAGGAGAATTTTCGCCTTGAAATAGGCTCTGAAATTAGGCACACTTTTGCATTCTTCTAGTATTACCAGCCACAGGAAGTTTCTCCAGGGCAGGGATCATTTAGGGCCCCGCAGGCCTTGTGAATATCTAGATAGATGGATATAGAGGTAGCTGGAATCATGGACTTCAGAGATAAATGTTAACAGAGAGAAAGGTAGTGAAACTACTGGATGTATAGATAATGAATGGATAGAGATATAAATACAGGTAGATAAATTAATTAACACCCAGATTGAGAAATATAGACAGAATTAGAGATTTTCTCAATGTGGAGAAGACAGAACCCCCGTGTTGCTGCACGGAATGGAAACTGTTACAGCCTCTCTGAAAACACAGCCTGTAGGGTTGTTCATAGGCGAAAAATGCACCTACCAGGAGATCTGCACATTGCACTGCAGGGCCGCTATCCAGAGAAAACCATCCTTCTTCTAGACACCTGAACCCCACTGTCACCTGCAGCGCTCCCCAGAGGAGACAAGCACTGGAAACTCCCCAAAATGTCCATTCACAGATGTGTACGGAAGACAGGCTGCACACATGCAGTAGATTATGACTCATCCAGAAACACCAAGGAAATCGTGTCACTTGCAGCCACACTGAAGGACCCTCACACTGACTCAAGGAACCCAGATGGAGAAAGACGAAGAGTGTACACAGTACAGCATTCAGCAGAATCCAGAAGCAATGCAAATGAACTGGTGTCCCAGCAGAAACGGATTCCCAGACGGAGACATCAAACTGAGACTTGGCCAAGCAATGTCTGGGACGAGGGGAGATGTAATCGAGGATGTTGGGATTAGAACATACGAAGTTTGGGTGACATATGGAGGTGGAGAGAGATGTGGGCATAAAGGGAGCTGGAGAGGTGGAAAGACAGTGGGAGAGTTAGATATAGCTGTAAAAATATCAGTAGATACATGCTTATGTAGATACATGGGTAGATATAAATCAAAATGTGTATCAACACGTAGCTATAGAGAGATTTGGAGGGATGAAACTCAGATAGTGTGATAGAGATCTAGCTGGAGATAGGAAGACTGGATCCATAGAGAGATGGATAAAACATAAATACACACACAGAGGATGAAAGGACGTGGAAAGATCTTCCAACAGCTGCAGAGAGGCAGAGAGAGAGATGAGTATAGACGGGGAGGTAGATCAGTAGCTGGATTCCTGGGTACATAGGTACCTGGAGAAAGAAAAACACAAATACAGAGATAGATACATAGCCAGCTAGACAGACAGACAGACCTAGATAGATGGATATAGAGGCAGCTGGAATCATGGACTTAAAAGAGGAATACACACACAGAGAAACAGTGAGGCCGATGGATGTATAGATAGCGAATGAATGGACAGATAAAAATATAGGTAGAGAAATTTATTGATAGCCAGAAAGAGAAAGAGAGACAGAATTATAGATGAGGTGGTATACAGAGAGTTTGGTGGAGGCCTGGAAAGATAGTTAGAAAGAAAGTTAATGAACTATGACTTCCTGGATACAACAGGGAGTTCTCCTCAACAGGGTAGTAAGTTACTCGTGTAGAGAATGTGCAAAGGGATACTTACGTCCATACAGACAGATGGATCAAGGAGCTGTGCTCCTGACAAGAGGCTAACTTTGCAAGTAAACTGTACTGCAAGAAAAGATACGAATCACACAAGAATAGAAAATTAAACCCAAAGGCCTGTGTTCAACCCCTCCTTCCTGATGGGTTATGTTGGTGTCACATCCACGGGGCCTGAGCAGGCATGGGTCCCAAGGCTGGGCTGTGGTGGAGCTGCAGGAACTGTGGAGGTTATGCCAGCTGCTGCTCCCCCCACTGTATCTGGATTACCTCGTCCCTACTTTTGGGACTTCCTTTCCCATATTCAGACTGGTCTGCTTATAGCTATGCCAAGGTTTGTGTCTCTGAAGGGTCATGAACCCCCTGTCCATGAAGAGTTTCATAAAGTCATATTGTCTCCTAGGCTTCTGGGGCTGGACTTCCAGCCTCCTTCCTTAGAGTCTCCCATCTACTTACCACAGCACCCTCATCATAGCACTTTGGCAGAATTTTGGATTTGTCTGGGGCCGGAGGTCAAGTGTAAGCAATGAGATACAGCCCTTGAGTATTTCTTCAGACACTTTCCACTTGTAAGTTACCAGGCAGAAACAGGACTACCTCTAGGCTATGGTTGCAAGAGTGGGTCATAAAGAAGGGCTCCTTGCTTGTGGTTCTGTCTCAAAACAATTTGAACCTTGGTGCTTTGTCCTTTGTTCAGTCACTAGGTTGTGTCCAACTTTTTATCACCCCATGGACTGCAGCACACCAGGTCTCCCTGTCCCCACCCATCTCCCAGAGTTTGTCCAAGTTCATGGTCATTGCCTCAGTGAGGCCATCCAACCATTTCATCCTCTGTTGCCCCCTTCTCCTTTTGCCCTCAATCTTTCCCAGCATCAGGGTCTTTTCCAATGAGTCAGCTCTTTGCATCAGGTGGCCAAAGTACAGAGCTTCAAGCAACAGTTCTTCCAGTGAACACCGAGGACTGATCTCCTTTAGGACTGACTGGTTTGATCTCCTTGCAGTCCAAGGGATTCTCAAGAGTCTTCTCCAGCACCACAAATTGAAAGCATCAATTCTTCATCATTCAGCCTTCTTTATGAACAAACTCTCACATCTGTACCTGACTACTGGAAAAACCAAACTTGATAGACCTTCACTGGCATAGTGATATGTCTGCTTTTCAATATGCTGTCTAGCTTTGTCATAGCTTTTCTTTCAAGGAGCAAGTCGCTTTTAATTTCATGGCTGCAGTCTCCATCCGCAGTGACTCTGGAGCCCAAGAAAATAAAATCTGTCATTATTTTCACTTTTTCCCCCTTCTATTAATATTTGCCACGAAGTGATGGGACCCGATGCCATGATCTTAGTTTTCTCAATGTTGACTTTCAAGTGAGCTTCACTCCCATCAGAGGCTCTTTAGTTACTCTTTACTTTCTGCCTTTAGAGTAGTATCTGTGTAGAGATTGTTGATATTTCTCCTGACAGTCTTCATTCCAGCTTGTGATTCACCCAGCCTGGCATTTCACATGATGTACTCTGAATAGAAGTTAAATAAGCAGGGTGACAATATATAGCCTTGTCGTACTCTTTCCCAATTTTGAATCAGTCCTTTATTCCATGTCTGGTTATTCCATAACTGTTGTTTCTTAACTTGAATACAGGTTTCTCAGGAGACTGGTAAGGTGGTCTGGTATTCCCACCTCTTTAAGAATTTTCTACATTTTGTTGTGATCCACACATTCAAAGTCTTTAGTGTAGTCAATGAAGGAGGTGTTTTTCCTGGAACTCCTTTTCTATCTCCATGAATCAGGGAATGTTGACAGTCTTATCTCTGGTTTCCTCTTCCTCTTTGAAACCCATCCTGTACATCTTCAAGTTCTCATGTCAAGTACAGCTTAAGCCTAGCTTGACAGATTTTGAGCATAATCTTGCTAGCATGTGAAATGAGCGCAGTTGTACAGTAGCTTGAACATTCTTTGGCATTGCCCTTCTTTGGGATTGAAAAGAAAACTGACCTTTTCCAGTCCTGTGGCCACTGCTGAGTTCCACATTTGCTGGCATATTGAGTGCAGCACTTTCACAGCATCATCTTTCAGGATTTGAAATAGCTCAACTGGAATTCCATCACCTCCACTAGCTTTGTTCGTAGTGATGCTTTCTAAGGCCCACTTGACTTCACATTCCAGGATGTCTGGCTCTAAGTGATTGACCACACCATCACAGTTATCCAGGTCATTAAGATCTTTCTTGCATAGTTTTTCTGTGTATTCTTGTCACCTCTTCTTAATCTTTTTGGCTTCTGTTAGGTCCTTATTGTTTCTCTTCTTTCTTGTTCCCAGCCTTTCATCAAATGTTTCCTTGATATCTCCAGTTTTCTTGAAGAGATCTCTACTCATTCTATTGTTTTCCTCTGTTTCTTTACATTGTTTATTTAAGAAGGCCTTGTTATCTCTCTCCACTATTTTCTGGAACTCTGCATTCAGTTCGGTATATCTTTCCCTTTCTCCCTTGCCTTTTGCTTCTTTTCTTTCCTCAGCTATTTATAAGGCTTCCTCAGACAACCACTTTGCCTTCTTCCATTTCTTTTTGCTTGGGATTGTTTTGGTCACGGCCTCCTGTACAGTGTTACGAACCTCCATCCAAAATTCTTCAGGCATCCTATCAGATCTAATCCATTAAATCTATTTGTCACTTCCACTCTATAATCGTAAGGGATTTGATTTAGGTCATACCTGAATGGAGTAGTGGTTTTCCCTACTTTCTTCAATTAAGCCTGAATTTTTCAATAAGGAGCTCAGGATCTGAGCCACAGTCAGTTCCAGACGTTGTTTTCATGGACTGTATAGAGCTTCTCCATTTTGGCTGCAAAGAACAATCAGATTTTAAGTACTGACCATCTGGTGATGTCCATGTGTGGAGTCGTCTCTTGGGTTGTTGGAAGAGGGTGTTTGCTATGACCAATGGGTTCTCTTGGGAAACTCTTAGCCTTTGTCCTGCTTCATTTTGTAATCCACAGTCAAACTTTCCTGTTATTCTGGGTTTCTCTTGACTTCCTACTTTTTTATTCCAGTCCCCTATGAAGAAAAGGATATCTCTTTTTGGTGTTAGTTCTAGAAGGTGTTGTAGGTCTTCACAGAATGGGTCAACTTCAGCTTCTTCAACATTAGTGGTTGGGACATAGACTTGGATTTCTGTGATGTTGAATGGTTTGCCTTGGAAATGAACCAAGATCCTTCTGTCATTTTTGAGATCGCACCCAAGTACTGCATTTCAGACTTTCTTGTTGACCGTGATGGCTACTCCATTTCTTCTAAGGGATTCTTGCCCATCAGTTCAGTTCAGTTCAGTCACTCAGTCGTGTCCGACTCTTTGTGACCCCATGAATCGCAGCACGCCAGGCCTCCCTGTCCATCACCAACTCCCGGAGTTCACTCAGACTCACATCCATTGAGTCAGTGATGCCATCCAGACATCTTATCCTCTGTCGACCCCTTCTCCTCCTGCCCCCAATGCCTTCCAGCATCAGAGTCTTTTCCAATGAGTCATCTCTTCACATGAGGTGGCCAAAGTACTGGAGTTTCAGCTTTAGCATCATTCCTTCCAAGGAAATCCTAGGGCTGATCTCCTTCAGAATGGACTGGTTGGATCTCCTTGCAGACCAAGGGACTCTCAAGAGTCTTCTCCAACACCACAGTTCAAAAGCATCAATTCTTCGGCGCTCAGCCTTCTTCCTAGTCCAA
>NW_011494743.1:4399380-4430650 GCF_000754665.1 Bison bison bison | reverse complement strand
TGTGATCCACACAGACAAAGGCTTTGGCATAGTCAATAAAGCAGAAATAGATGTTTTTCTGGAACTCTCTTGCTTTTTCCATGATCCAGTGGATGTTGGCAGTTTGATCTCTGGTTCCTCTGCCTTTTCTAAAACCAGCTTGAACATCAGGAAGTTCACGGTTCACGTATTGCTGAAGCCTGGCTTGGAGAATTTTGAGCATTACTTTACTAGCACGTGAGATGAGTGCAATTGTGCGGTAGTTTGAGCATTCTTTGGCATTGCCTTTCTTTGGGATTGGAATGAAAACTGACCTTTTCCAGTCCTGTGGCCACTACTGAGTTTTCCAAATGTGCTGGCATATTGAGTGCAGCAGTTTCACAGCATCATCTTTCAGGATTTGAAAGAGCTCAACTGGAATGCCATCACCCTAGTAAATATAATAGTCATCTGAATTAAATTCGCCTATTCCTGTCCACTTTAGTTGGCTGATTCCTAAGATGTTGATGTTCAGTCAAGCCATCTCCTGCTTGACTATATCCAATTTACCTTGATTTCTGGACCTAATATTCAAGGTTCTTATGCAATATTGTTCTTTACAGCATCAGACACATCTTTTACCACCATCTTTCAACCAGACCATCTGGTTCTATCACCATCAGACACATCCACAACTGAGTGTCATTCCCACTTTGGCCCAGTGGCTTGTTTCTTACTAGAGCTGTTAATAATTGTGCTCCAGTAGCATACCGAATGCAGTATGACCTGGGGGGGTCGGGGGTGCTCATCTCCCGGTGTCATAACTTCTTGCCTTTTCATACTGTCCATGAAGTTTTCTAGGCACAAAAACTCAAGTGGGTTGCCATTTCTTTCTCCAGTGGACCACATTTTGTCAGAACTCCTCACTATGACCTGTCCATCTTGGGTGGCCTTCATGGCTCATAGCTTCACTGAGTTATGCAAGCCCCTTCACCACTACAAGGCTGTGATCCATGAAGGGAAAGCTGGTGCTTCAGGGTGCTTAATATTCACAAGGCCTGTGGGACTGTAAATGACCTCTTCCCTCAAGAAATGCCCTGCAGTTGGTAAATCAATGAATTCAGTACAGGGCCAACTCTTAAGATGCCATTTCAAGAGCAAAATTTTCCTCCCATTCTTTAAAGAAAAAAACAATCACATGAAAATATGCTCAGCATCTTTGGGTTTTCCTTGGGGGTCCAGTGGTTAAGAACATGACTTCCCATGCAGGGGATGCAGGTTCGATCCTCTTGGGAAACTAAGATCTCACTTGCCTCAGAGCAGCTAGGCCCAAGGGGTGAACCCATGGGGTGAAACTCCTGAGCCCACATGCTCTAGAATTCCCGCACCAGCTAGAGTGGCCCACACCACAGTGCAGACCCTGAGTGCTGCAACTAAGACGCAATGCAGCCAAAAAGAAAAATATGTAATTTTTTAAGTTTTTAATGAAAATAAGTACCTACCATATTCCCTTCAGGCCTTGGTGACCTGGGCTGGTATCTCATCCCTAAGGAGGCTTGGGTTCCAAGGCTAGACTCTCCTCTGGCTGAGGGTGCTGGGGAGGTTGTACCAACAATGAGCCCCCTGGGACCTGTAGTGTCTGGTCCCCTCTGGATGTGACCACAATCTTTAGATCCAGGTGGTCCCTCTTGCAGCTAAACCAAGCCTAAAGGACCCCCAAAATGATGGTCCCTTCAGGCGTGAAGAGCTTTGAAAAGTCATCTGGTCTCCCATGTCCTCTGAGTTCCCACTTCCTTAGAGGCACCCCACTTACAAAATCACAACCCCTCAGCATAGCAGCTTGGCAGGGATTCCAATATACCTGGAGGAGAAGGGTGAGGAAGGAGCAGTAATGAATCACAAGCCCTTGGGTATTTGTGCTGGTACACTACACTCTAATGGACAACCCGGGAACAAGACTTTCCCTAAGGCTCTGGTTGCCCCAGCAACCAGAGCTGGCATGAAGAAATCCTGCATCTTGTGGCCATTGCTCGCAACTACAACTTGCAAATCAGTGCTTAACATTCATTCACAAGGGCTGTAAGGATGTAAATAAGTAACTCCTACCCGCTTAAAGCTCAACATTCAGAAAACGAAGATCATGGCATCCGGTCCCATCACTTCATGGGAAATAGATGGGGAAACAGTGGAAACAGTGTCAGACTTTATTTTTTTGGGCTCCAAAAGCACTGCAGATGGTGACTGCAGCCATGAAATTAAAAGACGCTTACTCCTTGGAAGGAAAGTTATGACCAACCTAGACAGCATATTCAAAAGCAGAGACATTACTTTGCCAACAAAGGTCTGTCTAGTCAAGGCTATGGTTTTTCCTGTGGTCATGTATGGATGTGGGAGTTGGACTGTGAAGAAGGCTGAGCGCCGAAGAATTGATGCTTTTGAACTGTGGTGTTGGAGAAGACTCTTTAGAGTCCCTTGGACTGCAAGGAGATCCAACCAGTCCATTCTGAAGGAGATCAGCCCTGGGATTTATTTGGAAGGAATGATGCTAAAGCTGAAACTCCAGTACTTTGGCCACCTCATGCGAATAGTTGACTCACTGGAAAAACTCTGATGCTGGGAGGGATTGGGGGCAGGAGGAGAAGGGGACGACAGAGGATGAGATGGCTGGATGGCATCACTGACTTGATGGACGTGAGTCTGGGTGAACTCCGGGAGTTGGTGATGGACAGGGAGGCCTGGCGTGCTGCGATTCATGGGGTCGCAAAGAGTCGGACACGACTGAGCGACTGAACTGAATAGGATGGGCTGGATAGGCCACCCAGTCCAGTATTCTTGGGCTTCCCATGTGGCTCAGCTGGTAAAGTATCTGCCTGGAGTGCAGGAGACCTGGGTTCAATCCCTGGGTTGGAAAGATCCCCTGAAGAAGGGAAAGGCTACCCACTCCAGTATTCTCCTCTGAAAAAAACCATGAATGGAGGAGCCTGGTGGGCTACAATCCATGGGACTGCGAAGAGTCAGATATAACTGAGCAACTAAGCACGCACACAGAAGGGATGGGGACAACCGAAATGTCCATCGACAGATGAACGGATAAAGGTACGCTACATGTACTGAATGGACTGTGGCTCAGCCAGAAACAGAAGGAAAGAATGCCGTTTGCAGCAAAATGGACGGACCGGGAGATGTCCACATGAAGTCCAGTGAGTCAGGCAAAGAAAGACATGTATGATATCACTTACAGGTAAAGTACAAAAATGGATAGAACTGAACTAATTTACAAAAGAGAAACGACTCACAGACTTAGATGATACAGTTAGGGTTACCAAAAGAGAAAGTTGGGGGGGATAAAGGAGGCGGCTGGGTTTAAGCAACACCCACTAATATTTATGGGCTTTCCTGGTGGCTCAGACAGTAAAGAAGTCTGCAATGCTGGAGACCCAGGTTCTGTCTCTGGGTTGGGAAGATCCCCAGGTGAAGGGCATGGCAACCCACCCCAGTATTCTTGCCTTGAGAATTCCATTGACAGAGGAGCCTGGTGGGCTTCAACCCAGGGACTCACAAACAGTTAGACACGACTGAGCAACTGACACTTTCAGTAACATTTATAAAATAATCAACAAGGGCCTACTATAGAGGACAGGGAACTCTACTCAACTTTCTGTCATAACCTATATACAAAAAGAAGCCAAGAGCAAGAGAAGTTTATATATACATATGTCTGTTTATACCTGAATCACTCTGCTGTACACTTCAAATAAACATAACATTGCAAATCAACAATACTCCAAGATAAAATCATCTTTAAAACATAAAAAATGCCTAACAAGGTTCCCTTTGGCCACAGGGACCTGGCCTCTCAGCACATCCCTGGGGCCTGAGGAAGCTGGAGCCAAAGGCTGGACTAACCGTAGGGCTGACAGTCTAGGCCAGAGAGCATGGAGAGCACAGTTCTGGTCCTAACCATCCCCGAACCAAAGACCACCTCTCACCAGAGGCCCCAGGGCCCTGATCTGAACTGGAAGTCACAACAGCAGCTGCGATTTACTGAGGCCTGCGTGAAGCAGCACAGCCTTCGTGTGTAGGCACATAGCCCTCGCCTTACTGATGAGCAAACGGGCAAGACGTTCAAAAGGCACCTCTGCCACGTGCTAAAGCCGGTGCTGGCACCACGGTCCACCACCACGAGGATTTTGAAATTAGTCCTTTCAAGGGTGGATCAGAGAGGAAGTACGGGGACTCCTCAGAGCCCACAATTAAATGTGGACCCCTCTTCTACAGGTTCCTTGTGTGTTTCTCAGCAGCAGAACCTCTGCTTTGAAATAAATCTTAGATCGAGTGGGAGGGAGGGGATATACATGTACTTAGGACTGACCCACATTGTATGGCAGAAAGCTACACAACATTGTTAATTATCCTCCAATTAAAAAAAACGATATTAAAAATAATAAATATAGATGATAACATATAAAATGCAAAAAAAAAAAAAAAAAGTGAAACCACTTTGGCTGAAGTGAGGATACAGCGGCCTGGCCCACTCAGTCTGCAAAATCCAAGCCTTCAGACAACAACAGGACAATAGTTGCTTCTTTCCTTCCATTCAGATACGAAAAGAAAGGCCAAGAAGGCAACTTTTGCTCAGGGTTCTCAGCGGACACAGACTACACTAAATTCTAATGAGCTCTACATTTCTGCTTTCTCTCACTCTCTCTATGCTCTCAAGGGCAGGCCTGGTCCTTCGTACAGTGCCTGCTGCCATCAGTGAATGAATAATGAGAGGGGACTGGCCCCAGTCACACAGTGAGCTTAGTGATAGGTCACTGGGCTCCTGGCCGTAAGCTGTATGTACCTTACACCACCAGGATCAATGACAGTAAGCTGGAAGTAGATGAAATTACCGCCCTCAACCAAACGTTTATGCTTAGGGGAGTAACATGTTAGCCATTCCTAAGGGAAATAGTTCAAATTTGTTACAATAAAATAAACCAATGGAGTGGAATACAGGGTTGCATCCATCTTCCAGAGCAGTTGCCAAACCCAAATGAGATGAATGGAAGGCTGATGTAAAAGATACAGAGAGTTCTGGTGAGGTTCACGGTGGCAGAACGGCCACACAGGTTTTCAGTCCTTTCACAAAAACAAAGCCACTAGGAAAGTAAAAGAAACCCCCAGATGACATTAAGGTAGTTCGTCAAACTCTAGAACGTGAAGGAGTAGGGCCAAGCCACTCATAGCCATAACACCAGTGTGGTTTCAGCACGGGGAGGAGAAAGGCAAGTTTTTAAGGCCCTTTGATTCAAGTAACCCAAGAATTGTGATCAAATACACATCCCTTCTAGATCGAAAACTCAACAGCCAGTGTGAGAACTGTCCAAACTAGGAGCAGTGTCCCATGCTTTCGTTTAAAAGTGAAAAATGGGGGATGCAAGAAAGTTGCGAATGGAGTCTCTAGCAATGAACAATTCATTATCTAAAGTTAAAAATAGACTGGATGGGAGTACACAGACATTAGACCCTGCTGAAGGAAAGATCAGTTAAGTCTGAATTCAGCAATAAAAATTACACAAACTGAAGCACAGAAAGAAAGAGAGAGGAGACCCCTCCAAAAAAATAACAAGTTACTACAATATTAAGTAGTTTAAAATATGTCCAAAAATCTTTGAAGAAACAGCCAAAATTTTTTTCAAACTGGATTAGAACTATAACCCTACAGATTCTAGGAAGTCAAAGTACCTCACACACACTATAATAAAACTGAAGTTAAAAAAGCAGCCAGAGAAAAAAGATATATTACAGATAAAGGAACAAATATAACAATGGCAGCCAACTTCTCATCAGAAATTTTGTAAAGCATTAGAAGATTAATGTCAGATGTGCTGAAAGAAAAAAACCTGTTAGCTTGGAATTCTACACCTAGTGAAAATATCCCTTTTTAAAGGTGAAATAAACTCTCTTTTAAGTAAAAACTGAAACAATGAATTACCAGCAAAGCTGAAATACAAGAAATGTGAAAGTAATTTCTTCAGGTAGAAGGAAAATACCACCAGATGAAAATCTGAATCTATGCAAAGGAATAAGGAACACCAGAAATAGTAAAGATCTGGGTGAACAGAAGATTTTCTTTCATTTCTTTAATATCTCTAAAAGTACTATCCGAAGTACACCGTGGAGGTTACAGCATATAGAAATAAAATGTGTGAAATAGCAGAAATAATGGCAATAGGGAAATCAGAGTATTCTGTTTGAAGGATCTTATAGTATAGAAAAGGAATATCCTATCTGTTCAAGGTATGTTGTGGTGAAGCTGTGTTTTAAATCCTAGGTCAACCACTAAAAGAATATAGCTAATAAGTCACCAGTGATTAATACCACAAAAAAATGGCCCAAAAATGGGCATGAAAAGAGGGAAAAAAGGAACAAAGAACAGATGAGTCAAATAGAAAACAGCTAGTAGGTTTATACCCAACTGCACAAGTGATTACAATAAATAGGTAAACCCTCCCGAGTAAAAGGCCTGGGCAAGAGAGATTGTCAGAATAGACTTAAAAACAAACAAAACCCAGAACTACTTGCTGTTTATACAAAACCTACTTTAAGCATGAGCACACGGATTAAAACAATGGAAATGATTTAGAAGATATCCTATATACGCACTAATCAAAAGAAAGCTGAAGTATCTATATTATAATGACATAAAACTGATTCTAGAACAAGAAATATCCAATAAAGTAGACTTCGGGACAACAAATACTTATAAAGGATTTTTTTAAAAGGACATAATAAATGATCAGTTCATCAAGAAGGCAATAATCCTAAATACGCATGCACCTAAAACAGAGCTTCAAAATATGTGAAACAAAAACTCACAGAACTGAAGAGAAGTCATTTCCAATTCCAGCTGGAGATCTTAACACTCCTCTTTTAGCAACAGAAGAAATAGATCCCTAATTAAAAAAAAAAAAAAGGTTATGGAATACATACACAAACCTATCAATCAGTGTGACTTAACTGACATTCATAGAATATTTCACCCAACAACATTTAAATGCATTCAAGTACATCTGGAACACTCATCAAGATAGACTCATTTCTGGACACTCAGACATTCTTTAACAAATTTAAAAGAATTAAAAGCATCAAGAACATATTCTTGGACTATAATGGAAATAACCTAGACATCAATAATAGAATATTTGGGAAAATCTTCAAGTATTTGGAAATGTAAGAATATGTACACATCTAAATAACTCAGGAGTCAAAGAAAAAAGTCACAGTAAAAATAGTTACTATAGAGGAAAGAAGAAACAGAGAGGAGGAGGCAGAAATGGAAGGTAGTAGTCTCTGCTCTGCAATGCAGGAGCCCCAGGAGAAGCAGGTTCAATCCCTGGGTTGGGAAGATCCCCTGGAGAAGGAAACAGCTACCCTCCCCAGTATTCTGCCTGGAGAATCCCATGGACAGAGGCGCCTGGTGGGCTGCAGTGCGTGGGGTCACAGAGTCGGACACGGCTGAAGCGGCTTAGCACACGTGAACCCTGTCCTGTGCATTGACTTTGGGAGCATGTGATGTTTAGAAAATAACAATTAAAGAGGGGAAAATCCCTAAAAACGGAGAGAACAAATGGGTGTAATTTTACTTATATATCAAGCCCAATCCATAACCACAGAGAGAAAATAAGTATTCAAGTGTCTTAAACTGTACATTCCTAATAGGCTATATTTAGTAGTTTTATGGTTTGTAGTAATTGCTGTCATCTTATTTTGAAAGTATTATGTTGATACCGTAAGACAGAGCAAGAGAAAAGTAATTTTGTTACTGTGACTAGAAACCAAGATTTTTAAGATAAAAGAAGGGATTTAAGCACACAGCTCAGGAGCTGAAAACACTGTCACCTTAAGCTTTACTTGGAAATAACACAATTAACTCATGACCTAGTTTTCTCCTAAAAACGATATTTTTTCTCATCTCTGCACTGAAAAAGCCTAGAAGCAGTATAACTAATTAGCATCCAGACTGTGGTCTTTTGTAAAAAAAAAAAAAAAATTTATTTCTTTATGACTGCCCGGTGGGCTGCCGTCTATGGGGTCGCACAGAGTCGGACACGACTGAAGTGACTTAGCAGCAGCAGCAGGCTTTCTCCAGTTGCGGTCTATGGGCTCTAGGGCGTGAGGGCTCAGTAGTGTGGTGCACAGGCTTAGTTGCTCCGTGGCATGTGGAATCTTCTGGAACCAAGGATCGAACCTGTGTCCCTTGCATTATCAGGTAGATTTTAACCACTGGACCATGAGGAAAGTCCCAGACTGTGGTCTTTAAAAACTACTTCCCATTAAAAGAAACCAGCATTTCTTAAAGGAATTGCAGATTAAGGTCAGAAGCAAGAAGGGCATGCACAAAATGAGCCCAGGATTTCTTAACAGGACAGAAAAAAACAAAAGTGTTAGATGCTCAGTCATAACAAGGAAGCTACCGGAAAACAATTAGGGTTGTGTCAAAAGCACACAGCAATCAACTCTTCAAATATGGAAGCATCAAAAATAATAATGACTATAGTCGATTGAAACACATATTTTAAAAACTCTTTTAGTGTGTGATAGGGGGAAAAGTTTGAAGGTTGCTAGAACAATGACCTTACTTTGAAAGTAAGAAGAAAAAAAAATCATATATTTTTCTTGCCTTTCCTGTACAAACTGTGTATCACGGTGACAAAATAATTGCTGAAGGAAAAAATGCTAGTAAATGTAGAAAGGAACAATAAAAAAAAAAACAATCAGGTACAGGCACAGGGCTGGTACAGCCTAAGAGTGTGTGTTTTATCTGTTAAAGATGCATACTGAAGCTTTTAAGGTCGAAATTACATGATTGCCGAGATTTGCTTTTAAAATATTCCCCTAAAAGGGAAAACAGTAAATGGGATAAAAACATGAAGCAAGATGCTAATACATGTCGAAACTGACGATGGATGCTTGGAGACTCACTGTATTACTCTCTCTGCTTTCTTTCTATGTTAGAAATTTTCCAGAATAAGAAGCGCAGATGCATGTGGTGTTAGTTGTGTGTGACTGTGACCCCATGGACTGTAGCCCGCCAGGCTCCTTTGTCCATGGGGATTCTCCAGGTAAGAATACTAGAGTGGGCTGCCATTCCCTTCTCCAGGGAATCTTCCCGATCCAGGGATCAAACCCAGGTCTCCTGCATTGCAGGCGGATTCTTTACCATCTGAGCCACCAGGGAAGCCCTCAAATATATGTGGAGAGGGAGTCTATTTTCAGTTCAGTCGCTCAGTGATGTCCATCTCCTTGCGACTCCATGGACTGCAGCACGCCAGGCTTCCCTGTCCATCACCCACTCCTGGAGCCTACTCAAACTCATGTCCACCGTGTTGGTGATGCCATCCAGCCATCTCATACTCTGTCGTCCCTGTCTCCTCCTGCCTTCAATCTTTCCCAGCATCAGGGTCTTTTCAAATGAGTCAGTTCTTCCCATCAGAGGACCAAAGTATTGGAGTTTCAGCTTCAGTATCAGTTAACATTGGCTTAAGTTACACTATTCTCCTCCAAAGGCCTCTGGGGTCCAGATCCGAGTGGGTTCCCACCCCAGTCCCACAGCTGGGGGTATGCAGTGAGGTGCTTTCCAGGCATCGTCTCCTCTCCCTTAGTGGTTCTGAGGTCCTTCACCCCTTCCTTCCTCCCCGACCCAGCCTCAGCTCTTTGGGATGTGCCCGGGGTGGTTTCAAACCCGCAGGCACATTTCTGTTTTCAAAGATAACACAGCAAGAAGAGTGGGTGTTTGCCTGTGGGTAGTTCTCCCCCAACCCTGCCCCACCTTCAGGCCTTCTGGGCCCCTAGGCCTGAGCTCAGGTGGCCCCCAAGGGTGAAGGCCTCCAGGTGACAGGGTTACACTCTGCTGGGACTGAAGGAGGGGTTCTAGCCTCCACGGTGGGTGCGCTGGTGGTGAGAAGCTTCCCAGCAGAGGTGTTGATACTCGGCCCCTGCAGTGCCCTGAGGGGCTCAGCCAGCCCCTCCAGGGCCCACACTGTCCCCTGTCTCCACAGGGGTCCAGTGCCCCCCGAAGTCCATCTGCATCAGGAGGTCACTGGATGACCGCTGGTCTTCTGGCTCCCCGACCCCCATTCTGCCGTGCTCAGAACCTGGTCGGGCAGCCAGCACTGCCACTGAGGGCTTCGTGGCTCGGGGAGACTGTGGCCTTTGGCGCATCGATTGTCCTCCTTATGAAAAGAGAGGTGCAGCCTCCCAGGCCTTTACGGTCCTGTTTAGTCATTCCGCCCCTCAGGAGCCTTTATAGCCCCTCCTCTAGATCCAGCCCCAGTGCCTTGTCCCAGCAGCTCCCAAACTGTGCTTATCCTCACCTGGCATCTCCTTTGAGGCCTTCCTTACGATCCATCCCCCACCTCTGCCAGCCTCCTCTGAGCATCCCACCTTCTGGCTGGGGCTCCACACAGGCTGCGCTCAGGCCTGCTGTTCATCTCCGCCCCTGCCCACCGCTTGCCGCAGGGCTGCCCTTCAAGGCTCTGCTCCGTTGCCAGCGGAGCCCTTCCTACCCTCCCAGCCAGAGCCTGGTCAGAAGTGAGTTCTTCCTCCAGAACACTAGAAGGTCTACGCAGACAACTCACTGAGCCCTCAGGAGTCCTCGCCTGAGCATCCCGTGTCGTGAAGGGGTCTGGGGCAGGTATGGAATCCCCTACGTGGTTGATGAATTCTTCATCTGAGAACATCTGACGTAGCAGAGGCTGGCCAGGGTACAAAAAATAGTTGTTATCTGCATGATACTTGACAGGTTGTAAAGGATTTCACACCATCGCCTCAATTAATCCTGAAAGCCACTCTGAGAGGCAGCCCTGAGCAGGGGGACGCTGAGTGACCTCCCCAAGGCCAGGGTCACCTGGGGTAGCACCAGGCCCCATCTTTCCAGGCCCCAAGGCCCCCTCTGCTCCCTCTTAGAACCTGGCTGCGATTGGGGAGACCAGCCCACATGTTAGCAAAGGCTGAGCCGAGCCATCACCACCACCCAGAAGAAAGCACTGGCATTCAGCCCCTGTTGGAGATGGTCCCTGCCCTGCTCTCCTGCAGTTTCTTCATCTGAAAAATGGCCTTCCCTTGGAGAGGCCTGAAAACGAGCTGGAGTCCTATAGGCTTGAGGCTATGAGAGCCCGAGCAGAATCCCTTATGGAAAGCAGCAAAGGCCAGGGCAGGACACGCTCCTGAGATCGAGTGATCCTGTCCCTGGAGGAAGGGAACCGCAGACAGGCCAAGGCCACCTAGCAGCAACACCAGGCAGGATTCAGGGCCGCCCCCCTCCCTCCCACCTAAACTCACCGCTAAGCATGCCTGGGAACAGGAGCAGACGGCCACCCCACGGGGCTGCCCCAGGCCAACCCAGCCATCTCTCAGGGCATCTGACCTCCGCTGCTGATTTCTACCCAGAGGACGTCATGAGCTTTTTTAGTTCCCAGGGAATGTTAATTAGCACCGGAGGCTGGGCTGCCCTGAGATGGGACTGCTGTTTAAAACAAACAGGGGCTTCCCTGGTGGCTCAGTGGTAAAGAATCCTCCTGCTGATGGGTTTGATCCCTGGTCTGGGGAGATGCCACATGCCGAGGAGCAGTGGAGCTGTGCGCCACGACTACTGAGCCTGTGCCCGCGAGCCTGTACCCCTCAACATGAGAGCCCCCACTTGCCATAACTAGAGAAAAATCCATGCAGCAATGAAGACCCAGCACAGCCAAATAAATGAATCCCAGGCAGGCACTCTGGCGGCTCTTGTCTGTAGGGACCTGTTTTTATGGGTTTATTTCGCCCTGACAACTGAGTGTCTGCAGGGCCATCTGAACAGTCTCCTGGGACCTTGCTGGTTCAGCTTCATCATCCCTCCTCGGGGCCTGGGATAGAGGACTTGGGGAGCCCCACTGTCAAACATTCTGCCTCTGAATGAACATTCTTGGCAAAGAGCACCCACGTCCTTCCACCGCTCCTAGCTGGGGAGGCAGGCACAGGGGGCTAAGCTGTCTACTCAGCAATTGTGGCCCCAGGTCTAGGTCGGAGCCCTGGGGCTGATTGCAGGGCTGGGGCACAGGGATGGAAGGTGGGGCAGAGGGGATGGAAGGAGGGGAGGGGAGGCACGTGGTCCGGAGTCTCTCCTCCAGGCCCGTGTATCCCCAGCCAGCTGAGGCCATGCCTGCCCTGGGGACCGTCTGCAGCCTGCTGCTCCTCAGTGCACTCTGGGTGGACTTGGCCAGGGTGGGCTCCAGCTCCCTGAGCCTCAAACATCAGAAAGTGCAGGTGAGACATCTCCCCACGAGCCCTGCATTCTAAATGGGGAAACTCCTTCCAGCCCTGCCCTGAGCCGTGTGACCTGGGCAGTGGCTCTCTCACTCTGGGCTTCAGCCTTCCCTCAGAGCACAAAGGAGGCCTCTAGGCCTAAATGCGAGCCCGCACCTCACTCTGCTTCTGGACAGACAGGGGCTCAGGGTCCTAAGGAGAATACCTCCTCTTTCCAGCAGAGAAGGAATCCAAGAAGCCCGCAGTCACACTGAAGTCCCGAGGCCCTGGGAGGCTGCTTGGATCGGAAGTCAGGCTGAAAGTGCAGAAGAGGAACTGGAAATCAGGTGGGTCTCTGCAGTTTTATGCCTCCGGCAGTGGAGGGGATAGTGGACTCTGTACCACTGGGCTCTGGGAGGTCTTTGCCCATCAGCAGGCAAATACCTAAGTAACTTTGCTGCAGCAGGATGAGCCCCAAGCAGAGGGGAACGGGGGTGCCAGCAGACACCAGGCGATCGCAAAGAGGAGCCAGCAAGCAGACATCAGGAAGAAAGCACTGCTCAGACTGGAGACGTTTCCCTAGAGAAAACTTTCTGATGGACTCAGGGACCTCTCAGACCTTACCTGACTTTATTTTATGAGGGGCAGCACCCGGGACAGGTGAGCTGGGGGCCCAGCTCTCACCGAACCCCACCTGTAGATGAGGACGCAGCCCACCAGGCTTGCTTAGGCTTTGGTGAGTTGTGCGCGGGGGGGCAAGGAGGACTAGGAGAGAGAGGGCATGAAGGCATTTTATAAGGGATCCCCACCCGTGTGGGGAAGGTGGGTGCAAGGAGGTGTGCATGCTTAGAAAACCAGCGAATGGTCCTGACAAGAGTTAAGGCAGAGAAAGACCTCTGTACAGGGGAATTGGAATCCCCCCGGGGTGCCTGGTAACCTGTGCTGGTGCCCACTCCTCGGTCTCTCTTTCCCCTGCTTCACCCTCCTGCTTAGCATTTTTTAACCTCTGCAACTGCCTGTGAGGTCAGTAAGGCTGGTCTTAGGCCCTCATTTAGAGACAAAGGACAGAGGTTCAGCTGGGAGAGCTCACTGGCCTGAGGGGCCACAGCTTGTGTGGGGCAGAGGTGGGACCCCTGGTCTGGGGGGACTCCGGTCCCCAAGCCCTGTATCCCCATCACCCATCTGGCAGAGAGAGAGTGGGTGGCCCAGGAAGTCTCCTTGGCCTCCCTCCACTGACCCCCAGCCTCTCCCCTGATCCCTGTGAGTCAGGGGTGAAATCCCCAACCCACACCCTTTGACCCTCACCAGGCGCCTCCTCCTACCATGCGTGAGATCCCACCTGTCACATCCCCCTCAACACCAGTCTGCAAATCCTTAGACTAAAATGAGGGAACTTTCCCAGTGCACCGGCCAAGTCCAGAAGGGCAAGAGAAGCTCCAAGCCAGCTCAGATGCAGAAGTTTCTAGTTTCCACAGAGGGAACAGCAGTCACTGCTTCAGCTACAACTTCAGCTAGTCCGTAAGTCCGGAGGTGGGGGGCACCAAAGGTGGAGGGGGCCATGACACAGGCCATGACTCTGGCTCTGCTCTCCAAACCCCTCCAGTCCTGGGGTCCTGTCTGGACCATCGCAGGCCCGTCCTCTCCCTCTGAACTTGTTTCCCAAAATGGAGTTTCAGACCTAGAAGCTTTTGAGACCAAGTCCCACCCCCAGTGCACCCAACCCCCACTCACCAGATGAGACACTGAGGCCAAAGGGGTCTTTTCAAGCCACTTGAAGCCGCTGTCCCGTCCAGCAGCCACTGCGCCTGTCGGTTGCTCCTCGTCCGGCTCCAGGGTGCAGTCTAGCCTGGCAGGTCTCCAGTTCGGTGCCCCTAGTGCTGTGCAAGGTCTGCTGGGATCATCCGACCACTCACATCAGCCAGGGGGTGGAGGGAAAATGAGTATGCACTGAAGGGAGGGAAAGAGGGGCTTCAGGTGTCCCCCAGATCAGTGACGTCATCACTCGCTTCATCTTCATGGTGGAGATGAGGGGGATGGAGGTACGTTTGAAATAGGGAACCAACACATATCTGTTTTATTAATATCTCTGAGCGTCTCTGCTCATCTGTGAAATGGGAGCCACAGTGGCTCCTACCTGGAGAGTAAGGGCTCGGCCTGAGCCTGACCAGGATGAAGGCTGCATGCCAGGCACAGTGGCAGCGGCCCTGGGGCTCAAAGGGGCTCCAGGGCTGGCGGGTTCCAGTCTGCTGTCTGGCCCTGGCTACCACCTCCCTCTGCAGCCCCAGGCACATCATACAACCTCTTACGGCCTTAGCTGCTTCACCTGAAAATGGGGCTGACACGTCCTGAGTGGAGGGCAGGGGGCAGAAGGACCATGGGCTCCTTTTCGGCCCCAAGATCCCTTTGTCTACTCATCCAGAATCTCATTGCCCAACACAGCCGGGAACCCACGTGGTTATTGGGGTAACATGAAGGTAAACAGTCTCCACTCCCCAGGAGAGAAACGATGACATGGCCACAAACAGAGCTCCTTCCTCTTTGCCCACAGCTTTGAGCTTCAAGAAGTCATCTCATAGGCTGCTGAGAAAGGAGGGCCTCCTTTCTCAGGTACCCTCCCTGCAGAAAGGAAGAGACGGAGCACAGGAAGAACAAACCTGCTCAGAGCATCCTTCGAGGAAAGCGTCAGCTTCCTGTCCGATTTTCCACAGAACAAGGAAAGGCCTGTGCAGTCAAGAGGAAGACCACCTGGGAAGGGAAGAAGGTGGGGTGCAGACACCGTTCCCCAGGCTAGTGCTGCGTCCACCAGGGAGAGCCCTGTCCCCAGATCACCCTTCCGGCATCTCAAACTCCACCACTGGCCATTCAACCTTCTGCCTTCCAAAGCTGCAAGAATGGGGGAAACTCGTTCTAGGGGACCCCACAGCTTTTATCAGTAACCTCCTCAGTGGTAAGGACAGAGGGTACAAGGTAAGCCCTTAAAGATGGTGAGGACAAGCATTGAAGCATATACACTATCATGTGTAAAATAGATAGCTAGTGGGAAGCTGCCGGATAGCACAGGAAGCTCAGCTTGGGGCTCTGTGATGACCTAGAGGGGAGGGAGGTTCCAGAGGGAGGGGATATATGTATACTTCAGGCTGATTCACGCTATTGTACTGCAGGAACCAACACGACATTGTAAAGCAATTATCCTTCAATGTAAAATAAAGATGGTGGGGGTGATAAGACCAGGCCCAGGAAGGAGGGTAACCTGGCTGAGGGGTGCCTGCTGGACCCCAGGCCCTTCTCTCTCCCCCTCCTGAGAGTCCAGGGCCTCCACTGGGATGGGGGTGGGAGGCGAGGGGCTGAGGTGGGAGGGTGAGACCTCTGACAATTCCTGGGCCCTCCTATAGTTCAGTGCCCGCTTTGACGCCGGGATCAAAGCTGTCAGGGGCTCAGTCCCACCAGCACGGCTAGTCCCTGGGGAGGTTTCTTCAGGATGTCCTTTGGGAAGAAGCCCGTGGTAAGTCCTTGCCCAGGTCAGGTCAACTCCAAGTTTTCGCTGGAGTCCCAGCGTGAGTCTGCCTGTGGGTAACAAACAGAAGTTTTCTTCCCACCCTTGCCTCTCAAGCTTCTGATCCCTCTGTCCCAAACAGTCATCCCTCAGTTCCTGCAGGGGACTGGTTCCAGGACTGCCCTCTCCCCCGCCGCCCCCCGCTTTTAGGGGATGGACCCCAGTCACACGGTCCACACTCCGAGGCCAGTGCTCTCCCCGTGACAACACGCCACGTCCATCACCCTGTGGAAGAAAAGCCAACTGTGATGGTGCCAGCAGGACAGCGGGCAAACTGGCGGGGCTTTTTGGTGGGCATTGTTTTTTCCAGCTACGCGGCGAGGCACCTGGGATATTAGTTCCCCAACCAGGGATGGAACCCATGCCCCCTGCCATGCAAATGCGGAGTCTTAAACCCTGGACCGCCCTGGGAGCCCCAGACACGGCACTTCGACTTGACCTCTCGCTTTTCAGAAAGCCCGATCGGCAAGTGACCGACCCTGAGACCAGCCACCTCTCTGTTCTCCCAGAAGCACTCAACTGGATTCCAGAACACTTCCGAGATCACACGCAGCTCTGAGGGGTACTAGCCCGAGGAGAATCAGTGCTCAAACTGGATGCTGAAGGTGCAAAATGTTTACTTCACCAAAGAGGAAGATTTCACATTTCACTGAAAAACCACCCCCCAGCCAGCCAATCCTTGGTCTGTGGTCAATGGAAGAGAAAAAGTGAACATGTAGCAAGGAGGTGTGCATGCTTTGAAAACCAAATTAGAGCCACACCTACAGCGGAGAAGTTTACTGGGGGGATGTAGGAGCAGAGGACGGAGAAGGCAATGGCCCCCACTCCAGTACTCTTGCCTGGAAAATCCCATGGATGGAGGAGCCTGGTAGGCTGTAGTCCATGGGGTCACTAAGAGTCAAACACGACAGAGCGACTTCCCTTTCACTTTTCACTCTCATGCATTGGAGAAGGAAATGGCAACCCACTCCGGTGTTCTTGCCTGGAGAATCCCAGGGACAGGGGAGCCTGGTGGGCTGCCGTCTATGGGGTCGCACAGAGTCGGACACGACTGAAGCGACTTAGCAGCAGCAGCAGGAGCAGAGGAGGGGGACAGAAAGGAGGTAGGAAGGGTGAGACAGAGGAAAAGACGACCGGCAAGGGTCCTTTAAGTACCAGAGCTTCTCAAGTGCAAAGAAAGGTACATGAACAACCAGTGAGGCCTGTGTGAGCAGGGGAACTTCCGGTGACACTATCAGAGCTACTGAACTGACATTCAAGGGCAAAACAGATGCTGGGAATGTGAAAGCCTGAGTCTGAAGCTGGACACAATTGGGGCGCGAACAACAGCTAGAGCCACTGCCAGACACAGCTGACCTGACCTCTTCCCCTTCCTCCTGGTCCACTGAGAAGACCCGCACAGCAGACACCACCTCACTTGGCCAAGGCTGGCCATTGCCTTGGCTCCTTCATTGATCTGGGACGCTAGGGTGACGTCCCAAAAGCCTTCCAGCCCCAGCTCACAGCTGAAGTGAGCTTTGATCCTTAAGTTCCACCGCTGAATTCCAGTGAAGACCCAGTCTTCCCGGGGGGAACGTCTCTTATCAGTCACGTGCTCTTTGGTGTGAACTGACTCTCGAGCTAGTGACGAAGGATGGGTGACCACAGGGGGAGAAGCACTGCCCGCCTCAGCATGTGTGCACCCATTAGAAACACACGGGACACCCCTCTGTGGAGCTGGGGTAACATCCACACTCTGGAGAAACCCTTGTCACAGAGGGCTCCCTGTAGGAGCCAAGTAACTTCTCCAGTGACATTCTGGCCACCAGGCACTTAAGACACAGCCCCGTAGGGCAAACCACTCATCACGCTTGGTGGGCACCGCGATGCCCGACCACCATCCCTCAGCGAGGTGCCATGCATGGCCTGTGGAATGTCACCGTGATCAGGGAACCTATTAGAAGTGCAGAATCTTGGGCCCCGTCCTTGCCCTAGAAGATCAGGATCTGCTTTTTAACAAGCCCCCAGGAGCATATATAGTGACTTAATGCCCACAGGGTCCTATTCAGGCAGCAGAGCCAGGTGGCCCCACCTGATTTAGAACAGGTGTCAACTCTCATGACTTAGGACATGACTCTTATAACTTAGGACAATGCAGGGGACCCTCAACGAAAGTGAGACTGAATGAAAAGTCTGTCGTTTCCTCTTTGACTCACCTCCCTGTCTTCAACTCTCTAAGCTGCAGCTCTGCCATCAACTCCGTGCCTGTCCACTGGGCAGACCACACACACACACCCCTTCCATCTCAGGAAAACACACACATACACACAGCCCTTTCATCTCAGGAAACCACACACACCTATTTGGCTGTGTAGTGACTTGGCTCACCGAGCTCTTGCCTCTGAAAGCATCTGCCTCTGAGGGATGACCCCAGTTTGAAAGGCATTATCCCCATTAGGGGGGCTTCCCAGGTGGTTCAGCAGTAACGCATCCCCTTGCCAATGCAGAAGACACAGGAGATGTGGGTTTGGTCCCTGGATTGGGAAGATCCCTGGAGGAGGAAATGACAACCCACTCCAGTATTCTTACCTGGGAGATCCCACAAACAGAGGAGCCTGGCGGGCTTCAGTCCATTGGGTGGCAAAGAGTTGGACACAACTCAGCACACACACATCCCCACTAGAGGAATCTAAGGTATTGGAAAGCAGGTGGATGATTTGGGTGGAGGAAGCGAAGTCCACCTCCAGTGAGCCAGCTTTTCTCTCTGATGCAGAGACCCACATGTGGGCCTGGAGCTGAGGCACATCCCAGCTCTAAAACTTAGAAGGGGGGCCACCCTGATCATTGCTGACAATGCCCAGAGCCCTTTTCTCAACATCCAGAGGAGCAGCCAAGGCCCAACCATCATCAAACAGCCCAAGAAACCACCTCCTGACCTGGTGAAGCAGCCAGTCTGGGTTCAGGGGAGGATGGGTGCCAGGCTCCAAGGAATGCCAGTCACCTGTTGCTCCCCCACAAAGACAAGGCTTTACACCTTTCTCAGGGGGCACACACAAGCCTTCTCTCCCACTTGCCCAGGTCATTAATTCCAGAAACAGATGTTAAGCACCCACTGTGGATGGGGCTCTCTCAGCTGGCCCAGGTAGCATGCCTGGGTGGAACGCTATGGGCCTCAGACTCAGACCCAAATGTGAACTCCAGCTGTCTGATCCAGCCCGTGACACTGAACTTCTCAGGCTCCTCCCATGTAAAACACCCACCTCCCCAGTCAAGACTGAACAGTATCTCCCTGGAGGACATCTGCACACAGTAGGCATTCAGTTATCCTAAGAGCCACCTTTTACTGCATTCCTGCTGTGCACCAGGCGCTGTTCTAAACACATCTCGCATGAATTTAATGTAATTTCAGTTAATTTCCACAACAAACCCACTTAAGAGGAAGAAGACTGAAGTTCAGAGGAATTAGGTGACTTCCCGAGGCCACGTAGCAAACAGGTTTCCGACCGACCCAGAGCTGTGGGCTTGGGCCTAGGCGCCCCCATGTTCTGCTGTTCTCAACCAGGGTCACCCTCTTGCCCTGCTACCTAAGGTAGCCTTTTGTTTCCATTTTTCATTTTCATTCATAAGACATGGGATCAACTTGGAGTAGGCCAAGGACAATTTCAAGTTGACAACTGGAAGAAATAAAAACTGACTGCAGGGAAACAGGGGACACACTTGAGAAAATGCAGCATCTCACACCTGGTCCAGCCAGCCTTCTCAGACCTGCCCATGTCACTTCCCGACAACACTGCCTTCCGGCTCTCCGAAGCAGGTACATTTACGCCCTGGGCTGAGCAAGGCATTTACACAGGAAAAACAAAAACAACAAAAATGTCCTTATGAAGAAATTGTTTTATAAATAATATGCCTAGTACATCAGAATGATAGCACGTGTGTTTAACTTCTTACACACTTACAGGGGTGTAAGAAATTCCCTTAGGACAGTGTACACAGAGGAATAGAGACCCATGCTTAGCAACCACACTTTGGTCTGAGTTCACTTCCAAACACTGTTGACAGACGAGCATTTACAGCAAGCAAGAGGGCTGCCTGGCCACTGACCAACAGTTCTGCTGCCGTCCTGGGCACTGTGTTCAAGCAGCGTACAGTGGACATTTGCCTGGATTTTACAGAAATGAGTGACACAAAAATGAAAGTGCTCACAGTAAATGATTACTATTGGTCCCAAGCTTAATACACAGGGAAAGGTGGAAAACACCAGGAAAGCTGAGAGCAGATTTCCAGCCACACAGAGACTATCTCTGTGTCAGGCAGACACAGCTGCCGTGCGCTTAGCTGGGACGGAGCTGAGACTGAGGAATGTGCTGGAAATACACAAACCAATGACTGTGCGTCCCAGATGAGGCATTAACAGATTCCAAATTCATCAACTGTTCTTGGAACAGAGCCTCCCTTTGGACAGGCTTACTTTTGGCTTGAGCACTTCTGTCCAAGGATACGTAAGACAGGAGGAAGTTCTGTTTCACTGCGTCCAGAGTTTGCCCAGAGGCACCAGAGTTCACAGTCCAGAGCCCACAGTGCAACGGAGCCATCAACAACACCCTTCTTTCTTCCATTTTTTCCCTCCTGTTTCATTGGTCAGAACAAAGAACGTGTCTATTTTTCAAGGCTAAGAAGCAGAAGTGTATCTGGGTGTTCCTGGGCAGTAAAATGAGAGTAAGTGCTTAGAGGCAGCAGAGATCTGGAGAAGGTACCCAAGCTGCTTACTTCCAGCTGAATTCTGCTGAAGCACATATTCGAGAAGGTCTCCAGACCTCTGGATCTTTAGGGTACAAAGGTAGGAAACAACCAAACCACTGCTAACACTGAGAAATGCAAACACACATGGAGACCATGGGCTGAAGATCCATCACTTTATTTTCAGAAAGAGATGGCCAAAGGGGACGAGGGGGCAGAGATACAGAGGCATGCCAGCAACACAGCAGAAACAATCCAGTTGGCCATCTAAAACCTGTAAATGAAACACAGTGCCAACTGGCTTTCACCCCCCTTCCCCCCCATCCCGCCTGCCACAGGTCGCATTTCACTGTGTAACAGAAATGAAAATCCTTAATCCTGGAGATAAAAGTAGATAGCACCTGGTGCTTCACCTTGGCAGGGAGACTGCGATGGCTCTGAGACATCCACTGAGTTGTCACTTTTAATCACTGCACGCGGGCCCGGCTGGTTTCCCTCGTTGGTGTCGTGATTTCCAGGCCTTGTTGTGAAGGAGACGGCTAAGCGGCAGTTCATTTGGGGAACAATGAAGCACTCTGAAACACTTAGTCCTCCAAATCTTCCAAGCAGGAGAACAAGGCTCTGGACTCCCCAGATCTGAGGCACAGATGATGCACAGCTGATCCATGGAAGGTGGACAGTGAATCAAGGCCCACTTCCCAGGCCAGCAACTTAGGTCCCCGGGCAAGGAGGAAATACCACACACGAAACGCCAAGTCCTTTTCCTTGCAGCTCACGAGGTTCCAAAGCACCTTCCACAAACACCTAGAGGGGTCCAGTGCAAGTGATGGATCTTACGGTTTCGGCTCCTGGTCTCCAAGAGACAAAGGACTCAGGGTGGCCTGTCTCACTGAGGAAGTTGGAATTAAGGATCCTTTTGTGCCAAGTGCCAGAGCGTCCTCACTCTTAACCTTTGACTGTCATAACCTTCCAGGGTCTGTATGGAACATACTTTCACAAGGCACCAGCAGGGCGCAGAGCACAGCTCAGAATTTGAGACGGCCTGGCTGCTCAGAGTCCGAGGAGGGGCTCTGACTTCCACCATGGAGAAAGAACACAGTGGAGGCCAAGGTGAGGGAGAGCCCCAGGCCGGGAAATGGGAGATTCATGGACACCGGGTCTCTTGTTCTGCATAGGCAATGGACAGGGCTGGGCGGCGCCAGCAGAGCTTTGGAGAATTAAACTGGTTTACCTCTTGACCTGGGTGGGGCGCACAAGGGGCCATTACGAGAGATGGAACAGAAGGAGTATTTTTGGTCCAATGCTGCAGGAGAAGGGGGCAAAGTGGAGGCCAGCAGGGCTCAGAGCCCTGAGGGCAGGCTAACAGTTTCTGCGGCAGACTGGACCCTTAGCGGTTAGTTCAACATAACTGAGGGGGAAGAACACCTTCCCTGGGGTCCTTGTCCTCAAATAGGCTTCCTCCTCAGGTCCTCCAATCAATCCAGGGTTCCCTCAGCCAGGACTTGCCCTGGACAGTGGACGCCCCTCGGCCCTCTCTGTGTCAACAGCAGTGGAACCAGTGAGACCGCAGCTGAGGTCCTTCAGCCAGTGCTGACGCAGAAATGACACTGGCGACGGTGCGGGCCAGACTGAAGGTTATCCAGGGGAGCGAGGGGCTCCTTCACCGGCCACAGGAGCGTCAGCCTCCAAGACAGGTCTCTGGCCAACGTCCCCCAGAGATTTCCCACTCAGGATTTGTGTTTAGAGTGGAGAACCAGGAACCACACCACTGGCTCACGCGCACTAAACGAGGAGCAGTGTGACTTCACACACAGACTGCTTGCGCCTAAGCCACAGACACAAGCTCGGAGTAGGTGAGTTTGCTGCGCCCTTACACCCTCCCCTTCTGCCCAGGTCACCCTGGAGCACCACGGCCGGGAGGCCAGCCCAAGCCCCTCGCCTACCCACTGCACCCCATCCCACCCTCCCCAGCCGGAAGCACAGGCCTCTGAGGAGGTCTCAGGAAACACCCTGTCCAGGTTTCCTCTGTCCCAGCTGGCTCTCCAACATCCTCGAGTGGGGACCCACAGGCAGAGCTCACGCGGCCTTTCTCCTGTCAGGCCGCTGGTCATCCTGCAGGGTGTGGGGAAGAGAAAAGGATGAAGGTTAAACTCAACTTCAGGGGCGTCCCTGGTGGCTCAGCAGTAAAGAATCTGCCTGCCAACCCAGGAGATGCAGGTTCGATTCATGGGTTAGGAAGATCCCCTGGAGAAGGCAATCCACTCTAGTATTCTTGCCTGGAGAATCCCATGGACAGAGGAGCCTGGAGGGCTCCAGTCAAAGGAATTGCAAAAGAGTTGGACACCACTGAGTTAGCACACAAACTCAAGTTCACTCAAGACAGACCAGGCTCATTGCTCACCCCATGTTTACCTGCTCCACATTCATAGAGACCAAGTCATTTTTTGTCTTGGTTTTGCAAAACTACACATGTAATGTGATTTTCCCCACCTTTCCTAGGAGACTCCTGGTGGCACCCTCCCTGCTTAAAGACTGTAGAGGCGGCGGGTGTTCTCACGCAGGGTGGCCAAGGTGCTGGCGAGCGGCAGGTCTTTGACCCTGGCGATCTCTCGAACCGTGTGCAAGGCCAGGCCCGGGTGGGCGTACTGGCAAAGGCTCTTGGGAACCTGGAAGACACCAAGCATTCAGGACATCGCTGTGCTTTCTGTGCACAGCCGTCAGGCGCGTGTCCCCCCCGGCCCTTCCCGAGCAGGGCCTCTGGAGCTGTGTAGAGACCCCTTTACCTGCAGGTGCAGGGAGAGTCCCAGTCAGGGGGGCTCTGGGTGAGCAGGGTCCCACGCTTCCTTGGACAACCCTCTACAGGGTAGGGCTTTGCACTGCCTGGAAGAGAGTGGTTACCCTTCAGCTTCTCAGCCCCCTAGACTTTGGTTCTGCAAAGCAACAGAGAGGCGACATCTACACAGCCAAGGGCGGGACCTGGAAAGGTACTGGGCGCTCTGGTCCTGCCAGCCTTGCGCGGGTGACCGCCCACCGCCCACCCTCTCTCCTCAGCGCCTCAACTTAGCTTGAAGACGGCCCTACCTGTCGAGGCAGGAAATAGGGAGCATCCGTCTCTACGATGATCCTCTCCAGCGGGATCTGTTTCAGAGCTTCCCGGGCCTCCCAGGCAGAGGAGTAGGTCAAGACGGCTGTGAAGCCCACGGACATGTTGGGAAAGTGGTCCAGCAGGGGCTCGATGACCGGGTAGCTGCCGGTGAAGCAATGCCTGCGAGGAGGAGAATCCCACATCAGGATTCTCTCGTTACCCACTCTGCCGAAGCCCCAGCTCCCTCTAGACATTTCACCTCTTCTGAGTTAATGTTGCTGGACAAATTCTCAAAAATGCAAAGACTGCATCCGAGGGAAGGACTCACAGTCGACACAGTCAGAAGCAAAACTGACAACCGCAGCCCCTCCGGATCACGATACTATGGGCAGAAGTTACGTCCATGTCATCGAGTACACCGGAAGGGGCCTACGGGTGAATTTTTCTTCTCTTAGCCTGACACCTGTCCATGTTCTTAGTACCATATACACCAGCCCAGAAGGGCCGAGTGACTGTGCCTCGTCTCATCTCTGGCGGCCGCTCCACTCAGAGGCGTCACTCTTTGCCTGGGTGCCTGGAAGGCGGTGGTCTAGAGGCCTGACAGCCCCGCCCTCTTCAGTCACCTGTCAGAACCGGGCTTGGGATCTAGACTCTGTTTCTTCAGTTAACCCATCTCACCCATCTTGAAAGAGCCAGCTGGGCATCACCTCCTGGCCCCTTGTAGCCAGAGGCAGCTAAGGGCCCGTGCTCTGGCTCCCTGTGCCCAGCTCAGCCCCACACCCTCTGGGGAGTCACCAGCGGACCGTCTCTCACAGCTCCTCCAGGGCCCCCTCGAGCCAAGCCCATGCCCAGAACGGGCACACGGCAGGAGGCTGGTGAGTTTACCCAACTAAAGAACCCCTAGATACCATTTACAGAAGATACCTCCTGGACTTTAAGGTGGGGTAGGGAGGAGTGGGGAGGGATGAGCTTTCAAACTGCAAGGAGGAGAGAAAGTTTCTTTTCTGGTGCCCTGGAATGGTGTGCTCAGTCACTGGACCCACAGCAGCTCCCCGCAGATCAACAGCTCTCATTTCTGAGAACTGAGCCTCCGTTACAACCTGCTTCATGGGATGGGGGTCACAGCGATTCAGGGTATTAGCTCAAACCATATGAAGCTGTCATTTTTTACGTAAAAAGTGGTCAAGTATCAGAAATTTCATATGGGTCAAAATGATAGCTAATCTTTTGAAAAGATTCTACGAAAAGACCTAACATTATCAATGCTCTTTTCTCACTGCATTTGTTTTTCCCAGTAACATCCTAGACAGAGGGACATGTTCACTTCCTTTGCCCGCTGAAGTTCCAGGCTCTCACCTGTGAATCTTGTAGTCTGGAGGCACAAGTTTTTTCATGATTTTCAGCAGATCTTCATCAGCTTCCCGGCAGTGGATCACCAAGGGCTTCCTCAGAGACACGGCCAGCTGTAGCTGCCTCTCAAACACCTGGGAGAAGGTAGCGACAAGACCTGTGGGTGAGGGCCATTCTGGATGTCTGTTACCTCCAGAGCAGCCAGTCCAGTGGGCAACCCCCACCATCTCCCATTCTTTGTTTTTAAGCTCTATAATGCATAATAATAGCTAACATTTACTGACTGCTTACTAGATAGTAGTATTATTTAGGTGTATTATAACCTGTAATCCTCAAAAACACCCTAAGATAGGGTGCTCAGCCCATCATGTAAAGAAACGGAGGCTCCAAATGAGGCCAGATAACTTGCAGCTGATTAGCTGGAGCACCCGGATTCAAACCAGAACCCAGGCTCTGCATGGAGCAACCACTAGGCAAGGCTTATTTGGGGCTCCAGGGGCGGGGCAGGGCTCAGAAGCAGCACTCCAAGATAAGTGTGCTCTCCTTCACCGCCCCTGCCCCTACTCCCACTCCCAAGAGGGAGCCCGTCACCTTGCACACCTTTTCCTCCGTGAAAAGTTGCCATGGATGTATCTGCATGATGCCTGACTCTCAGAGGTGCTCAATTATGTGTGGAAAGAATAAATACTAAAGCTATATCCTGCAACTTGCTTTCTTAACCAAAATCACATCTGCTAGGTGAGTACCTACAGATACATTAAAAAAAAAACAACGCTCTTAATATTTCCATGAGTAGTTTTTTCCAATCATGGAATATAATTCACGTTGGAATTTTTAACATCAAATTAGAAGATGCTTTGAGTCAGGTGACTCACTCGAGAATGACATGTTCAAGTCCAGCGCTCGCACTACCTTGTCTCAAGATAGCGGCAAATTACCAATACCAATTCTGACGTAACTCAGGTTTAACCTGTGTTTTCAACTAAAGGAAGTGAGCCAGGAAACCAACAACATGGAATGCTTTCAAGGACTTTAACGATGAGCTAATCCCAGTACCGACAGCCCACTGGAGCCCTCTTTAACATATATGCCCTCTTTGAACTCCTCCAGAGGCAGAAGGCTGCAAGAGATTCTAATTTCAACACTTAATTTTTGCTTCTAAAAAGCTACTATTTGCATAATCAAACTACTATAGACTTGGGGTGGAACATTACATGGCTGTTAAAAAAGCATATTTTTCAAAGAATATTTAATGAAGCGGGAACATTTTCACGGTGGAAAAAACATTCAAACTACTACTTTCAATTAATCTCCTAAATTCTTTTTTAAAAGACACGTACATACAGCACTCGTTTCCTTGATTCTTTGACAGGTACTCATAAGACATGCCACCAACTGTTCCATGCAACTCTCCAAGGGATAGCGACAATAAAAATATGAATTCCAAAACACATCTGAATTTTAAAAACTATTAGGAAGAAAGAATTGTTAGGGGACAGGAACAGTGGCTGCAGTGGAGCATGTGTCCTCCTCAAGAGCCAGCAGAAAAAGAACAAGAGGAAATGAAGCTCACTACAAGGGAGAAGTCATGGTCGCTCTCTCCTGGATTGGGAAATGATTCTCTTTGCTCATTTGTGTGTTTTGCAAAATATTCTGCAATGGGCACACTAACTTTAAAATCAGAAGAAAAACATATTGTTTAATTAAACAAACAAAATGTGTTGCTTCCCAAGAAGGAATGGAAGCTTTGACATTTGTATCATTAGCTGTAAAGGTCATTCAGCCCCTACCCTCTTCTTTCGTAATACAACCGAAAGGAAAGCAACAGCTTGCGAAGCATTTGACCAATGACATCTGGGGTTGGGGAGAGGGGGTCTGGATAAAAGCAATCATGTTTTTAGAGATTCTGAATTCTTTAGTTCCCAAAGTGGAGAAACGCTTACGTAACCACTAAGAGAGGAACACTGTGAGCAAACGAAGGACGACGTTACCTTGTGCTGCTCTGGGACAGGCGTGGTGCACTTGTGAGAATAATCCAAGCCCATCTCCCCGAATGCCACGGCCTTGGGGTGCCTCAAGGCCTGCAGAAGATTCCTTTCTTGACTCTCACTGTAGTAACGTGCAAAATGCGGGTGACACCCAAAGGCACCCCACACCAGATCCTCCTGCAACAGGTCCTCCCAGAGGCCATCAGTCAGGGTGCGAGGATCGCAGAAGTCAGAGATGCAGCCCTGAAACTCCTTAGGGAAGGAGCTGCTGTAAATCTTCCTGAACTTGCTGAAGGTCCCTTTGAATGACAGCTTGGAATACAGCATGTCCAAGTGACAGTGGGTGTCGATGAAACCCTCCAGCCTGGACTCCCGACGGCTCCTGGGCAGGGAACTAGACGCAGGTTCCTCAGCAGGACGGGGCAGCACGTCCTCCTGGAATGTTCTTTTCTCCTTCACGTGTCCCTCTGAGCTTCTGGAGAAACGAGATGAACGAGACTTCCGGGATCTGCCTTCCTTGGCAGCCTCAGGCTCCCTGGAGGTGAGCGAGGGGCTCACCGTCGAGGGGGGGGAAGAGCCCTGGCAGCTCCTGCCCGCCTGCGTCGTGTCGCTGCTGCCACTGCCCACGGACGGGTACCTGGGGGTCTTGGGACCGCTGGCCCAGTAGCTGGCATAGTCACACCAGGGACTGCTGTACAAGTGAGCTGGGTACATGACGTAGTCCGTGGGGAAGGCAGAAGCCTCTGGAACTGTGGAGGGTTTTAGGGGGACGGGCTCCTCCTGAGAGAACCTGGCTGTGGAAATCTCGTCCACGTCGGACCAGTCACTTCCTGAAGAGGTGCGCTCCATCACCACCTCCCGGTCCTTAGGCTGCAGAGGAGGAAAGAGACAGAAGGTTTGCCTTTGACCTGTGTGAGGACAGCCTCCCATGCTCAGCCACCAGCCAAATAGAGGCCCTGGCCACTCTCAGGCCACGGAGATGGCACGGCATTGACTCCTTAGTGCACTTTGTCATCTGGCTTCCTGATTACTTCGCAGAAAGTGAGCCAGGTTACCACGGAATAAACTTGGGATCATGGTGTCATGTGCCCTCCCTGGAAGGGAGGCTGTGCCTGCATTCCCTTTCTGAAGAACCCCTCTTGGGAAAAAAAACTGCTCTCTAGGACATACAGGGTATGGGGGGTGCAGTTGTTAGAGAAAAGCACTGCCCAGCATCTCATCACTAACAACAGGTCTGCTGCGCATTCAAAATATACCACCATGCAGCTGGAGTCCTTGGAGGCTGTGCCTGCAAATTCTTTGACGTTACTCTCCATTGAAAGTGGGGTCTGTGACCCCTCCCCTTGAACCTGGGCCAACTTGTATGGTAACTGATAGAGCCGGAAGGGACTGCAGCTTCCAGGACTAGGTCAAACCAGTCTTGCTCCTCTGGGGGAGGTCGACTACCGTATGACTTCTGAGCACCCACAACCACATCCTAGAGGTCACAGGTAGGTGCCAAGCACCAGCTGCTGGACATGTCCACATGTAAGCACATCAATAAAATACCTCTCACATACACTAACAGATAATTAACACCTTTGCAATCTAGCTCTTCAAAATATATTTCACTATTTCCTCTTCCCCCAACAACAAAAGTTAATCTGATTAAAATTATAAAAAATGTCCAAATGGAAGGTAAGGGTTTCTCCTCAAAATGATACTTCCCTTTTCTGAGGGTTCATTTCATATTTAAGTCCTCACAAAGTCTCTTGTAGACAAGATACACTCTTTTATTTGAAGAAGATAAATGACCCTAAACAAAACTCAGTCAAGCTAATTTGAGTATTTATTTAAAGAGGTTCCTTAAACTCGTTTTTTTTTTAAAGGGAGATGGGAAGCAAAAAAAGGTAACAGATTTAGTAATTATTCCTGGGGGTATGACCTCACAATTCTCTGCTACATATCATTTTAAACAAAGGTTTTAAAGATAGTTTTTAGTTTTTTATAAAGATAACTTTTTAAAAAGCAATAAGCTAAGTGGTTACGTATAAAATTACACTGGAAACTTAAAAAACATAAAATATGTAGGAGGAGGAATAGGGCAACACAGGGCCAGTTGGAAAGCTACTTTTCACTAAATACATTTTTTAGTTTTAAACCCTGGAAATATATTTCCTAAAATACTAACTGAAAGAATAATTAGACATGGTTACACTGTAGGATGCCCCAAAATTTACCTCCCAAGACTGAACAAATGCAAAGGGATTTGCAAAGGGAACAGCTACTTGTAATGTGGTATAGAATTTCCAGGGACAGAATAATACAGACCAAAAAGTGCTACATCGTATCAATGAGATGTCAGCTACAGGAAATTCTACAAGTCAAATGACATCTTTTTTTGTTTAATATATGTAACAACAAATAACATGGAATGGAAAGGGGAGGAGGAATCTACAGAGACTAAGAGATTTAACACTTTAGAAAATGACACAGATGACTCTTACATCCTGCTTCAAACAAACTGAAACAATCATGAAATAGGGAAGTTTAATCACTGACTGGATATGTGTGCTCAGTTGCTCAGTCGTGCCTGACTCTCTGCGAGCCCATGGACTGTAGCCCACCAGGCTCCTGTGTCCATGGGATTCTCTAGGCAAGAATAATGGAGTGGGCTGCCATTTCCTTCTCCAGACTGACTGGATAGTTGACCCTATTAAGGACTGGGGGGACAGGGCAGAGGGAGAGATTAGAACTGTAGTTATGCTTGTTTTTTCCCTAAAGATCCTAATTTGAGAGATAAACACCAAAATATTTATGGGTGAAATGATATGGTAGGTGCAGTTTTCCTCCAAATAATTTGTGGAGAGAAAAGGGATACAGAGCTCAAACAAGACAAGATCGGCAGTGAGTTAGCACTTATTGATGATGAGTAATGGGTAAGTGGGTAATTTTCATAAATATTTTGAATATCTCATAATAAAAACTTTAAATGGAAATAACAGCAATTAAAATGCTAACTCAGATGGAAGGGTAGGGATGTCCTCTGGGTGCTTCACAAACTATTATCTGAGGGTACTGGTTAAAAACAAAAAACTAATTCTACAGTTCCATCTCAGACCTCTTGAGTCAGGTTCTCATTCTTCTCATCAGGGAAGTTCAGGAAATCACATTACATGACTCAAAAAGTAACTCCAGTGACAACAAAGACCATGTCAGAGAAACATGTGAAAAGGTTCAATAAAACTAATCAAATATGAGGGGGTGAGAAATGGCAGAGTAGGGGGAAAAATGACTTCAGAAAATGCACATGTACCTAGGAATACATATGATAAACAGACTTTGGCGACATCATCTAAGACCTTCAAAGACTTTATATATAGTCAAGTTGGCCAGGAAAAGGTTTTGGATTTCCTTTTTGGGAAAATTGACAATTACCTATACTCAAGACTGCCTAAGGTTCAAGTACATATGGTGAAATTTAAAGCTGCATTTATTGAGAGTCTACTATACACGAGGCACTGAGCAAAGTATTTTCATGTATTAATTTAGCATTCAGCAAACTTCAGCCCACAAGCCAAATCCAATACACTGCCTGTTGGTTTAAGTAAAGTTTTATTGGAATATAGCCAGGCTCATTCACTTTAATATTGTCTATGGCTGTTTTCATGCTATTACAGAAGAGTTGAATAGTTGCAATGGAGGCCTTAAAAGCTCAAAAAACCTAAAATATTTACTATCTGGTCCTTAACAGACAGTCTGCTGATCCCCATATTAGTCTGTGATAACATTTAAAGAATCATGCCTTTTTATATAGAGGAAGAAACGGGGGCTCAAAGAGGTTAAGTGACTTTCTCAAGACTGCAGTACACCAGCAGAGCCAGGATATGAACTCAAAATGTCTGATCTCAACACTCATCTGCTAACCTACCCAAAAATATCCTCAACAGGCAATCTAAGTGTCCAGTCTGACAAACAGGAGTTTGGGCATAGAAGTTTGGAAAGTTCACCCATACCAGGGAACTCCAGGCAATGAAACAATGATCTACATTAGACAGAAACACAGGCATTATACACTGGGTTGGCGGGAAAAGTAGTTTACAAAACCTACTGCTCTTGGGGTTTCCAATTAAATACAGCACATGTGGGTTTTGTCCTTCCTGCCAAAAACCTCTTATTAAAGTTATAGGAAATGGACTTGGAAAAACATAAACCTATGAAGAGAAAGCATACAGAAAAAAGAGCAAAGCAAACTAAAAAAATAATCAGATACTAGAAAGCAGATAAAGGAACAGTCACTGGATAAGCAGATCACAGATGGCCAAAACCTAGGCCTGCAGTGAGAAAACCCCCAAAACATGCTGAATC
>NW_011494743.1:4388845-4399280 GCF_000754665.1 Bison bison bison | reverse complement strand
ATAGGCCCCCAGAAGACCCAGGAATTGGAGGTATCAGAGCTCTCAAAATGAAGGCGAGGCTGGAGATGAAAGTAAGAGGATCTGTGAAGTTAGAGCCCCAGATCCTTGCTCCCATCCTGCACAGATGGGTCTGCCCCTTCCCCGCCCAGCAAAAGATAAGGTTCGTGCTTGGAAAAGTTAAGCCAAGGAGCCTGTGGAAGAACCAGGGACAACAGACACATAGCTGAGGGTCATCACATGTTAGACACTCATGAACCCAGCCACCCCCTCAACCTGACTCCTAAAACACTAGCAGCTGGACCTGTGCTCCTGAGCAGAGCACTGGAGGATTTGTCCCAGGGCCCCACCCCTCACCCCCCAGCAGCCTCTCAGGATGAAACTACAGGTGATCACATGATGTTATAGGCAGCAGTTGATAAGCCCACCCAGGCACCAAGACTTCCAACTGGCTTAATGCTTCATCGTTAAAATATGAACAGATACCAGAAACATCTGAGGAAAAGCCTAACACAAAAGATGACACCAAAATATTTAGGGGAAAAAAACCAAAAAAACAGAAGAAAACTCTGAAAAAATAGTGTGGAAAGAAACCTTTGAAACAAACTTTTAATTCATATTCTCAGAGAAACAAGAGATGGTATTATAACCTCAAAATGAAACAGGATGTCTAAAAAAGGACAACTCAAAAAATTGAGCCAGTGTTTTATAATTTAAGCATGCCAAAAATTTTAAAAGCATGTTTATCATCATATGCACTCTCCTTAATTATGCATCAAGAAAGCAGAGATGAAAGGAGAGAGGAAAAAAGGAATCGTAAGGAATCAAAAGGAATATACCCTCAAAAAAGAAACATGGAGAGCAGACTACTTATTTTGACAATATTGAGAAGAAATTAATGGTACTGTTAGGGGAAGCACACTGACTGAAACCGCCCACCCTGGCCAGGCACCACAGTAACCATCTGCATGAGGTGTTTTATGACAGGAGGTCCTGGTAAGGAACACGGAACTAATAAGCCACCAGGAGAAGGAAGAGTTCAGGAAAGGTCAAAAGGAGACACCATATGTCCAACCACCTCCCAGAATCCTCCTCTCTGGCATCCATCTTGGCTGAACAAGGCGTGCACCACCAGGAAGGACTCCAAGTCAGAATGATTGGCTAAGGACAACCCGGAAACTAATCCCATCACCATAAAACCCGTAAGACTGCAAGCCACATGGCAGAGCAGTTCTCCTGGCTTCCCTTACCCTACTGCTTTCCACCAGGGTGCTCTTTCCCAATAAAATCTCTTGCTTTGTCAGCACATGTGTCTCCTCGGACAATTCATTTCCGAAGGTTAGACAAGAGCCCAGTTTCTGGCCCTGGAAGGGGTCCCCCTTCCTGCAACAGTACTAGCAGTTTGGAGATGAAACAGTCATAAGAACAGAAAACTACAGGAAAGAAACAAAGTAAGATGAACTTCAAAGTAGACAAACTTTTATAAGATTGGAAATATAATCAGAGTATACTAAGTCAGTCAGCTATGAATACGGTCATAATAATTGTAAATAGATTTGACTAAAAATTGTATTATGAATCAGAGCTACAGGAAGGCAGAGAGGATACATTTTCACGTGTGGGTACCATCTAAGTGTAGAGAACTAAATTCTCGTCTCCTGTGTAGAAAGTCCACAGATGTCTAAATTTTTAAAAAATAAACAATGTGAAATTACTTAGAAACACAGACTAGAAAGAGAGATGAAAGGGGCTACCTCCGAGCAGCAGTCATGAAGCATGGGCAGAGATGGTACCACAGAGGAATGTTTTTTCCCTCCGAATCAGAAACAATGTTAAAAACTGCTCGTTTCCCTTCAGTGTTATTCGGTGTCACCCTCTCCCTCCTCTAGAGCAACAGAAGTTTATCTGAATGTAGTGTTTCCCAGATGGAAGTCAGTCTGGAATTTTCCAGATTCTCTTGCAAGTGTTGGCCAGATTCTTCTCAACAGATGTGAGCAGATATAATGGGGACTACTACTGAGCCAAACTCTTAAAAGGGAGGGAATGTACTTTGCTCTTCTCCCCTTCCTCCTGGCTGGAATGTCAATGTAACATGCGGAGCCTGGTCACAGCCACTCGAACCACAAGGTGGAAACCGCCGAGCGGCAGCAGAGTCAAGCAGGAGGCACCCAAGTCCCCCACACCGTGGACCCATCCTCTATAAGGCAAACTGCTTAAGTCAATGTTATTTTGGCCTTTGTTACACAGGAACATCTGTATCTTAACATATAAATCATAAAACAAAGCTAGCACTGAATTGAGGTTTCTTAATAAATCTGAAAGGCATGATACAAGAGGACTATCATTTTGTTTCCTGAAGCCCTGGGTAAGTCAAGGACTGCGTTGAATGAGTAATACCTATGATCAAACTAAAAAGACCAAGGACATTTAACAAAACTCAAAACTCCACGCTTGACCTGAGCTTGACTCACCTTCTGGCCATTCAAATGCGAGTCAGAGTCATCCAGAAACTCCAGGGGTGGAGAGCACTCTTCGGTGACCATCCTTCGGCCACCCAGGGGCTCCTCGCTGGGGCTCTCCTGAGGGTCTATCACCACCCTCCTGTCACAGAAGCTGCTCTTCTCCAGCACAGTGTCCTCCTCCTCCGCTCTGACCTCTGGGGTGGTCTCTTTCTCTTTCTGAGGAGCAGCCACACTGACACTCCCGGCTGGTCCCTCTCCGCGGCGGGGGTGCTCTGCGATGTGGGGTTTTGCCCGTGGGGCCGCCTCTCCCTTCCTCTTTGGCATCGACTTTCCCAGGATGCCCTGGATGGCCTTCAGGTAGATCATGGCGGAGCCCTGGTCTCGAAGTCTCTCCCTCTGCCTTTTCTGGACCTTGTGTGGTTCCTGCATTGTACCATTTTGACCCTCCGCTTCCGCTGCCAATTCAGAATCCACGGAGCTACGAGGGCTATCTTTGGAATCAACCTGGAGGAAAAAAATGAGAAATTATGAAAGGTGATTTCATATATGAAGCACTTAGCAAATGAGACATTAGTGGAGACGTCATGCCAGCCCTCAGCACAGTCAGCCACTGTTAACAATTTCAGTAGAAACTGGACTAGAAGAGCGAGCTAAAAGAGATGAAAGGGGCTATCTCCGAGCAGCAGTCACGAAAGATGGGCAGAGATGGGTACCACGGAGGATGCCTCCGCCCATCCTTTCTCTACAGCTACCACAAGGAGTTCTACAATCTCGCAACGCCGCTTAACATGCTTCAATGACTCTGTGTCTGCCTGACTCCTGAGTGTGACCCCAGAAGCTCTCCTCCCCGGTTGGCCCCCAACCTTCCTTCCAGCATCATCTCCTGCCTTTCTCCACTCACCCAGGTGTCCTGGACATGAGGGAAGCACTGGAGAAGGGGGAAAGGAGGGCCCTGGAATAAGCAGCACCCTGAGCATCAGAACAGCATTTCATAATCCTTTTTGGGCACACACAGTTCTTGTTTCCTGAAATGTCCTTGTCCGTCAAAAGAACTCAAATGGCACCTCTTCTGTGAGGACTTTCCCGATGCTTAAAGTCACTCACTCCTCTGACCCCTCGTACTCCAAATACCCCTGTTATCACGCTCCACACCTCGCACTGTGATGAACTGTCTCATTCTCTGCACCACCAGCCCCAGCACGGCCTCACCCAAGCACTGGACATCCACTGAGTGAAGCAGAAGACAGGATCCCCCGTGAAAGTCTCATCACTCAAGAGCCAAGATGCACAATGCTTTCTCGTGTCTGGGTTGTGTGACCTTTTAAAGGGCCCCCAGTGGAAGGATGCTGCCCTCTTCATCTCCCTGCTCCTCCCATCTAATGCTGGGCCAGGATGAGCAGGTGCTCAAAGGAGGGCAACAGCCTCAAGAACACTGGCTGTGAAGTCAGACTGACCTGGGATTATACTGTAGCTCTGACCTGTACAAGCTGTGTGGCCTTGGTCCAGTCTCTTAACCTTTCTGAGTCTCACTGTCCCAGGGTCTACATAGCAGGTGCTCAAACATTTGTTCACTGGTATCTAAGCATTTGTTAAGTAAGACATAAAGATAACACTGCCATCAACTATACTTCAATTAAAAACAAACAAACAAGCTTAAAATCTTAAGGGTTTAGCATAACTATGGCTTTACTTCTCAAAAAAATAATAAAACAGATAACACTACCCACCTCACAAGACTGAGAATTATGTGAATGCACCTGATGTGAACTGACTCATTGGAAAAGACTCTGATGCTGGGAAAGATTGAAGGCAGGAGGAGAAGGGGACGACAGAGGATGAGATGCCTGGATGGCATCACCGACTCAATGCACATGAGTTTGAGCAAGCTCCCGGAATTGGTGATGGAAAGGAAGGCCTGACGTGCTGCAGTCCATGGGGTCGCAAAGAGTCAGACATGACTGATCGACTGAACTGAACTGAACAGAGGTCAAATATTGAGATTCACATTTGACAAGCTTTAGCTTCCCAGCTGACATTAATGGTACAGAACCCACCTGTAAGTGCAGGAGACGTTAAGAGACACGGGTTCAATCCCTGGGTCAGAAAGATTCTCTGGAAAAGGAAATGGCAACCCACTTCAGTATTCTTGCCTGGGAAATCCCATGGACAGAGGAACCTGGCGGGCTACCGTCCATGGGGTCGCAAAGAGTCAGACCTGAGTTACCTACTAAACCTCCTTCTCCAGCACATCATAAAGTTCAAACTTTTCCTTCCACTCTTCCTTCCCCAAAATGAATTAAAAATTTGGACATGTCATCAACAGATGGAGAGAGATTTCATGTTCCCAGGTTGGAAGAAACAATATTGTGAAAAATGACTATACTACCAAATGCAAGCTACAGATTTAATGCGATCCCTGTCAAACTACCAATGGTATTTTTTGAAGAACTAGAACAAAAAACTTCACAATTCATATGGAAACACTAGACCCCGAATAGCCAAAGCAGTCTTGAGAAAGAATGGAGCTGGAGGAATCAACCTTCCTGACTTCAGATTATACTACAAAGATACAGTCATCAGAGAATGTGGCACTGGCACAAAAGCAGAAATAGAGACCAAAGGAAAAGACAGAAAGCCCAGAAATAAACCCGTGCACCTATGGGTAACTTATTTTTGACAAAGGAGGCAAGAGTATACAGTGGGGCAAAGACAGCCTCTTCAATAAATGGTGCTGGGAAAACTGGACAGCTACCTGTAAAAGAAAGAAATTAGAACACTTCCTAACACCATACACAAAGATAAACTCAAAATGAATTAAAGAAATAAATGTAAGACCAGAAACTATCAACTCTTAGAGGAAAACATAGGCAGAACATAAATGATGATGTAAATCAAAGCAAGATCCTCTACGACCCACCCTCTAGAGTAATGGAAATAAAAATAAACAAGTGGGACCTAATTAAACTTAAAAGTTTTTGCACAGCAAGGAACTATAAACGAGGTGAAAAACAACCCTCAGAATGGGAGAAAATAAGAGCAAATGAAACAACTGACAAAGGATTAATTTCCCAAATATAGAAGCAGCTCACACAACTCAATGCCAGAAAAACAAATCACCCGATCAAAAAGTGGGAAAAAGACCTAAACAGACATTTCTCCAAAGACATACACATGGCTAACAAACACATGAAAAGATGCTCAACATCGCTCATTATTAGAGAAACGCAAATCAAAACTACAATGAGCTATCACCTCACACCGGTCAGAATGGCCATCACAAAAAGTCTACGAACAATAAATACTGGACAGGGTGTGGAGGAAAGGGAACGCTCTTGCACAGTTGGTGGGAATGTAAACTGATACAGCCACTATGGAAGACGGTATGGAGATTCCTTTAAAAACTAGGAATAAAACCACCACATGACCGAGCAAACTCACTCCTAGGCATATACCCCGAGGAAACCAAAATTTAAAAAGACACATGTATCCCATTGTTCACTGCAACACTATTTACAATAGCAAGAATATGGAAGCAACCTAGGTGTCCATCAACAGATGAATGGATAAAGAAGCTCTGGTACACACACACCATGGAATATGACTCAGCCATAAAAAGGAATGCATTTGAGTCAGTTCTAATGAGGTGGATGAACCCAGAACCTATTATACAGAGTGAAGTAAGCCAGAAAGAGAAAAATAACCATCATATACTAATGTATATATATCAATATATAATGAATCTACAAAGACGGTACTGATAAATTTATCCGCAGGGCAGCAATGGAGAAACAGAGAGAGAACAGAATTATGGATACAAGGCGGGTGGGGGAGGAGGGCAGCCAGAGGGTGAGATGTATGGAGAGAGGAGAGAGTAATGCGCAGACGTACACTACCATACGTAAAATAGACAGCTAGTGGGAATTTGCTGTATGACTCAGGGAACTCAAACGGGCTCTGTATCAACCTAGAGGAGTGGGACTGAGAGGGAAATGGAAGGGAGGTTCAAGAGGGAGGGGACGCGTGTATACCTATGGCTGATTCATGTTGATATTTGACAGAAAACAACAAAAGCCTGTAAAGCAATTATCCTTCAATTAAAAAAAATTAGATATGTCATACTAAAGGCTAAACATAAGGTAGGTGAAGGTGCTCACAATAGAGACATTTAACCTTCTCTATAAAGTAAACGAAAATCATCAACTACCGTTAGAATCTGAGGGACTTCCCTGGGGAGTCCAGTGGTTAAGAATCCACCTGCCAGTGCAGGGGACATGGGTTAGATTCCCGGCCCTGGAACTAAGATCCCACGCGCCACGGGGTGACTAAGCCCATCTGCCACAACAAAGACCCAGCACAGACCAAAAAAAATTTTCTAAAAATCTGAGAAAACCTTGCCCACAATTATCCTGGAGGTAATATGGCACAAGATGATGATGCTGGCCAGCAGGAATCGCTAACGATTCCAAAATGCCAGTGTAGCTATGGTCTAAAGGTGTTCCCCACAAAATTCAAATGTTGAAACCTGATCCCACAGTGGTGTTATTCTGCGTGTTCTTTGGGAAGTGAGTAGGTCATGAAAGTGACTAATTCTTACTGACAGGATCAGTACCCTAGTGAGGGGGCCCCAGACAGCTTCCTTGTCCCCTTCTGTCATGTGAGGACATAAAGAGAAGTCTGTGACCCAGAAGAGGGTGCTCACCAAGCTGGCACCCTGATCTCAGACTTCCAGTCTCTAGACTTTTGAGAAATTTCTGCGGTTTATAAGCTACTCAGTCGGTGGCATTTTGCTACAGCAGCCAGAATGAACCAAGATAAACATCTTCTCCTCGGAATATCCCATGACCTGGCACACAGACTTCTCTGATGAGGGGGACACACAAAGCTACGTGTGTACGTCTCCAAGTCCTCAGAGCAAATGCAGAAGGGCAGGTGGAGGGGTGGGAAGAGGCAGGTGAGTGGTGACTTGTTAGACAACAAGTCTGCAAATGACTGTAGAAAAAAGTGGGTAAGAGGGGAAGGTCAAAGAGGCATTTTCAAATCATCTAAATAAGTACTGTGTGTCGTTTTCAAATTAACAAACCCTCTCTAGGGAGAGTGCTTAGCAGTGCTAGAGAAGGATAGTTGGGATTAATTCTATCAAGTCTCAGAGTGTACTGACATGAATGATCTTCCAAAGGCGCAAATCTGCCTTCCCTCTATACAGAGCTCCCTAATGGCTTAGAATAAATCCAAATTCCCTTGGCTCCTAACACCCCACTGCAAGCTGCCCCTACCTAGCTCCTCAGCCTCCATTCCACCAAACCATATCCTGAGGCAGTCTCGTGACTTCTTCAGGCCTCCCTCCAGACATCATGCCCCTGAGCAGCCCCCTCGTGGGGCCACCATCCAACAGAGTGCTTGACACACAGTCCTCACGCAAGTGCTTATGACTGACAGCAGGCCAAGGAAAGAACCCCAGGACTTCTGAGACAGGACCAGACTGCTCATTTCTCCAAGGGGAACCGTGAGAATGACTGTGGTAAAGCAGGCCCTTGAGCCCTGGAGGAGAGGCGTGCCTGTCATTAGATGAGACCACGCCCCATCAGGGGCCACGCCCTCAACGCTCGAGTTCCGGCCCAAGAGAACCCGAGCCCAGCACGCAGCGCACCTGAAAGACTAGGCTAGAGTCTTCCCCGCCTCACGATCTGGTTATTGGATTCAATTTAATCAACTGATCGTTTTACCCTGTACCCCAAACCACTGAAACTGCATCAAGGATAAATGACAAGATCAAACTAGCCTCATATTTACCTCATTTACATGTGTCATATTAATATACTTCATATTACCTACACTTATGTCAAAGACAAACCCTTTCAACTCACCATTAAATTTTTTTTTTTTTTAAATCAATGTGCCCATACAAGGGTTCTGACCGTGAGGGCCACATTGAAAACACGTGGAACACTTCTCCTAAGGATAACAACCTGCCAGCAAGGACACAGAGCTAAATACAGCCTCACTTCTCAGTTCCACATCAGAAACCACTCAGCAAAGGCTTTAGGACAAACTGTTTCCCTTCTGGCTGGTTCCGGGTTTTTTAATGATAACTTTATTTAGGGGCAGCCCATCTTAACCAAGTTAAGACTTTGCCTTTCTTTGCTCCTCCACGTACAGAACTCCCCACCTCTAAACGCCCGTATCTCCAAAACCTAGAAAGCAAATCACAAGCAACTAGAAACACTGCCTGGCACAAGCTAGGACCTCGATGAGTATTTGCTCAAAACCTAATTAAAGAGGTGGCTGACGCTCACACAGTAGCCGGCAACAAAACCCAGGACTCGTCTCCTCCCTCTAACCCGACTGGAAGAGACGGAACATTTCCAAATTCACGTTCAACTTTCTCACACACACAGTGCAGGTGCTGAGAAAATTTAATCAATCCTTTAAAAAAAAAAATAAGTGGGTGAAATGCACCTCCTCCGTGAAGCACTCCTGCTCCCCAACATTATGAATTCATAACCCTCCCGTGTGTTCCCACTGGGGAACTAAATGTTGAACCTCTAAAATAACCCTGCCGCACCATGCAAAAGCCCAACGTGCTGGAAAACATAACCCTGGTGAAAAGCCACACCAAAAACCAAATCCTTTTTCTTGGTTCTGTGCCTCGAGGTAGGTATATGGCACAACTCAGTAAATTAACAACTAAATTGCATACACCTATGTCTCTGGGGCACGCCAGCCACCTGGCACAGCGAATCTCCACCATGACTGATTGATTGCCAGTTACAAGCACCTGAGAAATACTTCAATACCAGGAATCTGCGCCCACACCCGTGCAGAACCTCAAGAATTTTAAGGTAGTTTCAACGTGCTGGCAAGTTTGCAAACTACCTCTCAACGGAACTTCAGGCCATCCCCTGGCGTCTATCCAGTTTGCGCTTAGTGCCCTGGGAAGACCCCAGAGATCTTAACAGACATCTTTTTCTTAGCGTCCTTTCACCAAAACTCCACCGCCAACATCTCAATCCAGGTGGAAAGGGCTTTGCCGTTTGCAAGGCATTGGGGCCACTTACCTTAAGGCTGCAGGCTTCTTCCTCGAGAGAAGCCATTTCTTCTAGAGAAGGTCTGACAGAGCGCAGAGGGGATCCCGCTGACGAAAGGAACCCCTGTGAGCTCGGAATCAGGCCTCGTTTGCAGGCGGCCCCACCCGCACCTGGGCCAGAGGAATGGGAGGGGGAGGAGGAGGTGGAACTTCTGCGGCGGGATGAGCCCCAGGACACATCGTCCTCTTTCTGGGCTTTCAGGCGCTTGGGGCTGCTGGCCCCTCCTGAACGCGACACAGAGCTGTGAGCTGGGCGGCTGGAGGGGGCCACATCACTGGGCTCCCGGAGGCAGCTGCGCTTGCGGGAACTCCGATCCGAAGTGCTGCTCCAGTGGTACTTGACCTTGCGCCGCTCCGACGCCATGGGCACCTGCAAGGTAAACAGGCGGCCGGGAGTCCACCACCTCCCCTGCTGGCTGCCCCTTCCTCCAGCCTCCCGCCTTCCCGGGAACCCCTGGGGGAGGGCAGGCCACTAGGTCACAGCCAGGGGATGACTTCACTGACCTTTCCCCTTTTCCACTGCCCATCACAGTTCTCAAGGTTTCAGAGACGCTAAAGCGCTTCCTATGTCGGCGATAGCAAACCGCTTCGAAGTCCAGAAGGTCCCAGGATTTACTAAAGGTTTCCTTCGATTAGGTTCCGAGCCCACAACGTGCTTCCGCGATTACCAAGAGCTTCAGTTTGCACAGCGCTACTTCGGGGATGTCAAAGCGCTTCCGGAACTACGACGCGCTCTGACTGAGTTTGCAATACAAAGCCCTTCGCAGATGTCAGCGCTTCAAACGGCTACAGGGCGCTGTTAGGTCCACACTTGGAGGCCAGTCCTGCAGCCCCTGGGCGGGCCCGCGGCCAGGAGGCCCGGAACGCCGAGCGCGGGCCGCAGAGCAGTACC
>NW_011494743.1:4338623-4388745 GCF_000754665.1 Bison bison bison | reverse complement strand
CCCCGAGGCCCAGCCGACCAGCCCTGGGCCGGAAGGGGGCGAGCCGCCGCTCAGCCGGCGGCGCCCGGGTCCGCCTGCTCAGAATATCCCCGGGTCTGCCCGTATCCCGTTCCTGCTCTCGCCCCCGGACGTCGGCTCCGCAACCTGACGCCCTGCCCTGGCCGCCCGCTTGCCGTCCGCCCCAATCCTGCGGGGCCGGCCCTGCCTCCGCCGGAGCTGGGACCACACCGGCCTCTGCTGGACCCGCCTACCGGAACGAGTTGTACGGCCCGCAGCCCGGCGTGCGGCGAGGGCGGGTCCTGCGCTGAAGAGAGGGCGCCCATTGCTCAGATCAACAAGGGGCGGAGCTCCGGGCAAGACGGAGCCCCTCTGTTGGTCAGTAAGTCTGGAGGCGGAACCCTTCGCCTTACGAAACTCGTCCATTGGTCGGAAGCTAGACGGGCGGAGCCACACACGTTAGCTCGTAGAGCTGGAAGCAAAGGCGGGGTCGCAGTTCCTCAGGCTTGCGGATAGTGGAGGAATGGGGCACCGATTGATCCGTGCTCCCGCGGCTGTTCCCTGCTGCTCAGCGCTGTCCCCTTTAGCAGGACGCCTTCAGATTCAGATGCGCTGATCAAACCCACACTAGCGTCATCACTCCATTTACAGAGCAGGAAACTGTGGTTCAGAGACCCAGTGACAAACCCAGAAACTGACGGATTTGGAATCAGAAACTACGGGGTGAGGGGTGGGGGTGGGGGGCAAAAGACTACACAAAAACGTAAACTATCCTCTGGCAAACAAACACAAAGTTAAAAAACAAGGTACAAACTTGGAAAGATGTTTGCAACACATAGCAAGGGGCTCATGTCCTTACTATGTAAAAACTTTGGCAATAAGATAATTAAGTGGGCAAAGGAAATGAATTGATGAATGTAACAAATCACAAAATTGATTAAATTTCATGTTGCCATATGAAAAAATGGCTCCATTTTGAATTATTTAATGAGTACAAATAAAATTATGTTTTCACCCATTAGGTTAGCAGTGATCAAAAAGCATGATGATATTCTCTGTAGTTGAGGATGTGCAGAAATGCACTCCCATACATCACCAACTGAGCTTATACTGATGTAACCTGTTTGGAAGGTTTGGTTGCAGGAAGAATGAAAACAATCTCAGTATCCAGCAAGTGACGTTAGTTGCGTAAATTACAGAATAACCATACAATGGAATAGCAGGCAAAAAGAAGGAAGTGCTCCAAATATACTGTTGAGGAAGAATAGCCAAGAAAGACAAGAAAAAACAGGTTCCAGAATAAATGAAAATACTCTGTGTGTAGTAAAAAATGAGAAGTGGAGCCTCAAGATACAAAATTTTTTATGTCTGTGAGTAACCACTCTGTGTGCTTCTAATAATTTTATTGAGATATAATTTACATACCATAAAGTTGACCAATATGTAATTCTATTATATTTTAGTATATTTAAAGTTGTGCAACCATCACCATAATCTAATTTTGGAACATTTCATCACTCTAAAATCTTGTGATCATTACCACTTCCCTCCCCAAACCACTCCCTGCTCCCCCATACACACACTCCTAATTTCTGTCTCTCTGGATTTGCCTGTTCTGGACATTTCACAAAAATGGAAGTATATATGTTTGGCTTCTCTTAGCATTATCTTTTGGAGAAGGCAATGGCACCCCACTCCAGTACTCTTGCCTGGAAAATCCCATGGACAGAGGAGCCTGGTGGGCTGAAGTCCATGGGGTCACTAAGAGTCGGACACGACTGAGCAATTTCACTTTAACTTTTCACTTTCATGCATTGGAGAAGGAAATGGCAACCCACTCCAGTGTTCTTGCCTGGAGAATCCCAGGGACGGGGGAGCCTGGTGGACTGCCGTCTATGGGGTCGCACAAAGTCGGACACAACTGAAGCGACTTAGCAGTAGCAGCATTATCTTTTCAAGTTCACCCATGTTGCATCAGTACTTCATGTTTTATGGTTGAATACAATTCCATTGTATGCATATGCCACACATTCTGTTGATGGGGCATTTGGGTTGTTTCTACCTTTTGGCTATCATGGATATTGCTGTTATAAAAACTGGTGTGCAAGTTTTTGTATGAACATGTTTTCATTTCTTAGATACACAGGAGTGGAATTTCTGGGTCATATGGAAACATTACCCAATCGGCAACTGTCCTCTATTGCTCAAAATGCTTTGGAAACATACTGTTCATAATTTGAAGGTGCTTACCACATCTCAGGTCCTTTTTGGGGTACATAACACAGACTCTAGTTGAATCCTAACAGCTACCAGAGCTTAAGACAAAGGTGTCAGTAGAAATCACTGTCCACCTGGGCTGGAGTCCACTCAGATTTCTTATGTACTAGTACAAAGCTGACCTTGCTGGGGGGCTGTTGAATGCCCTTTTACTATCAAACCTATGAAACTGGTACTTTTTATCCTCCCCCATTGTACAGATGAGGAAACAGAAGCTCAAAGTAACTCCCTAATTTGGCCCAAGATCATCCAACTATTAGCCAACATTTTAGAGCCAGCGCCCAACCTCTTAGCTACCTCACTATACCACTCATGGATGCAGAGAAACTTCTCCATATCATCTGGACACGCAACTAATTATGATACACATTAGCTTTCCCAATGTGTTTTTATCTTACAAAATAAAAAAATCACTATATTAGGCTTATTTAAAATGGGATACACTGAATTTAAACTAGCATTTTAACAAAAAGACTTGCAACATGACTTTTAAGAAATAAACCCATTGCATAAATGTTAGTTGAATAACAAAAGTAGACACTTAATGTCCTTTTAAAAAATTTATTTAATAAAACAAGATGTGCATTTTCCAAGTATTTCTGTAGCCATGTCTCTACCTCTTCCTCCCCAACAGCCCAGGGAGGGAGAATGAATGAATGCATGTTACTTACAAGGAAACTGAGGTCTCAGAAATTAAATGCTTGACTTAATTAGCAGCAGAATCAGTCATGAAACTAGTTCCTCTGGTTCTTCATCCAGCCATAAATAACACATACTCTCTAAATAACAGCTCCATTTAAATTATTAGCGTTAGTGGGGTGGGAAAATAAAGGTGCAGAGTAAGCATTAAATAAATATCTGTGAGTTGCAAGATTTCCAAAAGAGAAAACAGAGAAATCTCCAGAGCCTTCTGCCAAGTGTCTGGCTTGTGTAAAACTTGAGACCTTGAGGAAGGAGTGAAGAACCGAACTGGGACGCAAGTTGGAAGTCTTTGAGGTCATGGAAGTTTGCAGGCGGCAAATATGACCTAGAGAGCTTAGCTTCGGAAAGTGCCATCAGCACTCAGAATGCTCCAGTGGTTGTCGAGGGTGAGAGCCAGGAAACAGCATCTGCGGGGGTGGTTATCATCACATACTCCCCAGAACCACAAAATTGCCCACATCCTGGGCTCATGTACCAGGGTTTCCACTTTAGTGGCCTGATAACCCAGAGGTCTTATTGACAAATCCCAGAAAGGAAGAGGACTTCATGGATTTGTGTGTCTTGGAAAGCTGAGTCCTATCTCCCCTGACTCACTCTGGAAAAGTGGAAGTGTCTCTTCGCCTGACCCAAGGGAAGCTGATGTTTGGTGTTTCCTGGGAGATCGCGATTCTTCCTTAGATCTTTTTCTTGATCTGATGTTCATCTTTCCAATGGAGGACGAGGGTCCTCAGCTGTGTTCAAGTCATCAGGGGCCAAAAAGCTCAATGCTATCCAGTTTCTCTTCTTTGTAAAGCAGGATATTCTCCATGAGTTTCCTTTTGGCCTCATTGATCTCGATTTTCCACGAAGTCTCTGTAGCTGACATTCAATGTAAAGAAAAGCAACTTGAACAAAACGTAAATACCTTTTGCAACTACTGATAGCTGGAAATAGTTACTATTATTGTAATTCTAAGAAAGTCAGACTTGGTCAGAGTTTTTGACTTAAACTGGGGTTCTGAATCAGGCCTAAGTGGAATGAGCATTGCCACTGCTTCTGCCTTTGCAGGGAAAAACTGCCACCTACCCCTACCTTTCAGAAGGGAAAGGCTTCCATGTTTCTCCCCTGGAAGTAGGGGACAGTGTTAGAATGAAGCTTACACTCTCTCTTTTTCCTCTCACCTCCATGTAGGAAGAGGAACAACAGGAAAGGTCAGAGTCTGAGACACTCACAGAGCCACGTTTACTAGGGGAAGAGGATGCTGAATTGTAAAGGCCTTCTGAATGTTTATTTCAGAAGGAACCTGGTGTATTTGGACCCAGGAGGCAGAAATAGAAAGTATCTTTGGAAGCAGCTGGCAAGGTGTGAAGTGAGGATGAAAAGGCAGGTGGTGACAGACCACAAGGAGCTTTGCTAGTTCCGAGGGAGTTTTTACTTGGTCTCTAAGTGCAATGCGGAACCACAGAAGGGCTTTAAATGAGGGGTGACAGGAGTTGTTTTTAAAAAACCACAGTGGCTGATCCCTGGAAGAAGAACTGGTGAGGGACCAGAGCAGATCAGGGAGGCCACAGGGAGGCTGTACAGTCACCCAGCAAGAGGAGAGTAGTTTAGACGAGGGGGAGAGTTACGGGGGCAGGCCATGCAGAGAAGCAGATGGAGGTGAAGGATACTTAGGTCAATAGAGAGGCGTGAGTGAGGGACTGGACATCAGGGCTGGGGGGAAAAGGAGGATGACACTCTTCATCCAGTCAGCTGGCAGGTGGACAGGTGAATAACCGTATTAATGCATGAATGAGGGAGAAAAGGAATAAATGATAGGCTGAGTTAAGGGACATAAATGACCATGTATAAGCACTGAGACACCACACTTACCATCCTGGGGAGGCTCTGGAGGGGCACAGGCCTCAGCGGAGGAGTCAGCTTCCACTGCTCCACCAGCCAGCAGCATGCCTTCCTCATCTGCTGTCAGGGGAGGCGAGGAGGTAGCCCCAGCCCAGGGTGCAGCCCTCATGGAGTAGGAGGCATCGAAGCTGGAATTGTCCACGTCATCTGTTTCTTCTGGGGTGTTGAAGGAAGAGCCTGTGCCCTCAGAAAGCCCACTACAGGGGAGCGAGGTCTCCTGACCTCTCAGCTGCTCTTCCACAGCAGCCACGGAGCTACACACCTTGGGGAAGAGAGACGAGAGCACTCATCAGGAATTCTTTCTGAAATTAAAAATCTAACAGATCTCCCAGGCAGCGGGGGAGAGAGAGAGATACTGAAAAACTAAATGAGTGTTGCTTTGGCTGAAAGAACAGCATCCTTCCTTTGAAAAGAGCTGACCTCATCACCGTCCACCTCAGCACATGACCCAGATGGGTTGATCTCAGTATCCCATCCCTGTGACCTTAATGATTGGTCCAGATTTGAGCATGTGACCCAAGTAGGCCAATCAGATCCTTCTCTGGGACTCTTGCACCTAATATTTATTGAGGAAATACTGTCTTTTCCTTCCCAGTGGCACAGCCAGATTCCCCGCCTCACAAAGAAAACGTGTTTACAGTAGGAGAAAATGAAGCTCCCACACAGAGTAAAGCAGGGGCTAGAGATGGGGGTGGTGTGCGGGGGTAGAGAGAGTGAGCACAGCGGCCACAGGCACAAGAGATTCAAATTGTTGTACTTTTGCTGGTTGAGACCCTGGGCCTAGCTGCCCCAGCAATGCCTATCCTGCCTGTGGTGTGGTTAAATGAGCCAATAAATCGCTCATTCACAGGCTCCCTTCTCTTTCTCTTTCTGTTTACACATCTGTGTGTCTGTATCTAAGAATTTGAATTGAGTTTCTATCACTTTCAACTAGAAATGCCCTAAGTAACATAGATACTGCACCTGAGGGCTTTTCTGGTTAGGGAGGTTAGGAAGATTAAAGGCAGGCAGGGAAGAAATATTTCTTCCTTACACACATACTCTCTCTCATACAAATAGCACACAAACCTACCCTTAGTAAAAATAACACATCTCAGTTGCTCAGTGCCTTGCAATTTACACAGCACCTTTGACACACGACATACAATGAGTTTTTATAAATAAAAATTTAAAAGATCAGAGAGGTTAAGTTCCTTGCCTAAGGTCACCCAGTCAGTGAGTGGCAGAGCTGACCACTAAACCCTTCAAGTCCAGGCCTTACTGATCTCTCATCTTCCTAGCTTGGTTGTGAAATACTGGGGACAAAGACCGTTTCTCATTCCTTTGTGTATACGTATAGTGCCCTGTCCCTTTTATTCTATATAGCAAATGCTTCCTCATGCTTCAAGGCCCAGTTCAAATGTTACCTTTTGAGATAAATCTTCACAGGATGTACCCAGTAAATATTTGTCAAGCTAAAAACTACAAAACTACATAACTCGGTTCTGGCCTATGGGGTGTGAGAAAAAGTGATGTGTGCATTTCCAAGTCACACCCTTAAAAAGAAGAGGATATGTTCTCCTCTTAAACTCCCTTTCAGTGGTTGAAATGTAAATGTGATGGCCTGAGCTACAGCAGCCTTCTTGGACTCTGACATGGAAGCCGCATGATAAGGACAGCAGAGCCATAATACAGGAGCCTGAATCCCTAACACTGCGACACTGCCACATCAGCTCTGGACTGCCAACATTCAAACTCTTGAGCTAAAAAGAACAAATTTCTATCTCCCTTATTTTGGAGTCTCCTCATCATAGCAGCTTCTTTGAATGTACTCTGATACCCTGAACAAAAGAATAAAAAGAATGAATGTTGAGGGAAAGAGATCTTTTTAAAGCATAAGTCTGATTATGTTCTGCTCCTGCTTAATACCCCCAGGGACTTTCTCAACATCCTGACTGCGCCTGCAAAGCCCCCTACTGTTAGGTTTTTTCCCCAGAAGCCTCATCACAAAGCACTCTGCCCCATGTACTCTGTGTTCTAGCCACTCTGACCTTCTACCAGGCCCCTGATCTTGCTGGGCTCTCACTCAACTAAGGTTATTTGCATGCATTGTTCCTTCTGCTTGGATTGCTCTTCATTTGCTTACATATTACTTCTTCGGGAAAGTCCTGGGTAGGGCTCCCCTGTCATACACCACTCATCAGACAGTTACTGCACAATGTCTGTGAACTCCAGGAAAGCGGAACTGGGCTTGCCTTGTTCCCCATTTATCCCCAGGGTCCAGCACACCACTGCTCAATACGCGAATGCACTCAGGTAGCTGAAGCCAGCCCAGGCTGAGAGTCAGGACTTGGTCTCTGGCTCCTGCCACATCCTGGTGCCAAAGATGGTGACCCTGAGGCTGAGCCAGGAGTCCAGAGGGCTCTGACCCAAAATCCCTCTGGCCTCCTTCCCCCTTCTCTGGGTCTTGACTTCGTCTGTAAAATGGGAGGCTTGGCTGTAAGCATTGGTGTTTGAAGGCTTTGTGGTTGTTGTTGTTGTTGTTTCAGCTACCAAACCCTTTCCTCAAATAAAATACTAAGAACCCAATACAGTTATGAGAAGTGACAATGAATGTCTGGTTGGAGTTGTGGGTAGGGCCTGCAGCTCTCTTTCTGCTAAAAGGTGCTCCCAAGGAGCCCCTCTCTGCCAGACACCACTTCAAAATCACTCAGTGGGATAACCTCTAAGAGCCCTCTCAGGGAGTTATTTTGTCTTAAAAAGACATAGCAAATTTGGTCCCCAAATTTATACCTACTACCATGGAAACCACCTCTGCATATCCTAGCCATAGGAAAATGTTTTATCTGCTGTGGTGATTGATTTCTGGTGTGTCTGCCTAGTCCATGGGCTAAGAAATGATCCCTTTCTCTGGGACTTGGCCCTGCCACCTGCCAGGCTTGACCCCCTGGCCAGGAGGTTTATATACTGAACTCCTACCTTACCTGATTGCCAACAGGTGGACACCTGACTCTAGCTAAGCCCATGAGTTTCTCTCACTAAGAGGTTGAAATTGGGACCTGGAGACTTGGCCACTTAGTGAAAACAGGACTATGACATGTAAATGAAAATGGCTGTATCCCTTGACCAAGAGGATGAAGGGAAGGAAAAGGGGCCCGCAGAGAGGATGAGGAATAAAGCAGGTTCAGAGAAAACAGATGGACTTCTGTTACATCTGAGAGTATGGTCCGAGGCACCCTCAGGACCTCTGACTCCAGCTTAGCTGCTGTCAGCTCCAGCAGACACTGCTGTTTGCCACTAAATGTGGCTCTGAATCATGAAATCACTTCTCGGTGAAGGGACTGGTAAAGGGATCGTAATGAGCCCTTGGTAAAGCCGACTCACAGACAGGGCTCATTGCTAGGGAAGGGCTGAGCTTCAGGCTTACCTCTGCCAGGCTGGCGTTGCGCCTCCGCAGACAGAGGCAGGCGGCCATGACCAAGGCCTCGGCGTGGGCCTCCGGCAGCCTCCCTGCTCTCTTCTCCAGGTATTTCTGGCAGATCTCCTTTGCCATCTCTTTCTCCACACCCATCTTCCTGGAGCAGAGCGATATGGTGCTGCTGGGAATTTCATGGAGCAGTAAATCCTTCTGTTGGAAAGAGTGGAAACACCCCCATGTGAGGTCCAGGGGTGTGGGGTCCAAACACATGTGCCCCACCCACCTCCAGCATGGCACCAGAGCTGCAAACACTCCGGAAACGAACATGGCTTTTAAAAAATAATTGCAAGGATCCCAGAAACAAGTAAAACAGTAAGAACTGGAGAACGGCTAAATCCCCCACATGTACAGGGCATTTCATAGCACACTCATATCATCAAGCAGGGGCTTAACCTTTCTAGGCCTGGGTTGCTTCATCAGGAAAATGGGAATAAAATTAACACAAATTAGAAGACATAGTGCATAAAGTGTGGTACTTGACACAGAATCAACATTTAATGCTCTATTCAGTTCAGTTCAGTCGCTCAGTCGTGTACGACTCTGCGACCCCATGAATTGCAGCATGCCAGGCCTCCCTGTCCATCACCAACTCCCGGAGTTCACTCAAACTCACATCCATTGAGTCCGTGATGCCATCCAGCCATCTCATCCTCTGTCATCCCCTTCTCCTCCTGCCCCCAATCCCTCCCAGCATCAGGGTCTTTTCCAATGAGTCAACTCTTCGCATGAGGTGGCCAAAGTATTGGAGTTTTAGCTTTAGCATCATTCCTTCCAAAGAACACCCAGGACTGATCTCCTTAGTGATTGTAATTAATAGTAATAATAGCTATCATTTACATAGTACAGTATAGCATAATTATACCAATATAGTACAATATAGTATAATTATACTAATAACCCACCTTATTAACATTTACAGGAAAATGTTAGGATGTAGGATTCTGGCCCATACATATTTAATAGGAGATGTACTATATAAATAATACTATGTATATTTTTATATTTTATAAATTTTGTACTACATGTTATATTTTATGCTACTTAGCAGAAATCTGAACTATGCATAAAACAGAAGATATGCTATACAAATAACAATAGATATATTACTATATATAGATATATTTGTATAGCATAAATTATGTTACATGATACATTTTGCATGTATGCATTTACTTATATAAATAGGTTATAAATATATTACTTCTATTGATTAAATAGATTAAATATAGGAAATTAATACACCATCTGAAACAAATGAGAACCTGTACAGTGATTGCCCTGAAGGAATGGTGTAAGGAGACGCTCCCCAGTTGGCTATTGCCAACGAAATCATAGGTCTTGTCCCGTGGAAGTGTGAAGTCTTAACCACCAGACCAGCAGGAAAGTCCCTATTGTCATTCTTTATTTATTTATTTTTGGCTGTGCTGGGCCTTCATTGCTGCACGTGGGCTTTCCATAGTTGGGGTGAATGGGGGCTACTCTCTACTCAGGGTGCACAAGGGCTTTTCATCATGATGACTTCTCTTGGTGCAGAGTACAAACTCTAGGGCTCATAGGCTACAGAAGTTGTAGCACATGCCTTTAGCTCCCTTGTGGTATGTGGGATCCCAGCTCACGGACCAGGGATCAAATCTGTGTTCCCTGGAGGATTCTCAACCACTGGACCACCAGGGAAGTCCCCACTATCGTCACTTTTTTAACCAACTCCCAACTGAATCCACTTGCCAGTGCAGGAGATGCAAGAGACTTGGGTTCGATCCCTGGGTTGGGAATATCCCCTGGAGGAGGAAATGGCAACTGGTTACAGTATTTTTGCCTGGAAAATACTACAGAGGAGCCTGGCAGGCTATAGTCCATGGGGTTGAAAAGAGTAGGACATGACTGAGCACTCACATACGCATATATAAAGTGTCAATCACAGAGTTGGGCTATGTCATTATATTTCTGAAATTGCCACTATACACACACACATGTATATTTGAATGACAGTTGTTATAAAACCTACAAAATAGAAATTATTATAGAAACCTAAAAGGGCTGAAATTTACTTTCACCAATTTAAAGACAAAGGCTACGACGTCCCTGGTGGTCCAGAGATTAATACTGTATTTCCACTGTAGTGGGCGTGGGTTTGATCCCTGCTTGGGGAACTGAGCCCATATACTGCACGGTGTGGCCAAAAAAAAAAAAAATCAAACAAACCCTATTTGATTGCCTGACATGTAGACAGAAGAAATGGATTTCCCCAAACATTCTAAACTCTATTTTCATGCAAAAGTAGTTGTTGTCTGGCTGGTGAAGGGGGAAGGTTACAGCTGCTTTGCACAGGTACAAATCAAATCCCGGATTTAGGCCTCATTAGCAATAAAAATGGGTACAGAGGGTACAGTGGAGGTTCCTGCTCTCCCCACCCCTAAACCCCTCATAGCTGTGAGCCAGAAGGGGTTGGTTCGCTTACCAAGTAAACCGGGTTCCGGTTGTTATCCATCGCAGGGATGCCTGTGAGGACCTCGGCTAACACCTGGAGAGAATACAGAGTTAGCACAGTTCAGACACACACGCACAAGTTCACACAGGAGATTCTGGCCAAGAGAGAAGCTTCTTCTCAGGAATACAGTCTGAGCTTCAGGCCCGGCTCTGTCATTTGCCAGCACAGACACTTGCCCCAAATCTGGAATGTGTAAACATCACTAAACACCTTCTCTAGCTAAACACATCACCCAGCTGCTAGGAGAAGTTTAAACTGATAGCAAAGCAAGGAGGATGAAAACCAAATGTGTGTGTATCACCATCAGATAGATATACACACACAAACACACACACCCCCTTCTCTCTCTCTCTCTCTATATATATATATATAAACATCTATCTGTATACACGCATACATATGTATACACACACACTATATATTAAAAATATTTTCATTTAAAACCCATCAAAAATGGTAAGCAGGCACTGCTATGTTAATCTCAAGAAAAGGAGGAATCCACATGCAGATATCTATTCCAGACAGAAAATCTTGGCAATATCCATAGCATTTTCATCCACAGGCTTTTATTAACATTGTTTGCTCATTAATTCATCCATTCATGAAAAGAGCACAGTCCTGAGCTGGTGTAAGCCACCACCAAACTGACAAACTGTGATCTGTATCTTAATAAATGCAAGAGCTGCTTTGAACAGAAATTCTCAGCAGAGGTAACAGCACACTGGCTACAGAGTCCAGCCAGTCACATGGGCCTGGGTTCATATTCTGACTCTGTTCCTTACATGCTGGGGTGATCTGTGGGCAAGAAACTAAAATCTGAGCCTGTATCCTTATCTGGTACATGGTGATCTAATGACTGTATATGAGGGAGTGGGTACTCCAGTTTAGTGTTAAATCTCCCTCCAACAACTTCTCTCAAAGACAGAATACGGTCCAGTTACTGCCAAGAAGTACAAGCTGGAATCAAGATTGCTGGGAGGAATATCAATAACCTCAGATATGCAGATGATACCACCCTCATGGCAGAAAGTGAAGAGGAACTAAAGAACCTCTTGATGAAGGTGAAAGAGGAGAGTGAAAAAGCTGACTTAAAACTCAACATTTAAAAATGAAGATCATGGCATCCAGTCCCATCATTTCATGGCAAATAGATGGGGGAACAATGGAAAGAGTGACAGACTTTATTTTTTGGGCTCCAAAATCACTGCAGATGGTGATTGCAGCCATGAAATTAAAAGATGCTTGCTCCTTGGAAGAAAAGCTATGACCAACCTAGACAGCATATTGAAAAACAGAGACATTACTTTACCAACACAGGTCCGTCTAGTCAAAGCTACGGTTTTTCCAGTAGTCATGTATGGATGTGAGAGTTGGACCATAAAGAAGGATAAGCACCAAAGAACTGACTGAACTCTGGTGTTGGAGATGACTCTTGAGAGTCCCTTGGACTGCAAGAAGATCAACCCAGTCAATCCGAAAGGAAATCAATCCTGAAAGGAGTGGTGCTGAAGCTGAAACTCCAATGCTTTGGCCACCTGATGTGAAGAGCCAACTCATTAGAAAAGACCCTGATGCTGGGCAAGATTGAAGGCAGGAGGAGAAGGGGACGATAGTGGACGAGATGGTTGGATGGCATCACCGACTCGATGGACATGAGTTTGAGCAGGCTCCGGGAGACGGTGAAGGACAGGGAGGCCTGGCATGCTGCAGTCCATGGGGTCACAGAGTCTGACATGACTGAGCTACTGAACAACTGCCAAGAACTCCTCCTCCACCCTGAAAGGGCCTGCAGCGTTACTAACAGACTGCAGCTGCCAGGAGGGGGCAGCAGAAGGCACCGCTGCAGCTGGTGGAGGGGAGCCAAGAGAAAAGGACTCCAGTCGAGGTCCTGCCAAGACTGGAGAGAAGAACAAGAGGAAATGAACAGACAAACTTCCTCTGCCTCTTCCACAGGGCAGGCCCTGTGCCAGGCCTTTTACAAAAATTACTTAGCGCTCATCAAAAAACCAGTGACTTATTACTATATAGCACAGGGAACTACATTCAATATCCTTGGATAAATCACAATGGAAAAGAACATAAAAAAGAATGTATATATGTGTATCACTGAGTCACTATGCTGTATAGCAGAAATTAACACAATGTTGTAAACCAACTATATTCAAAAAAAGATAAACAAAAACAGCAATAACAACAGAGAAGGGCAGTGTTCCCCACAACAAGAACCAAAGTTGAGAATCATACCATCCATCAGCAGCAGAGCTGAGAAAAAGATTGAAGGGAACCAGTAGGCACTCACTGAATGAATGAAAGGGAAAGTCAATTGTTACATCCAGAACTGAGTTAAAAAGTCAAGCATAAACAGAAATCAGGAGTGAGGGTGTGAAGGCAGGGATAATTATAATAATTAACACTAATCCCCATAATAATAATCATACTGATCAATGTAACATACTCTGCTAACCAGTTTTTATATGCTATCTTATGAATCTCATTAATTTCTATATGCATCATTACCTCCATTTTACAGAGTATAAACCTGAGGCCCAGAGTTATCAGTGATACCCCAGGTCACACAGCTGAAAGCAGCTGAGCTGGGACTCAAACTCATGCTCTTCAGCTCTACACTGTATGTGCCTGGCAGCTTCGGGGTTTAGTTCCACTGGTTCTTAAGGGAGGAGGATCCTGGGCTGACCCTGCTGAGCTTCACTGAGCAGCCCCCACAGTGGTGCTGGTGGGGGTGGGGAGGGGGTGAGGCAGGAAAGAACTGGGGGACAAGTAAACCAGAAGGGCTGATGTGCCAGGAGACAGTAGGAAGCAGAACCTCATATGTGGAAGCTGGGCTGAGGGCAGAAAGTGGCTCCGAAGAAGGGCATTAGTGGAAGAACCAGACAGACTGTGGTCAGGGAGAGGAAGTACAGAGTTTGAGGCTGGAGACGAAGAGAGAAGGCAAGGGCCAAGATGCAGCTGTTGGCTCTAGGCAGAGATCAGCCAGAAACCGTCACTTTTCTCAGCCCGAACTTCCCAGACTGGGATCCCCAGGTCTCTGATGTTTAGAGATGCTAAGAAAACAAGGCTCCATAGTCAAGGGAATTTGGGACATGCTGCATACCCTTGCTTCATTATTACCAGGTTAAAGACTATTACCATATGAAAGGCCCTGGTTAATTTTTTGTGGTAACTTTTTTCTCCTTGAACAAGCATAACCTTGTTCAACCCAGCGTTTCTCAAACCTATTTGAACACATCGAAACCCTTTAAACACATCGTACCTATTGAGATCTCAGGGAACTGGTGTTTTATAGAAATGTGTTTTGGAGATTACTAGACTCAGACCATGAACTCTTGGGGGAGGGTCTGTGCTTTAGTTACATTTATAGTCCAAGTGCCTGGCACACAGTAATGATGGACAGCAGTGGTGATTAGGACACGGGTTGGATGGCTGGATGGATTCTGAATGGATGGGTGGCTGTTGCATGAATGGTTGGATAATAACTGGACTGATGGATGGACAGATGGACTAAACAGACAGATGAACAAACAAGAAGAAATAGACAAGCGGATGGATAATTAGATGGCAGGCTGAATGCACATCAGAGAAGTCAGGAGCTATCTGTAGCCTATTAGAATCTGGACACTCATGGGGAGCAGGAGCTTTACTTCAAGGGTTGGCAAACTTTCTCTAGAAAGTAAATATCTCTAGAGATATTTACTTTCTAGGCTAGACAGTAAATATTTTAGGTTTTGTGAGCCACAAACAATTTCTGTCACACGTTCTTTTATTATTGCTGTTGTTGTTATTATTCAGTCTTTTATAAATATAAAAACTATTCTTAATTACAGGCCATAGAAAATAGGCCGTAGGCCAGTTCTGATCTGCAGGCCATAATTTGCCAACTCCTGCTGTACTTTGTGGAATATTTCTAGTTTGTGCTTACAGAGGAGCCATGGGAAGGACAGATGTGTGCAGGCCTTGATTTGAGCACAGAAGGAAGCTCTTACTATTCCACAGCTGAATATGTCCACTCGCTTTGTCAGCTGCCCCACTCTGATGAAATCTTCTGGAAGATATGCAGTGGAGGCCTGGAAAAGGTGGGTCTTCATCATGGTGTATTTTGATGTTCTGTTGACAGGACACGGGTGAGCCATCGAATGAGCCAGCTTGGGGGTGAAGTTTTGGTCTAGCAAAACATTGGAGCTGTGGGAAAGAAGGCAGAGAGAACCTTCTTGTTTGGAGGTGGACAAGAAGAGGTTGCCGTGGAGACCCTTTTGGAAAGCAACTTAGTAGTGAGCCAGCCAACGAGGGTCACTGAAGACCCTCAACAAGTTTATGAGCCAGTCCTGATGGGGGGTGGGGATTGGGAGCCGACCTCCACCAGCAAATGGGGAGGAAGATAAGATCAGTCCTGCTGCCCCAGAAATGACATTTGGTGGCCAGAGAGGCACGACCATCCTTATCCCCACGGATATCAGTCCTGAGCCCAGAGGCTGTACTGGCTCCATCTCTTCTGAAGCTGTTCCAACCCCCAGCTGTGGCCTTGCTGACTCAAGTCTAAACATCAGCATTCTTTGGGACTGAACCTGCTCAGATCATGGGGAATAAGACGAACAGTAAAAATATTCTTAGACTTAAGCATCTAATCTACAGGAATGAATACTCTCAGAAAGTACTCCAAAGGAAAAAAATTTAATTTTTAAAAACTAACCTACATGTATAAAAATATTCAAACTGGGGACTTCTCTCATGGTCCAGCGATTGACTTCACCTTCCAATGTGAGGGGGTTTTGGGGGAGGATGGATATGTATATGTATGGCTGAGTGCCTTCACTGTTCACTTGAAACTATCACAAAATTGTTAATCGGCTATACCCCGATACAAAACAGAAAGTTAAAAAAAAAAAAAAAGATTTCGCCTTCCAATGCAGGGTGTGTAGGTTCAATACCTGGGTAGGGAGCTAAGACCCACATGCTTCATGGCCAAAAAAATCAAAATATAAAACAGAAGTAATATCGTAACAAATTCAATAAAGACTTTAAAAATGACCTACATCAAAAAAAATAATAACAAAACCTTTAAAAGAAATATTCAAACTAACCCTAAATGGTTTTTAAAAAGTAGATACAGAGGTCAGTTCTCCCGGGTTCCCTGACCCTGCTGCTGTTCACTTAAACATCCCTTTTCAATAAATCCTTTTGTCTTGTCACCCAAAAAAAGTAGACACCAATTCCAATATTGGCTATTAGGAGCCATTATGTAAATTATGGGCAAATACCTTCAATGGAAGACTAAGAAGTGCCAAAAAATTGATGACATGCAACGTGAGGAAATGTTTAAATCATGGGGGAAAAGAGATTATGAGTTGGTAATCAGGTAATAGTGCTATCTTAGGGCTGAGATATCTGTGTAGGCAAGGGCTGGAAAAGAAATACAACAGAGAAATGGAGGCCACGTCAGGGTAATAGGGTCAGGATGACCTCTTGTCCCTTCACTTCCTTTCTTGCTATTACAATTGTTTGCACAATTCAATAAAAATCAGGGGGGAGAAAAGAGGAAAAGGTTTCCACTGGCCAAAAGAGGACAGAACTCTGGGGAAGTGCGAATGCTATGGTTTCGAGGTCACTGTTGCCAGATCTTCTGGTATCTTCTGGAATCCCTCTCCATGTTTCTAGTCTTGGGAGCACGGTACTGAGATGCTGGGGTGCACACCTAACCTGTGTCACAGGATCTGTGACAACAGATGCACGAACGAAAGCAGGTCTCAGAAGCCCAGGGAGCCTGGCAGCCACAGCCCACAGCTCGAGGACCCAGTCCAGATCGGCTGCTGGAGGGGAAGTGAAATATGGCAGGGGAATGGAAGGCTTGTGGGGAAATAACAACAAACTTGTTGGGGAAATACCTTTGTTAGGGAGATAGGGAGTCATGCTGACAGCAACCAGAGACAGAGTACAACCTAGAAACACTGATGTTCCAGGGAACAGCAAAGAAAAAGAGATCCAAGAGAGGCAAGGAGGGGAGAGAAAGTCAAAGAAAAGAGAGACAAAGGGAAAGGAATGGCCCAGCCTGAGGCGGGGCTCAGCCCTCCTCTCTCACCTCTTGACATTGCCGTGGATGATCTCCAAGCTGTGCAGGTGCTCCACGGCATGAAGCAGTCCTGAGCAGATGCTGATGCGCTGGGGCCAGGGGAGAGGGTCTGAGCCACCCTAAGAGAAAGAAAAGGAGGAGAAAATAGTGACATCTGTGACTTTTTAAAATCCTCAATGGACTTTAAAGTGACAGAGTCCTGGGCTCCTGTCTCTCCTCCAGCCCTCAGGTCCTCAACAACAGGGCTCAACCAGCATGGTTTACTGGTAGGGAACTGGTTTTGACATCAGACAGATCTACGTATAAATCCCAGCCCAGACACCCACTAGCTGTGTGACTTTGGAAAAGACACTCAACGTCTCTGAGCCTCAGTTTTTTCTGATATAAAATAGAAACGTTAATCCCTATGCTTTAAGGCTGTAGTAAGGATTCAAAGGAGTGAATGGTATGCCCCCAGCATAGTACCTGCCACACAGTGGGTGCTCACTAAATACCAGCTATTTTTATCATGACTATCATGCAGCAGTTCTGGAATTCTTCTCTAAGAGGGGCTGCTTGGGAGAGGAACTAAGAACCTTGCATTGGCACATCAAGCACATGAGCTGATTTTATAAGTATCTGGAGAGATGTCACAAGAGCTGATGGAGATTATGGGTGGTCTAAAGCCCTCTATACTTCCACTGTTGTTCTAAGGCTGAATGTCCAAGAAAAATCCCTTCTTATTTTTTAGGTGACCTCTTAGATTCTACGTCCTCTAAGAACTGGCCTTGCTAATAGATTTCTCAAAAACTCTGGAATCTGGAGCCACATGAACTCTTGCCCTGATACCCATCAGCTGTGTTTCTTTGGATAAGTTACTTTGCTTCTCTGTGGCAGAGACTCCTCTTTTTGAAAATGGGGGAACCTCTGGGGTGGTGGCAAGGCCTGAAGGAGATGTACAAAGCCATTATCACGGTGTCCTGCCCACAGTGAGAGCTCAGCAAAGCTAACAATCATTATTATACCATGAATAACTACTTTGATCCCTCCCAAGGGAAGCAATAATTCTGCTGTGGAATAACTTTTGTCACTCTGTTTGAGGACTTTATGGGAAGGAGGCTTGTTTGTCTTAAAAATTATAACATTAATAGATATAACACTCATATGGTATGATACGCAAAAGGTCAAATGAGTATGTAGTAAAAGTTTGTCTCCCAACCTGAGCCCCGTCTACATGTAGTTCTCCAGAGGCAGTCAAGGTACCAGTTTCCTGTATCTCTCCATAAATATTCCATATATTCACAAACAAATAGGAATTTATTAGAATACCATTTTTAAGAAAAATGTACCTCCACTTTCCATACTCTGTATCTGTTCATTCTTTTTCTTGCCTAGTGCACTGGCTTGTACCTTCAGAACAATACTGGATAATATAGTGCTATGGGTTACCTTTGTCTTACTCTTGATTTAAATGCCTCTTTGTCAAAAAACTTTTTAAATAGGTTTTTCCTGAAGATGTTTAGCCAGATCTTATCTATCTTGGCCCAACTCCTCTCCTTAAAGGGCCGCTGAGTGGCCCTCTTCCCCTCTGGATTCCTTTAAGTTCTTAATCCTTGATTCTGTAAGTGAATGCTGCCTAGTCCTGTTCTTTGACCATGACCCAGCCCCTTACCTGACCCTGGAGTCTGTCCTGTAAAGAACCATTTGCCATGTATGGGTAAATCAAGCTGTAAAACTGTTCTCCAGTGCAGCAGCCCAGCAGAGGTAAGACGTTGGGGTGGCAGCATCTGAAATTAGGCATCAGTGCAGGCATGAGGAGTTAGACAGAAAGAATAATCAAAGACAGCTCCATTTCCTGCCTCCTCCACCTCTTCTGCCCTCTCCACCCACGAGGCCACCAGGAAGCTCCCAGGTACCAAATGCTCTGACTCCTGAGGGTAGAGAGATGACAACTGCATGCCTTCAAGATGCTTGAAATCAAAGAACTCAAAGTACAAGATACCCCAACCACTTGTGATTCTTCACAAAATCCTCTTCTGGCCGATTGAAAGTCACTGTTCCCTCCTGACTCTCCTGCCTCTCTGACAGCTCTTCCTTGGCCTTTTCCACTAAGACCCTCTTCCTCAGCCTTTCTCTGAAACCTGAGTCTCCCTGGATGGGCTCATCATCTCATTTTATAAGCTGCTCCATCAGGGATCTCTCACCTCTACAAAGTGCACCCTGTCTATGAGGAGCACCCCTACATCTCTCCAGGTCCAACCCACATCCAGACCTGAATGTCAAATTGCATCCCAATGTTCCAGGTAAACAGCCTAGACTCAACAAGTTCCAAACCTGATTCTCCAGACTTAGTTATTTGCTCAACCAAGGGTACCACCAACCATCCAATTTCCTAGAAACCTCCTTACCTCTCCCATCTAATTAGTCACCTTTCATTGTCATAAATAGCTTTGAAAACACCCCCTTCATTCTTCCCTCCTCCACCTTGAGGCAGATGCTGATGGACTCTCCTGAACACTGTTTCAAGGGCCACCTGCCTGCCCCTCAGCCCCTCTCCGCTTCCCGCTAGGCCATCCTACTGCACTACTGCACGCTTTCCACCCTCACCAGTTATTTACATTCACTCTCCCCTCGGCACCGTGAACTCCCCAAGGCGGACGTTGTGTTTTCTGCATGTCTGCACTCCCGAGAACCAAGAAAGGCCTTGATGACTCACACTTGCCAAATGAATGAATGAAGCAATAGCTGCTTACTCCAGGAAGGCTCTATACCAAGATGGAAAGGGAATCAGATTTCCAGTTTCCATTACGAGTGTGCATGTGTGTGCATGTGTGTGTGTGTAGTTAAGGATGTGTATATATGTATATGTGTGTGTGTTTGTGTGTAGTCATACATATATATATGAAGAGAAAAAGGACTAAAGAAAATATATAAAAATCTGAATACTGTAGTAGTAATTTACAGATGCTATGGAAAATCGGTGATTTCTATTTTCCTCTTTAAAACTTTCTTTATTTCTTAAAATATACCACAGTCATCACACACTGCTTTCCCGAGACTGCATATTTGGCAGAGAAACTCGGAGAGTGACTTGCCAGCTCAAATGACAGCTGGTGTCCAGCGCACTGCAGAGACCTAGTATGCGTGTGTTAAATCCATCAGGCAATGACAGCAGGGGCAGGACAAGTGTCCAGGTCTGCAAATGTCCTCCCCTTCTCTTTCCCAGTGCCCCTGCCCCCACTAAGCTCTGTGATGGGAGCTTCACTTTACTTCTCCAGCCTCAGTTTCGTCATCTGTAAAATGCAGGTTTGAGGATGACTTTTGAAGGCCCTTATTGCTCAAGACCAGAGGTAAACAAAATTTCTCTATAAAAAACTAGACAGTAAATATTTTAGCCATTGTAGGCCATCTGGCCTCTGGTACAATTCCCCCACTGTGCACCATCACGGAAGAGCAGCCACAGATGACACGGAAATAAATAAGGACAGGTGGGTTCCAATAAACTTCATTATGGATGATGATATTTGAATTTCACGTACTTTTCATGTGTCATGAAATTATCTTCTTTTTATTTGTTTAACCCTTTAAGAATGTAAAAACTATTCCTAGCTCTCAGGCCATTAAAATAGAGCTAGGCCAGGCTAAGCCTGTGGGTCATCATTTGCTTTTAGAGTTGGAATCAGTACATTTCTGTCCATCTCAAAAAATGGGACAGAAACAGATTCTTTCCCGACTGGAAGGAAGGAGTTGAGCCAAGTGAGCCGAGGTTCTTTTATAATTCTAATCCATGCATACAGTGGCTACAGAGAAAAAAGCATGGAAGGAGTCAGATCAACCAACCAAATTCCAGCTCTGCCACATACTAGCTGTGTGATCTTGGACAAAACACTTAACATCTCTGTGCCACAATGTGTCCATGTGTAAAATAATGTTATAATAGTAGCCATGTTACAGGGTTCTTATGAGGATTACATAAAGAAAATGCTTAAAACATGTTGCCACATAGGAAGCACTATATGCAGGTTAGCTGTCATCACTATCAAACAAAGTATTTTCCAAAGAGGAGACTTACCTACGACAAATTTGCACCTCTGCCTGGAAGAATTTTTCCACTGATCCTGGACCTGAACAGGCCATCTGTGGGAAAAGACATTGAAACATGAAAATCCAGCCTCACCATGCAGCCTCCACCTCTTACTGGAAACCAAGAAGTGCCTACCTCTCTGAGCTTCTTGAAGATAAACGGTGTGCCATGCTTGTGCCCTCTGTAGACGTCGGCAAAGGTTCCCTCACTGATTTTGTGGCTTGGGTTGAAATTATCAGTTGCCTGGATCACATCTACCTCACTCCAGAAAAGGTCATCTCCAGCCAGGCTTGAAAGTGTCTCTTGCTTAGGAATGGAGGCACTGAAATCCTGGAAATTCATAGAGAAGAGACAGAGATTAATATGGAAAGTATTATTTTCCCTACTCCCTCAGGGAATCTCAGAACAGCAGAGCTGAGGGGTGAATGGGATCATCTCATCCAGTGAGGAGGAATACAAAAAGGACAGATCCCAGCTCCACTTCTAACCTGCTCTGTGACTTTGGACAAGTTACTTAACCTCTCTGAGCCTTCACTGCCTCATCAGCAAAAACGAAGATAATCATAGTACCCTGAAAGGTAACATTACCTTTCTACCTATAGATTAACTACAATGTGAGTATTCCCAGCCCACGGTCAATGTTTCCTTTATTTTTTATTTGCAGTTTACAAAGGGTCAAACAACTGAAGTCAGATTCCACTCCAGGTCAGTGGCTGGGCTGGCGCCCCTGGTCCTACACATGGTATACATGCTGAGAAGCAGGATACAGGTCCACATAACCTATGTAAGTCTAAGAAAAGCGGCCCTCCTTAAAATAGGTAGACATAAATTTCCATTTTTTTAAGTTATATATGCTTTTATAAGGAACTCCCAGGTGGCACAGTGGTAAGGAACCCACTAGCCAATGCAGGAGATGTGGTTCAATCCCTGGGTTGGGTAGACCCCCGGAGTAGGAAATGGCAACCCACTCCAGTATTCTCGCCTGGGAAATCCCATGCACAGAGGAGCCTGGCGGACTGCAGTCCACAGGGTCATAAAAGAGTCCAACACGACTGAGCCTGCATGCACAGCACAGCATAGCAGGCTCTCACAAACAGTTTTAAAGAATTAGAGTCGGGGGCTAATTATGCATGATCCCATTATCCTCTTCTTGCCAGTTAGATATATGAGGATTTCTTTTTTAAATTGGGATTGTGGGAATTCCTTAGAAGTCCAGCAGCTAGGACCATATACTTCAACTTCAGGGTTCATGGGTTTGATCTCTAGTCTGGGAACTAAAGATCCCAGAAGCTGCGGTTCAGCCAAAAAAAGAAGAAAAATAAAGGATAAATAAATAAAAACTGAGATCATGTCACACACATTGTTTTGATTTCTGGTGTTTTCTTTTAACATTACTTCATGATTATTCTCCCAATTATTCAGTTGTCTTTGAAATGATTAATTATTAAAATATAAATCACCTTGCTTAAGTGATAGTCCCATTTATGGAAGAGCTCCACTGACCAGATCTGTGTAGCACTGGCTTCCCTGCCAGACACCAAGACACTTTTAAGGGCCCACAAAAATGTCTTAACATAATTTCTTTCAAAGTCTAAAGAATAAAAATGTACTTTTCACCTCAAAGAAAGTGTTGAAATTTTTAATCCAACTTGGATTATGTTCATCTTTAAAACCATTGCAATCATAAAATATGATTTTAAAAAACATTTTTAAATGAAAGAAAGAGCCTAGAAAGGCAAAAAGTACTTAAGATTCACAGAAGTCACTAGTGACCCTGGACCCAAATCATTAAAAATTCAGAATAAATCAGATATATTTTGTGTTGAAAAAAGGTTGGAGGGAAGGCATGTTCTAAGCAAATGACTACTGCCACCAAGATATTTCGGGGGGTGAGGAGGATGCCAATTATCAGCTCTCATTTAAACACAAATAATGGAAAAGCTCATTAAAAACTAAAGCTCACTCTCTCCCCGACCCTCTCTCCTGTTTTATTGAGGGTTGGCACTTAAGAGTCTTAGAAGCTCAGAGTAATTTGATGGGGTTCGCCTCTTCACTCGGACCCCTAACCCCCAAACTGGTCTCAGGGAATAAACACATTGCATTTTAGAAAGACAGTCAAAGCCAGGGGTTACACTCAGGGTGGAGGGTTTACCTTTGAATCAGCTGAGGCAGTCTGGTTGGTTTTTAAGGAAGAAGAGGCATCTTCAGGAGGGGCTGGGAGGTTGACTCTGACTGCAGCAGGTCCTGAAAAGGAGAGACAGTGGATCAGGCCTCGGATGCTGGAGGAAGGTGGGAGGGGTCCCTGACTGGTCTCCTGACCCGGCCAGTGTCTCATTCACGCCAGTGACACTTACTGTCGATCATGACGTCAGCCATTTCCTGACAGCCAGGCGCTAGCCCACAGGCTGCTCACATGTTACCCTGTGGAAGACTTCTCACAGCCCTGTGGGTTGGTCCTATACAAAGTCTCCCGTGACAGGAGGCGGAAAGGAGGCGCTGGAGGCGGCTGGCTGCCCAGGGCCACACTGATGGAAGTGGCAAAGTCAGCCTTCAAAGGGAGCTCCCTGTGCCTTCCGACTCCCAGCCCTAACCCACCTCCCTCTAAAGCAGCTGAGAAGGACACAAGTGAATCAGCTACAGAGCCTGACTTCTAGAAACCTCCATGTGGCAGGAATGGCAACAACCAGCCTCCCAGGGGAGAGGCAAGAGAGGTCTGCCTCAGTGAGTTAGAGATCAAGGAAGGTTTCACAGAGGAAGGAACACTTGACCTGGACCTCCAAGATGAAACATTTGCAACAAGTAGCTGTGAGGGAGGGAAGGCACCAAGGCCGAGGAACCAGCCCATGAGGAGGTAAAGCCACAGCAGGAAAGCCCAGGCTGTGGTAAGCATTCCAGGCACGCTCAGTTAACACACACTGAGAGCATGCCGGGCTCTGTTCCCAGCCCTTCCCTGACCTAATTCATTTCACCCTCACAACAGTTGCAGGAGACAGACGCATCATCTACTCTTTACAGGTGGTGAAACTAAGGCACACAGAGGTGACCCCACCTTTCCAAAGACACCCAGTCAGTGGCTCCAGAGTTTGTGCTTTCACGCCCTTAGTGAATGGAGAAGATTCACAAGAGACACGTGAAAGTGGACCTTGGCCAGAAGCCAGAGCTTCAGATGCCATCCTCTGGAAATACCCAAGTGGTCCTCCCGCAGGCCTGGCCTCTGTGTAACAGGAGGCCGGCCCTCCCAAGGGAACCTGACTTTGGCCCCAGTGTTGTGGACCTAATCCACCTGCTTCAAGTATGTCTGGCTTACATTACCAGCAAAGGAGTGATTACTGTGGAACTTTGGCCATAAAAATTAACTCAGAAGACTGAAAACAGCACCATGGTGAAACTAGAACCAGCTTTTCAAAACTATTTACCCAGGCAGCTAATAAAACAAAACTCACCTGATACAAAGTCTGAGGCACTTTCATTCTCTGAGGAGAGGGGCCACCCTAAGTAAGCCTCTCTCCCTGAGTTTTCTGCTGCTTCTAGAGTTTTTGTTTGTCTTTTGTTTTCTTTTTTTCCCCCATATTTTCCAGCACTGGCTATATTTGAAAGGACTACACTTGAGAAGGTACCATGTTGGTATACCCACACTGCACCAGAGACCCCCAGAATGCGGGTAGTAACAATAAACACCCCTCCCCAAAATACACAGGTGTACACACAGTCACACATACCCTCTCTGTCCCTCAGGGCACTGCAGCTTAAACTGAGCTTCGGAATAAGAGCTATAGCTCAGGCATAGATATTAAACTTTCGGCCAATAAAAAGGAAAAAATAAAACCAGAATAAACGAATAAAGAAGATGGGGTATTTTTACTCAGCCACTAAAAAAAAAATGAAAGGGAAAAGGGAAAAGGTTGAGGGAGAGATAAATTAGGAGCTTGGTTTAACAGATACACACTACTATATACAGAATAGATAACCAACAAGGACCTACTATATAGCACAGAGAATTATACTCAATATTCTGTAATAAGCTATAAGGGAAAATAACCTGAAAAAAAAAAGAATAGATATATATATTTGTATAACTAAATAACTCTGCGGTATACCTGAAACCAATACAACATTGTAAATCAACTATACTTCAATTAAAAAAAATAAAAAGGTAAAACAAATTAAGTAAAACCAGCAACACATTGCAGACCAGCTGCTGGCAGTATAACTGACCAAAGACCAGCTGCTCATTCAGATCCCTCTGTGCATCTGCCCCCAGGCTGAGCTTGCCACAGCTGCCCCCACCCCTGGTGCCTGGATGCAGAGGGGAGGCTCCCTGGGTGGGTGCTCCACCCACAGCTGCTCCATCTTCAGAGGCCTCCACTGTCACCCCGCCATCTCTTAGGCTCGGCTCAGTGCCCTTCCTTGGCCTGAGTCACAGTGGTCATAGTCGTCCACCTCCTGGGTGTGGGTCATGCGTCCGTGCTGCCCCACGATGTTTTCTTTCACTCTGCTCTAATTCACATCTTGAGTATTCAGCATTGAATCCCTAGTCTTTTGTGCATGTAACACACACTCTAACACCTGTGTTCCATGCACACTGGCGGGCAGAGGCTCTGCACTCTGGGGACAGCTGCTCTAGGCCAACTCAACTCCCCCGCTGCTTCTTTCCTGCATTTCTGCACAATCCGCTCCCCCCACCCCAGGGTGGCCGCACTAGGCTGCACACATGGTCCCTCACCCTCTCCCACTGCCCAGCAATACCAAGGTCTGCACTGGCCTCACACAGCCACGATTCTCTGGTCTGATACCTGGGGTTTGCTCTGGGGGCTGCACCAAGCCTCTCAGTGTAGGGAGATCGCTGAGGTCTGCTCTTGTGACACAGGAGAGCTACTGAGGGTGGTTCAGTCTGTTTGTCTCTCTGGTTTGGAGAGTGGAGGGAAAGGGAGTGGAATGTGGGCCAGTACTGCAAGGCTGAGAAACCAGGTAAGAACAAGCCTTTGCTTTCTTTGGAAACACTCATGGAAGACACTGGTCTACACAAATGTCATTTCCAAAACACTAGAGTTCAACTTTCGTGTGCCATTTCCCACAGAAATCTTTCTAGAAGATTTTTTGCTTTCTCAAGCAGAATACACCGAAATCTTGTCCTGCTGAGTTGCATCACTGCAGGCAGAGTGCTGTATCTCATTTTGGAGTTTTCTGGATCCTGCCATGTGGCAGGCAGTGCATCAGCATCTACAGCTTCCCTATCTCTTTCTTGGTAGCAGACAGAACTGAGCTCCAGTCCTGGCTCTATCATTACTAAAGGTTTGAACTTGGGTGAGTTGTGCCTCATTTTAGCTCTCTCAAATGTAAAAATGAAGAAACAACAACAAAAGAAAACAGTAATAGTCCATTCTGTGTAGAGTTCTTTTCCAGATTAAAAGATGGCATAAAGCACAAAGACCAGCCCCTGGTATATATGGGGTACCAAGGCTGGTAAAACTACATATAGAATGAGAGCAAATCAGTTCTGATGAACAGCTGATGCCTCTTATAGGTAAGGCTTTGTGACAATTATTTCAGCCGCTCAGTGCCCTTTTATCTGAAATCTAGCTTTGAGTATCTGTTTAAGGAGGTACTGAGAACTTGTCCATGGCTCATCTGCTTGTGTATTTTCCTTCTCCATGTCTCTCCCTACTTCCTCCCTACCTACTGCCAGCGGATCAGGAGATACAGAGGTTAAGATGTGAACTCTGGAACAATTCACATGAGCTGAATCCCACTCCCGCCGCTTGGTCAGCCATAGAGTTTTGACAGGTTATGCCTCCTTCCCTAGCTACCAAGAGCCCTCTGCCCTAGGGTGTCATGCTGATTCAGTGACTGCCAGTAGGCACCGTTCCCACCTGTCAGTCCTCCTCCCCAGCTACCTTTGCCTCCACCTTCTCCACTCCTATGAGAGAAACAGCTGGAACTTTGGGGCCCAATAGAACCTTGGGGTTTTCCCAAGAGAAGACTGGCTTTGGGTTGTTTGAGGAAATTAATGATCACACCCATATTTTCAGCTTGGGCAAAGATGGACAATAGACTTCCTGTCTCTGTCTACAGATAGTTATGGTCCTGACTTGTCTAAGAACATGTCCTTCCAGGTGCCATTCAAGAAAGCAAAGGGTGCGAAGGCTGGCAGAGACACACGGTGCTTGTTTTCACAGCAGCTGAGCTTAGGAACCTCCAAAGAAGCTGCTTGTCAGTAATCTTCTCTAGCCTCACCCGCACTCCCCTAGAATCTCCCTATTTTATTAGTTTCCTTCCCTTTGGCTACCAACCACTGTCAAATGAGCTTTAGGACCATATCCCCTTATCTTTAATCACTGATCAGAGTTCTGCCCTTAACAAAAAAACTCTTTAGCTGTAGGAAATAATTCAGACTACTTGGACTACAATTAACTTTTCAGACTCAACCTAGCTGGGGTGTCTGGAACATTCCTAAGATCAGCTAATGCTTAATGAGCATCTACATGGTGGTAACCCCAAGGTGTATAATTACTTCCCACACAGGATGATATGGTTTCTATTATTATGCCCATTTCTTAGATGAAGAAAATGAGGTACAGAGAGGCTAAAGTAGTCAGTCTCCTGATAGTGAGGACAGACCTGGGATTCAAATATAAGTCTGCCAGATGCAAAAGCCCATGCCTGCTCCTCTCAGCCGACACTGACCCTGGCTTCGGGGGCCACATCAATGACTTTGGGAGGTTTCGTGGATTTGGTGTCTCCGGCTCTCTACTCAGGAGACTGCAGAAAAACAGAAGGTGGGTGGGACTCCGGGGGAGACGTGGGAAAGATGGCATGAAGAACGGGTCCCCTGGGGAAGTCACCTGCTGGCTGAGTCCTTCCCCAGGGGACAAGGAGGTGGAGACAACTGAAGCGGGCTGAGAAGCTTTGGGTCAGTGGTGTGTGTAGTGGCTGGGGACATGAGCGTTCAAATCACATGGCTCAGATGCTACTTCCTACCCACATGATCTTGAGCAAGTCACTTTCACGCTCCATACTCAAACTCCACAGAACAAAGCAGCAGATCTCTACCAGGCAGAGGGGAGGACGGCTATGGGGCAGGCAGCGCCCCTTGGCAACCCCCAACATGGCTGCAAGGGCCAGGGGCCTGAGGATGGCAGATGAAGAGGTCAGTAGGCTCCCTGCCCGGAGCCTGTGCTGGGTCTTGGGGAACCAAAGGTAAAATACCTGGGCCCATAGCATATGAACATGATAGGCTATAGGAAATAATTCAGACTACTTGGCCTAGAATTAACTTTCCAGACTCAACCTAGCTGGGGTGCTTGGAATGTTCCTAAGATCAGCTAACGTTTAATAAGCATTTACATGGTGGCAACTCCAAGGTATATGATTCCTTACCACACATGATGAAAACCTCTCTGTGCTTCAGTTTCCTCATCTGTGAAATGGGGAGAAAAATAATACCAAACTCCTACAGTCAGTTGAAGGTTAAAAAGGTCAACATCTTTGAAGGATAAATTTAGAACAGTGTGTAACACATACAAAGCCCTCTGTTACTGAGTTTCTTTTTCCTTTTTACAAAAATGCAGGACTTCCCAGGTGCTCTGCCAATTCAGGGTTCAACCCCTGGTTGGGGAGCTAAGATCCCACATGCTGTGCAGTGAGGCCAAACAAAAAAAAAAAAGGTAATAGATGGCATATATCCTTCTGTCATCTGACATTTTTAACCTCAGCGTATCACGAGCATATTTCCACGTGTATATACATGTGCTCTGTTGTGCTTAGTTGCTCAGTCATGTCCAATTCTTTGCAACCCTATGGACAGTGGCCCACAAGGCTCCTCTGTCCATGGGAATTCTCTAGGCAAGAATACTGGAGTGGGTTGCCATGCCCTCCTCCAGGGGATCTTCCTAAGTCAAGGATCAAACCCAGGTCCCCCACGTTGCAAGCAGGTTCTTTACCATCTGAGCCACCAGGGAAGCCCGTGTATATTCATCCCTATGTCACTGTTAGCAGGATTTTACTGTTACCGCCATCTGTGATTAATTTGGCCACCCACACTCGTTGTTTCCATTTTTTTGCTATTATACTCTGAGCTAAATATCCTCATAGATAAAACAGTTCCTTAAATAAATCTCCTTTAAATTAAAAAATTAAGTTTAATTAAAACTACCTGAGCCTGGAAAGGTGGGTGGCCTCACAGGCTGCCCCGTTTCTTGCTTATCCTCAGTGTTTCTTACAGAAGCTGCCAAAGGCTTTCCTGGCTTCACAGTGTCCGAGAAGTCTGGGATGGAAGACTTGACTTCAAGAACTGGTTTCCCTGAAATGAGGTAGGAAGAAAGAAAGCTATTATCATTCAGTGAAGTGGGTTAGCCATCGAGAGGTTGGATGGAGAAATCTAGAGACTTGGTTCAGAGTCTGGGCTTGGCTTCAGATTCATGTGCCCCCGAAAGTTGTTTCCCTCTCTGGGCCTTGGCCTCCCCGCGTGTAATGTATAGCGCTTGGACCCGACAATCTCTGCGACCGTCCAGCTCAGGCACTCTGAGTCAGACCCACCTGACTTCCAATCCTACCAGCTGTGTGACCTTTGATAAGTCACTTTCCTTCTCTCTCCGAGCCTGTTTCCTCACCTATGAGACAGAAGTGATAGTCATGATAACATCTGCTTGCTTCCCTCACAGGGCTGTCAGGAAGAGGGAATGAGAACGCATACATGAAAGGGCTCTGTAGACCATGAGGTTCCCTGAACACATCGGGGAACCGCTGAGTCCCTAGTTGAGCCCCTAAGTATAAAAGTACTGCCCGTCTTCCAGCTTCCCCTTCCATGAGCAGTGCAGACACGTGCATCGTTCCCTGTTTTAGAGATGGGAAGCCTGAAAATAGCAGCCACGTCAACTGCGAGCCATGACGTCTGGTCAGCCCCAGTTCTGCAAGCATGAAATCCTCCCAAGGTCCTTCAGTGCATCCTGCTGGAGATGAAGACTCTGAGGCCTGAGCAGGTTAAGTGGCTTGTCGGACATCACACAGCCTGAGTAGGCAGGACCGGCTAAAGGAGCCTGGGTGGAGGTCAGCTGCCTTTTGAGAGTAATCACTTCCTCTCTGCAGTGATTTGGGAAACCCCAATGGTGCTGGAGGGTGTGTTTCCACCAGCTTCCACAGAGCCTGCTCCTAAGAACCGGCTTCCTCTCCCCTCCCCCAGCACTGCCGTCCTCTCAGGTTGGTCCGGCCTCCAGCTCCAGTGGCCTCCAGAGCCCTCCCCAGGTCTCATCTTACTGAGACACCTTCCTGGCCCCGCCACTTCCCTGCTTAGAGCCCATCTGACTCCCCACTTACAGGATAAAACACACACTCCGCACATGAACCCTCTGACACCCCCCACCCCCCACTGCCTCCCAGACCAAATCCTAATTCTACAGCCCTGCGTTCAAGGCCCTTCACCTCCTGGTGGTGAGAGGTGGACCCATATGTTTTTGAGAACCAAAAAAACAGAGCGCCCCAAAGTGTGGGGAAGACTGGCCACTCGCTCGTTCTCACATGGGCAGCGGGTGGGGCTTCAACGAAACACCTCCAGCCTTTGGGTCTGCAGGAGCATTTATTCCAACAGGTAAACTGTGTCTTGGGGCTCCCCAGGGCGGCTCAGCGATAAAGAGTCTGCCTGCCAATGCAGGAGACTCAGGTTTGATCCCTGGGTCTGGAAGATCCCCTGGCGGAGGAAATGGCAACCCACTCCAGTATTCTTGCCTAGGAGAATTCCATGGATAGAGAATTCTAGGCTAGGCTACAGTCCATGGTGTCGCAAAGAATCTGACATGACTGAGCAGGCACACAAACTGTGTCTCTCTATAAATAAAACCAATCATTGCTACGGAACCAAACTTCTCACACAGGCGCTCTGGGACTAGAACAATAATAATGCCTAAATTCACGGCACTGCACACGGAAGGCCGTGCAGATTTATCTGATGTTCTCAACCATCTCTGGTGGCTGACAGCTATCTCTGCCTTTTACTTTTGAGCATATTGAGGCTCAGATGGGTGAAATGGTTTGTTCCCAGCCAAAGAGCTGATGGATTCAAACCTGGGGCTGGTTTCACTGTTATTTACCCAGCAAGGACAGAACCACTCAAATGCACTGTCCTTAGCACTCCTGTTCCCCTCTACAGGTGGCTCGGCTCTGGCGTGGCCCCACCGGAGGAAAAGCAGGACAAAGGGAACAGCTTGCGAGCAAGTGAGGAAAGGCCAGAGGGAATGCACAAAAGTATCCCGAAGGCCGAATGAGGGATAACGGGTGACTTTTTCCTTGTTTCCTTTACTGTCACTGACATACTATTCCTTTAAATGGAACTTTCTTATAAGATGGGCTTCCCAGTTAGCTTAGCTGGTAAAGAATCCACCTGCAATGCAGGAGACTCCAGTTCAATTCCTGGTCAGGAAGGTCCCCTGGAGAAGGGATAAGCCACCCATTCCAGTATTCATGGGATTCCCTAGTAGCTTAGATGGTAAAGAATCCGTCTGCAATGCAAGAGACTTGGGTTTGATCCCTGGGTTGGGAAGGCCCACAGGAGGAGGCCATGGCAACCCACTCCAATATTCTTGCCTGGAGAATCACCATGGATGGAGGAGCCCGGCAGACTACAGTACATGGGGTCACAAAAAGTTGAACACGACTGAGAAACTAAGCACAGCACAGCATCTTATAAGATATCTTTTATCTTATAAAGAAGTAGCAGAGCTTAGCTGCTCAGAGTCCAGGTTTTGGCAGGGACACCAGTTTCATCACCTCCCAGCTGTGTTGGCTTTGGACAACTTCCACGAGACTAAGAGGAATCAGCACACGTTAACTGATTAGCTCAAAACATGGGAACTTCATTGGTGGTGGTGGTGGTATCATATTTTTAAAATAGTGGGTTATCTCTTTTCTTAAAAAAAAATACTTAGCTGTGCTGGGGCTCAGTTGCGTCATGTGGGATCTTCAATTTTTGTCGTGGCATGCAGGATTTTAGTTATAGCACATGGGATCCCTGACCAGGGATTGAACCCGGGCCCTGTGCGTTGGGAGCATGGAGTCCCAGCCACTGGACCACCAAGGAAGTCCCACAGGTTATCTCTTAAGCAGCCCACATATTGGGTGTAAAGAATGTAGGCTGGAGTCTTTTTGTTTTCATTTAACCTAACTCTGAATCATTTACAATTTTTTGTTGTTGTTTTACTGCATTTGTTTTTTTAAGTTGTGGTAAAATACATAAAACGTAAAATTTATCATCTTAATAATTTTACAGTTCAGTGGCATTAACTGCATTTACACTAGACACCGCTAGAGAGAAGCCAGCATGCCTGCGATGAAGGGCCAGCATGCCGCAATTAAGACTCGACACGGCCAAATAAATAAATAAATATTATTTAAAAAAAGAAAAGTGCATTTACACTGCTGTCCAACCATCACCATCATCCATCCAAAACTTTTTCATCTTCCCAAACTGAATTGCCCTATTCCCAAACTGAAATTCACGCCACCCCATAGGGGGGCCCCAGAGGTCACACACTTCATTTCTCCCCACCTGGGGTCCTCAGGCACCACGCTGCCCCCACGCCAATCCCATCAGGGAGAGGCCCTTCTGGCCCGACTGTGATCCCAGAAGCGAGGTTCCTCCCCAAGGGCAGCCCTGCCAGCAGGATTCACGGATTCCCACGTCTTTGCTCGTGTCATATACTGCTTTCCTCAGGTGCTGGGTGACAGTTTCTTGTAGAGAGTGACAACAGGGACAGTCACCAATAGTGAACACTGATTCCTGGGAAGATATGGAGCAGAAGCGAACAGCCTAGGAAGAAGGGGCCCCCGGGCCTCTCAGAGCCCTCTTTTCCCCTCTCTGGCCTGAGGAGATGGCCCCTTGGCACACCCCACTCTCCACCAACTGCCTCGTGTGGGTCTCGTATTTCTCAAAGGGCCACGTCCAAGCCGTCCTCATGACAACATCTATGTATGAAGCACAGGGCCAGAGGTGGCTCTTCTGTGGCTCCAGTTCCCCTTGCACTGGGCCAGTCGGGCCTGCTGGTGAAGGGGATCCCAGACAGCCCACCACAGCAGGAGATGCTCCTGAATATATCAGCTTCTAAAGGTCCCACCTGCACCCCAACTGGCACCTTCCCCCATCCGAGGCCTGGCTGAGCCTGTTTCGTCATCAGTCAAATGGGAGTGAAGGTGGCCATCCCGGCCTGACCTCACTTCAGTGACTTATCCCTTTCCCCTTTCCCTTTCTGCACAGATCTTTGCCTCTCGGTCAAGATCTATTTGGTAGGAACATCAAGGCCACCCACCCACCAGTGGCTGACCTCTCTGGCCTCCACCCTCAGGAACAGAAACGGCTTCGTTACATTGTCACCCTAAGGAGAGTGTGCAGTGACATGCGGGAGCCTACAGCTGGCACTGTGCTCTGTGCAAACGTGTGGGACTGGGGAGGGAACAGTCCTGTGGCACCCAGCGGGGGCTCCAGCCTGAAACTGAACTCGTCAGAGCATTTCAGCTAAAGTCCACTCGAGTCCCACCTAGTCACACACAAGGGCATAGAGGACAGCTGACGGAGCCCAGCTTCAGGCCTGCGGTAGCAATCAAATTGAGAAGCTTGTTTCCTGTGAAACCCCCGTCTCAGCACTCTGGGTTTTCAGATGGTTTTGAGATGCAGACATGACATGACATGTCATAAACATGACATATCTTCAGTTTGACTCTTGGGTTGCTGGTGTCCGATCTGAATTGGAAGGTGCAGGGCACGCTTTTGCTTGTCTCTTTTCCTACCATCAAACCCATGAGTGGGAGAAACTGTGGCTTTTCCCCTCTTACTGCCTGGAAACTGATCGTGATACCTGAGAGGATACCACGCCCAGTCCTTTGGGCCAGTACATACTGCAGAGTGTCGTTGAAATAAAAATAGAACATCAAAAGCAGGATGGGGCAAAGGAGGACATAACGCTCACACGAAAGGGTCATGATGATCTTTAAATCTCACCAGTTTCCTGTCTGCCAAGACCAAAAAGCGAGTCAGTGACATCATTTATTCCTACGACTGATGTACGGGAGCAGCCTCACACTTCCAGGAGACAACACTCTTTTCTCTGCTGCAATTACATGTTCAAAAAGAGTGCACACAAAAAGTTGATTTTGCTGTATCATGAGAACCAAAAATAGGAATTGTGATCACCGAGTAGAAGTGAGAGGAAGTGTGGGGAAGTTCCCAGAGCCAGCCCCTCTTAGGCTGGATTTTTTAACCTTCTGAGCTTCATTTGCATCTTCTATGGAGTCAGAATCATTATAACCCTTCTATCCCAGGACAATCCCAGGACTCAGTGGAACCAGATATAAAACCAGATACACAGCTGGGCCAGTGATGGGAGAGGGCACAAACTGTGACTCAGTCATTCTCTGTCCTCTCTTGCTGCTCAAAGACACAGAGGAAGAATCTCTGATCCCAATTTAGATTCTCTGAAGGAAGCATCTGGGATGGACAGTTCCAACAGTTTAAACCCTCCAATGGACATGTGCGTCTCAGTGGGCAGTGGCAGGGCCTTGAAGGTGCAGTGGCCGTCGCGCTGAGTATTACAGAAGCCCTGATAGAGGAGAGCTCTGCCCTGCTTCTGTCCGCTGTGTCATTGGCAGCTGGCCTGCTCACACCCAGGAAGACAGGCAACTTGGGGTTCTCCTGTTGAGACCCCTAGAAATGGGAGGAGACGCCAAAGCTCAAAGTAACATCTTTGGTGGCTGTGGATGCCAAGGGGTTGAGGTGTTGGTTCTCAGATCAATTAAATCAGAGTCTGGATGTTTTCAAAAGCTCCCTAGATAAGGCTCAGAACAGTTGGTTTAACCCAGAATGATGAGGATTGAGTTTCCAGCTCCAAGGGGCAGAGGAAGGGTCAGAAAGAAGCGTTTCTCTCCGCTCTCTCCATAGTTCCCAGGGAACAGTGGGTCTGATTCCTTTTTCTCCCTGCTTTGTATTTTTAGGATGTTCCACTCTCTCTAATGAGCCACAGATCACATGTGCTGTGGGGCCCAATAGTGATTTCAGTGAATTCACTCATGCACACCGCAGTTACGCTTGTGGGCAAAGGAAACTCTCCAAGTTTCATCTGACAAGTGGGATGAGGAACTGTGCCATCCGCCCCCAGAGATGATGAAATAAGTAAGTGCTCAATAGTTATAAGCTACTATTGTAATTTACTATTGTTATGCTCATCTCCCCCGAGTTTAGGTCAGGCGTTTTTTCCTCCTGTGTTTTCCTGTATGTGTAACCTATTGAATTCAGATGACAGCTCTGGGGGGAAAGGCCGGTTGCTATCTCTAGGTAATACTTCAGTAAAGTGAAACCTGACATAGTTCTCTTACTTATATTTTGTTTATGGAGGCCCCACTTCCTTTGGTCGAAAGGCTTACACATGCTGGGTCCTTGGCAGAGGGCCCTGTGATCTTCTCGCAGGGGCCAGCAATTCGGGAACATTTGATACAGTGGCAAACCCTGGAGCCACATGCTTGAGCAAAGGGCACTCCAGCTGCCGGCAAGGTATTTCCCCGATGAGCAAGTCTGGAATTTCCCCCACTCTTCACAGCCCTCGGCTGAGGGGTGCTACCTCAAGGTAAACTGTGATGTAGTATTTATATATTTGTCTTTATTTTTTGTGTTTATTCTGACTCATGTTGCTTAAAGGGATCCCTTTGAGAGCAAATAAAAGTGATTCAGCCCCCAAGTGAAGAACCCAGGTGCCAGCTGGCCACAGCAGGACAAACAGAACTTTCTAGACCCTCTCTTTTCCTTTTCCTTTCCCTCCCTGTGCATCCAAAGTCCATACACACACACCCCTAGAAACTCCCAGCTCAAGCTAGACGTGAAGTTAGGCAAGTCAGAGAGCATGACCTGTCTTCCCAATCACCCTATCTAGGATCCTCCATTGGAACTGTCCCCCAGCTGCTAAAATGACTCATCCATCCTCATTCACTTACTCATTGTGTTAGGGACAGGGGATGCCAACCGTTATCAAAACCCACATGATAGTTCAAAGATATCTAATTATAAACTGGGAGGAATTCTGAGCTGAAAACAAGCTGGAGGAAGGGATGGGTACCTGACACTTACTTACATGGGGTGTCCAGGGTAGGCTTCTGTGGACAGGTGCCGTTTAAGTCGAGACTCAGAAGATGAGAGGGATGAACCACGGAAAGAATACAAGGGAGTTGGGGGGTGGGGGTGGGCACGGACCAGCATTGTAAAGAGAAGGAACAGCATGTGCAAAAATCCTGAGGCAGAAGATAGTTCGGTCTATCTCCTAAAATGAAAGACAACCCTACTGGTTGAACTGAATGAATGGGAGGGTGGGGGGAGTAGCCAAGATGAGCTGAGAGAATTGGGCGAGGGTTAGACCCTGTGAGACCGCATGGGCCACAGTGAGGTGGAATCTTGTAAAAAACCCCTTGAACTGAGGTACCCTAGAGCTGAGACGGTGCTTACCAAACAGTCATTTGCTCCCCTCAGACCCCAGCCTCTCTAGCAATTAGGCTGAGGGCACTGACTGGTTCTGGCCAATAGGTGTTAAGTGGAAATGCCATTGTCACTTCCCTGATAAAGCAAGCCTCGTCCATTCGTCTCTTTCCCTCTACAGTGACTGTGGAAACCATGCATTCCTGATGGCCTACCAAGTGCCAGAAGGCAGGAGGCAGCCCTAGACTCTGAGAAATCAATCTTTGCTACATTGAACAACCAAGATTTCCAGGTTTATCTGTGACTGCAATACCACAGCCCATCCTGATTAATAGGCAACCTCAACATGTGTCTAATGCTCGTAACCCAGAGGAGCTGCTTTCCACAGCGTGGCATAGAGCAGGAGCTCAGTAAACCGCGGCTCCTCTCCCTCCAGCTCCCACTCGTCCTCTCTGAAAACCTGGGGACTGGTTGAAAGGCACCACATGTGCCCCTCTGTCCACGCTCACACGGACTCCCAAGAAACCTACAGTGCTCAAAGCTTCGCTCTTTTCCAGTGGAATCACTAATGTGTGGAAGGAGGGTCAGGAGACCATGCTAAGTCACACAGCAAGGATGTTCAGAAAGCCTAGTGCCACTTATGTTCTGAAGCTTCCCTGTTTATGAGACAATCAGACAGGACAATGTCTACGCCTGTTTTTCAGAGGGGAAAGTGAGACTTGATGCCCTCTGGTGATGTCCCCCAGCAGGGTTAAGGTCAAGCAGACCTGCATCCCTTCCCTGCCCATTGCTTACTCGCTGTGTGGCTTTGGGTGACTTACTTAATCCCTGCGTCTCAGTTTCCTCATCCATGAAATGAGAATAGCAAGATCTGTGAGGTAATATACTTGCCCAGCACATCAGGTGCTAAATACAAGTTATAACTAGCACTCAGGTAACATGACTCCTGGCTGGGATGTGGTGGGAGTGGGCAGGGGGGCTCTTGGTCCAGTGCAGTGCCACCACCAGGGGCAAGTCTCCTGGGGTCCTAGGACCTGAGTCCTTCCCACATTTTGTTGTTCCCTAGTGGTAGGAAAGGAGCGGGTGTTGGGGAAATCTCCAGGAGAATACACACACCAGCCCTGTCTGGTCCTTGCAACTGCTCAGCCTCTTTGGGAGAGAAAGGGTTTGTTCTCTTCCATTTCACTTTAGGAATCTGGACAACAGACAGAAACTCCCCACCCAGCGAGAGCCCAGCTCCAGGAAGGAAATGACTTTGGCTGAGCCACCAAACAAAAGTTAGAAACTGTGAAGGTTGCTCAACTAAGAAAAGACCGTGTGAAAATTGGGAAACTTGAAAGAACAAACTCCCAGGAAGATGACAGCAGCAGATGGAAAGAAGAAGCCTGCTTCACCTCCCTTGGAGTCCCTTCAGGTTCCAGAAGCTTCCTGCTCTCCTATTCAGCTGACACCTGGAACCTCAGAGGCCCCTGTTCCCCACCATGGCCAGAGCAGTGGGGATACTCCCTCCCAAACCTTCCCTTCACTCCCGATGAAAGCAGACCTGACCACGGCCAAGCATTGCTCCTTTCCACCACCAGGCCTTTGCACACACTGTTCCCTCTGCCTGCAAATGCCTGTGTGGTTGGCCAACCCGTCCTTTGAGTGGAGACTCAAGTTTCAGTTCCTCAGGGAAGCTTCCCCAGATGAAATAAAAACTTCCCCTCTCCCACCCTCCTACCTACCTACCTACATTTCTCCTTTGAGCACTCCTGCTGCGGCTGGGTACCCATCTCTATGCCAGCATCCTGTTCATATCCAGCTCTCAACTAAACTGCAAACTCCTTCAGGTCGGAGATCTAGTCTGTGTTTTCACTGCTGTGTCCTTGACACCTAGCACATGGTGGGCACTTGATAACATGCCTCAGTTCACTGCTGACTCTCTTCTCCAGATTCTGTGTATCTAACTCCCTATGAGGAAGAACAAGGGAGAGTTTCACCTCACAGGTCAGGCATAGCTGGTTTCATGCCTTCATGCTCAGAGCTAGAGCCATCAGACTACTGCTGTTGGCGGGTTCAGCTCCCATGCCCACCTTAGTGGCATTTCATCAGCTCCGAAGCTCAGCTGCAATGACAACCAACCTACCTCTGGCGGGAAGCCACAGCTCTGATACTTTGGCCTCTGCCTTGATTCCAGCTCCTGAGACCCCCAGATGCCAGCACACAGCCCTCTCCCTAAGCCTGGTGGTCAGGAAAAGTCCCCATCAGGAGAAGGATGCTCAGGTTTTAAGCCCCAGGGTGATGGTTGAACCTAGGTCCCAGGGTCAGACTCTTCTGATGCTGGCCTGACCATGTGAATGCCGCCCCTGATGCCCCAGGTTCTCCATCATGAGGCCCCCCTGGGATGCCCAACAACTGCACCATGGCCACCATTTACTAGAGCAGTGACTCCCACAGTGTACTGATTCCGTGGGAATATTAATAAGTATCAAATGAAAAGAGGGCTCCCGTAGTCAAATGTAAATGGAAAATACTGGCCTAAATAGGTTCCTTTGCTACAGAACTTATCAGAGCCTTAAAACATTGGTGTGTATCTTAGGGGGCACTGATAAAGCATACAGATTGCCCAAGGTTATTTTTTCATGAACCCTTTGTTTGTAGGGGGTAACTTGCTGGAGCACACGGGCACGTGATTTGGGAAATGCTACTCTAAGCCATGAGTCACCCTGGGGATATCCTATGCATACGGTACTTTCCCCATCACAAAAAGACATTTTTCAACGCAATACAAAGGCCCCATTCCTCTTCCTATCTTGACTCAGAGACTGGGGCTTCACTTAAGACCCTGCTCTTCCCTGTGGGCTCAGAAGAGCCTGGATGTGAAGACATCCATGGAAAGTCACTTTATGTCTGGTCTCTGCCAGAAGTCAGGAGGTGAAAGTGGAGAGGGGAGAGTAATAAAGGGCAAGGTAAAGTCACTTCATCTCACAAAGTGAACCATCAAGAGGTACTGCCTAGGCACTGCCCTGGTGGTCCAGTGGTTAAGAAGATTTGATTCCTGGTAAGGGAGCTAAAATCCCTCTTGGCCAAAAAACCAAAACAGAAAATAAGTTGTAACAAATTCAATGAAGACTTTAAAAATGGTCCACATCAAAAGATATCTTGAAAAAAAGGGGGGGGACACTGTCTAGAGCTGATGGAAAATTCATTAAATATGTAATGATATTCGTTAAAAGTTAGAACAACAACCTACAGACTATAGAGGAACTAAAAATCCATCTACAGATTACAGAGGATATAAATGTATTGCTGTAAATGTATTTGGAGGAACGGGGAGAAGAGGTGTGTATGTGGCCGGCCAAAATCTTGGCCTTCTCTGCCCACCAAAGTTAAATAAAAAATACGGAGACAGAGTTTGGAGGAAATAGAAAGATGGTTTTTATTCTCAGCCAGTAGACAGGGGAACATAGTAGGCTCACGCCCCCAGAACTGCGTCCCTCCTCCACGAGGAGTCTAGGGACTTCTATAAGGCAAGGGCTTGCAGTCATGATGGTGATGAGGAGCAAAGGTGATAGGGTCTTGATTTCTTCCTCTCGAGTTGTTTCAAAGACAGTCATAAACTGGCACTGGTAATCCAATAATTGAGTCTGAGAGTTGGGGGGCTCTGCGGCCCTCTTTTTGATGTGTAACTACAAGGGGAAGGGTGTTGAAAGGGTAAACACCAGATAGGGGATGTATTTAGCATAGAGTCAAAGAAGAAAATGTGCACTGTAGCTCCTGCAGAGTTAAGGGGCACAAAAGCAAACTTAGTTACTGACATGCAAAATTAAGATCAGTAGACCTTGGAAGAAAAGTTATGACTAACCTAGATAGCATATTGAAAAGCAGACACATTACTTTGCCAACAAAGGTCCGTCTAGTCAAGGCTATGGTTTTTCCAGTGGTCATATATGAATGTGAGAGTTGGACTGTGAAGAGAGCTGAGCACCAAAGAATTGATGCTTTTGAACTGTGGTGTTGGAGAAGACTCTTGAGAGTCCCTTGGACTGCAAGGAGATCCAACCAGTCCATTCTGAAGGAGATCAGCCCTGGGATTTCTTTGGAAGGAATGATGCTGAAGCTTAAACTCCAGTACTTTGGCCAACTCATGGGAAGAGTTGACTCATTGTTGGAAAAGACTCTGATGCTGGGAGGGGTTGGGGGCAGGAGGAGAAGGGGACGACAGAGGATGAGATGGCTGGATGGCATCACTGACTCGATGGACGTGAGTCTGAGTGAACTCCGGGAGTTGGTGATGGACAGGGAGGCCTGGCATGCTGCAATTCATGGGGTTGCAAAGAGTCAGACACGACTGAGTGACTGAACTGAACTGAACTGAGACTAAAAAAAACAAGGAATGCTCAGGCCTGCTCACTGATTTTTATCTTTATCTTCTTTGTTCCCAGAAAAGGGAAAAAGAAAAACTCATACCTCTTTTTTCCTTTTTACTGCAACATGTAGAGCCAAATTCTCTTCTAGGAAGTTAATGGATAATATTTAAATTGATATATATGAAAAGAACAGGATAAGCACATTATTTAGAGATAGTGCAAATGTGGTGAGAATATCCATTCCCCTTGTCTTCCTACATTCTAGTTTTAGCTACATTCTAGAATGTCGGGATGTTTTGACATGTAGGAATGAGTTCCTACATTCTAGTTTTAGAAGTTTTAGCTAGACAGACAGCTGCCTGGATAAAAACTACATTTTTAAGCTACATTCAGACTTCCCTTGCAGCTAATTATGGTCATGTGACTAGGTTCTAGTTAATAGAACTTAATGAAGAAATGGGAATACCAGCCTACCTGACCTGCCTCTTGAGAAATCTGTATGCAGTTCAGGAAGAAACAGTTTGAACTAGACATGGAACAACAGACTGGTTCCAAATAGAAAAAGGAGTATGTCAAGGCTATATATCGTCACCCTGCTTATTTAACTTACATGCAGAGTACATCATGAGAAATGCTGGGTTGGATGAAGCACAAGCTGGAATCAAGATTGCCGGGAGAAATATCAATAACCTCAGATATGCAGATGACACCACCCTTATGGCAGAAAGTGAAGAAGAACTAAAGAGCCTCTTGATGAAAGTGGAAGAGGAGAGTGAAAAAGTTGGCTTAAAACTCAGCATTCAGAAAACGAAGATCATGGCATCCGGTCCCATCACTTCATGGCAAATAGATGGGGAAACAGTGGAAACAGTGGCAGACTTTATTTTTGGGGCTCCAAAATCACTGCAGATGATGACTGCAGCCATGAAATTAAAAGACACTCCTTGGAAGGAAAGTTACGACCAACCTAGACAGCATATTAAAAAGCAAAGACACTACTTTGCCAACAAAGGTTTGTTTAGTCAAGGCTATGGTTTTTCCAGTAGTCATGTATGGATGTGAAAGTTGGACTATAAAGAAAATTGAGGGCCGAAGAATTGATGCTTTTGAACTGTGGTGTTGGAGAAGACTCTTGAGAGTCCCTTGGACTGCAAGGAGATCCAACCAGTCCATCCTAAAGGAAATCAGTCCTGAGTGTTCACTGGAAGCACTGATGCTGAAGCTGAAACTCCAATACTTTCACCACCTGATGCGAATGTTAGGTAGGTAGAATAGGGAAAAGGAGTCCAAAATGGCAGTGGCTAGAAGACAAAGAAGGGAAAAGCCCGCGAAAATAGAACAAAAGAAGGTCCGAGGACCAGAGCGAGGACCTCAGGTACAACAAACAACACTCCTGGCTGGCCCAATTTACATAGGACAGGCCCAGGGAGAGATAAACATATAAGAGGAGCCAAAGCTAGGTCTCTCTCTCTCCCTACCACGCTGGGGCGCTCTTCTCCTCGTGTCTTTGGATCGATGTGCCTTCACGCTTCAAAGATGGATTTTCCTGTTATCTTCTAAATAAAATAGAGCTGTAACACTGAGCTGTAACACTGATTTGTCTAAGAGCTATAACATGGTCCATTCGAGACCTGAAAGCTATAACACGGTCTATCCAAGACCTGAGAGCTGTGACACGCTGAGGGGGCTTTAATGTCTGTCACTCCAAGTCTTTGTTGTGATGAGACAAAGAACCGAGGAACATACACACGAGTGGCACGAAGAACTGACTCATTGGAAAAGACCCTGATGCTCGGAAAGATTGAAGGTGGGAGGAGAAGGGGATGACAGAGGATGAGGTGGTTGGGTGGCATCACCGACTCCATGGACATGAGTTTGGGTGAACTCCGGGATGGACAGGGAGGCCTGGCGTGCTGCAGTTCATGGGGTCACAAAGAGTCGGACACAACTGAGCGACTGAACTGAACTGAACTGAATGAAGTGATAAAAGTACCTCTTTCAGCTTAAACCCTTAGAAGGAAAGAAAAGTCCCCACCCCTTTCTGCTGCCTGGAATATGGAAAAGGGAAGAGGAGCTGAAGAGAGTATCTCAAACCACAAGCTGGAAACCACATGTTCAGGATAGCAGGATAAGGTAGAAAAAAACCTTGAATCCCTGACACTGTGGATCCACCCTATCAGCCTTTTTGCCAACACACACACTACTAATGGAGAGAAATCTTCTTTTAGTTTAACTCGTTGTTATTTTGGCCTTTCTTATAGGAGCCAGGGTTTCGCTGGTACCTCATCTGGTAAATTATCCGCCTACAATGTAGGAGCCCTGGGTTCAATCCCTGGGTTGGGAAGATCCCCTGGAGGAGGGCATGGCAACTCACTCCAGCATTCTTGCCTGAAGAATCCCCATGGACAGAGGAGCCTGGCGGGCTACAGGCCATAAGGTCTCAAAGAGTCGGAAACGACTGAATGGCTAAGCACAAAACATAGGAGTCAGATCAATATAATAATGTTAGAGGTGGCAAGTACCCAGGTATGGCAGGCTGGAAAGCTGATTACTCTCCTCATACCAAAGCAAAACTGTCACCTGTGATCCTCGGAAGGCAGTCCATGTGCTAAGCAATCCCGTAACTCTAAATGGAGAAGCTGAAAATGTTCTGAGGGTTGGTGTATGTGGCTTCTTTTTCAAGAGACCTCCAACAAAGGCAGAAGAACTCCTGTGGAGCCAGACCATGTTAAAGCGGAGATGAAAATGATGATGCGGCCTGCAGTAGAAAATCCAAGTTGACCAAGAACCACGTCCCCTGTCAGGGGTCCCAAAGGGAAAGTCCCAGCAGGAGGTGATAGCATGGCCCCAACCTTTCTAATTCACACTTCTCAGTCCACCACTGATCTAATTCTCAGTCCACCACTATCTGCCAGACACAGAGCCCAGAAGCAAGAGTCCAAAGAAGAACACTTCCATCCCATCCAAGTTATTGTTTCAGGTGGCCTCAGGGGAGGCTCCAGGTATGCACCTTAAATTAGGAGGAAGTGGGGGGGTGGGCGAGGTGCAGGCTGAGTACATAGGCCACTAAATAAAAGAGCAAACTTTTCAGGGCTAAGAAGTAAGCTATCTAGGCTGGATCATTAGCTGTGGTTATCACATACACAACTGATTAGAAGCCAAGAGACCAGAAATTTCTAGCATTTTGAGGGAAATGTATTGCCAAAGAAACCACAAGCCTGGTATGACAAAAGCTGGCCATTATTTGACCCCACAGCTTCTCTGAGGCCCCCAAACCACTTCTCCCCAGCAGGAAGAGCGCTATAAAAGCCATGTAGCCCCCTATAAGGGCAGCCTTATCAGAAGTTCCCACTTCTGATGAGACCACAGAGAACAGGAAGCAGGGAAGCTCCACCAATACCTACCCCACCCCTCAAAACAGGGTCAGAAATCAGAGAACCAGGTGCTGGAACAGTAGTTCTTAACTTTATCTACACTGGCAATTGAGGTAAGGCCCAAGAACCTGAATTTCTAACAAGCTCCCAGGGGAAGCTAAGCCTTAGAAGTCTAAGGAATACACTTTAAGAATCACTGGTCAACTAAAAGAACAAGGGGCTGCCAGATGGACCAAGCAAAGGACTCACTCCCCTTGCTGAAAGAGACTCCCTTGGGGAAAGGGTGAGCATGTTGTGTTTGTGGGAAAAAGGATACATACAGATATTAGGGTGGCCCAAAGCAAAGGGCCAAAGGAAGACAGCTGTCCCTCCAACATGTATCCCCTCATCTTCTAGAGTAATAGACACTTTAGTTGTGCACACAGGCTCCCAGCTACAGATCCCATTTCCCAGCTTCCCTTGCAACTACATGTGATCATGTGATCAACCCTGGCCAATGGTCTGTGAAGGGAGGTTACACTGCAATTCCCAGGGGATCGTGCCTTTCTTGTTGGCTGGAAGGCATGTGTGGAGGCACAGTCTTGTTTAAGTCTTATTTAAATCACTGTAGTCTGCCCTTAGTAACAGCAATAAACCTGGGACGCTAATATAGGAAACTACCAAGAAACAGCTAAAGGAGTAAAAAAGGTTGACCCTGGCAAGCAGATTTGCCAGAAAAAGCAATGGTAAGGCTTCTGTACTAGTTTATTCTAATTCTTATAACATTTAATGTCTGACAATTGAATATTAATGGTCTTGGCAATTAAGGCTGAGAAAATATCAAGGAACAGAGACCCACACACTCAGCTCTTTGAAGGACATGATTTCAAGAGACAGGACACACGTGTGGCCCTCCGTGAACCCCACACTCAGCCTTTTGGTTCAGGTACAACCTTTGGAAGGTCTCTGCTAAATACAAATATATTACCTAGAGTCTTAAGTCTCTGAGGCTTTATATGTGGGACTTTTGGTGTCTGGTTCTCAAGTTCTGTTTTAGTCAAACCTAGTCTTAAAGTTATCTGAAAAGTGGTGGGCAGAAGTTAGGTTCTCAAACTGCTATGGGCAGCTGAGCAAGCTCATAAACAATCTTCAGCAAGTGTTAGGTAGTTAGAATAGAAAACAGGAGTCCAAAATGGCGGTGGCTAAAAGACAAGGAAGGGAAAAGCCCGCAAAAATAGAACAAAGGAAGGTCCGAGGACTGGTGTGAAGACCTCAGGAAGAACAAACAGCACTCCTGGCTAAGCCCAATTTGCATAGGGCAGGCCCAGGGGGAGGAAAAAACATAAAAGGAGGAGCCAAAGCGAGCTCTTTCTCTCTCTCTCCCCCGGGAGCTGGTGCGCTTCTCCACTCTCTTCTCTTCGTGTCTTTGGGTTGGCAGCCCTCACACTTCGGGGATGGATCCTCCTGCTATCTTCTAAATGAAATAGAGCTATAACACTGATTTGTCTAAGAGCTATAATACGGTTTGTCCAAGACCCGAGAGCTGTGACACGCCGAGGGCTTTAATGTCCATCGCTCCAAATCTTTGTTGTGATGACACAGAACCGAGGAGAATACACTTGCCTGACACAAAGTAAATGCAAAGCAAGGTTTAACTAATGCTACCATTAGGGCTTCCCAGGTGGCACAGGGGTAAGGAATCCACCTGCCAATGCAAGAGATGCGGGTTCAATCCCTGGGTCAAGAAGATTCCCTGGAGAAGGAAATGACAACCCACTCCAGTATTCTTGCTTTGGAAATCCCACGGACAGAGGAGCCTGGTGGGCTACAGTCCATGGGATGGCACAGAGGCCCACAGGACGCATGGACTAAACAAAAGCAATGTTACAATTAGGGAAGGGAAAACTGATCTAATTGGCTGGAATAACAGAAATTTAATATGCCTCACTCATGCCTTTTGTATTCAATTTCAAAAAGTGACCAAGATTTACGGCACCTTTTTTTTTTTTAATTAAAAAAAAAAACAAACCACAGAAAAACAAAACCCAAAAAAACCCCAAGATACGGAAAGGGGAAGTGTGTTGCCTGAGGACTGAAAGCAATAGTGAAAACACAACCGAAATCCCAAAACAAATGTCTCTTCCTCAGGCAATTTTAATCAGAGCCAAGGACTGGGGAACAGAGGCAGACTCTCACAGTCCTGAGAGGTTACAGGCGGTTGGAACAGGAAAGCAGGGAACTGAGTAAAGTTCTAGGAAGAAAGGCTGACAGATAACTATTACTGTTTCCTGGAAGACCAAACACTGCGTGCAGTGAAGTTCCCATGAGAAAAGCTAAGAATGAGGACTCTGATCCAGACGCGCCTGGGTGTGACCAGACCTGTGCCCTTGGGGAAGGCTCTGAGCCATTCCTGACCTCAGTGTCCTCTTAGTGGGAGAAGGGGCTCCTTAGAGCACCCACCTCGAGGGGGTTCTGGGAGGAACCAAGCTCAGCGCCTGGCACCTCAAAAGTGCCTAGTCAGTGTCAGCTTCAGATGGTCACACTGCAATGAGTGTGTTTCTCTGAATCTGGCATTAAGCTGTGTGTTGACCTCAAATTGTTAAGAATATGTTCAAGATTAGTCAACAGTCAGGTTCTGACGTCAATGGCAAACTGGTGTGTCCAACAAGAGATGTGTCTCAATTCCTCAATTTCCCTAGGCCTCCAGACACCCCTGCAGCATCCCAGTACCCTAAACAGGTGTCCTCTCCAAAGTGGCCTGAGCCGAGGTCCCTCCATTCTGGCTGACCTGACCCAACAACAGCTTTCCTGCTCCACTCTGCAGTCCCCGTTCTCCACAACTCTCTCTTTTTTCCCCTCTCTTTCTCTTTAGCATCCTTGGACAGGCACAAATTTCCTCACCTCTTTTTGATCCCATTTAGAGTTTATCACTAATTCTATCAAAACATGAAAAATGTTTGAAAGCACATCTACTCAACTCAGAGTGTACCACATGTCAGGTTCTGGGGCTGCAGACAAGCCAAAGAGGGATCTGCAAGCAGTTACACAGGACAGGTGTTAGTCACACCAACCACTGTGTGTCTCCACCTATAGGCCACCCTGATAGCTCCTGATTTATCTCTGAGGATGGAAGGCTCTCAGCCCCTACTCCTCCTCCTGGAAGCCCTCCCTGATTCCAGAAGGCAGGTGCTGAACTGAGGTCTGTTGGTTCAGTCAGGTTATTCCCAGCTCAGGGCCCACAGGTCTCCCACAGGCCGGTGGGGCTCTGAATGCCCCGCTGTCTACCTCTCACACCAGCTTTTTGCTAGTTCCTTCAACACCCCTGGGCCTTCACACAGGCTGTTCCCTCTCCCCTGGGTTCTCTTACTCCAACTCCTCTCACAGGTGCCTTCTTTTCACTCCTCCAACTTCACCTCCTCAGATGGGCCTTTCATGACCACCATGTTCTAGAAGGGTCCCCTACTCAGTCACTCCCTCCCTTTATTTTTACTTGTTTTCCTGTCTGCCGTCTCCCCATCACTATGCTCTCCATGAGAACAGAGGACCTGTTGTTTTCCCACCTGTATTCCAGGACCTCGGACAGCACCAGACACTGGGCAGGGGCTCAGTAAGTTCCTGTGAGGCCTGGCCCACTGCCCTACACTGAAAGGGTCTCTTTGGGAACATGGGGCTGGGGGGTCCAGTGTAGATTATCAGGCCCCCCCCCATCCTCCTGCCTCTGCTGAACACTGGCTGAACACCAGGCCCTTGACATATTCTATTTTTTCAGTTTCCCTGACACCCTTCAAGGTAAGGAGGTTATTATTTATTACCTGTTAATATAGTCCCACCATGGCCATATCTGTAGGGGGGCAGTTTGTAACACTGGTACTGAACTCATCAAAACTTAAAATATACAAACTTTCAACACAGCCATTCCAATGTTGGGAAAATCATCCCACAACTAGATTCACATGTGTGCAAATGCGGTGTGTGTCCCAACACTGTATACAATAGGCAACTGCTAGAAGCAGCCTGAACACCCATCAATAAATCGCCATACAGTATGTCATAGGAATACAATGTCACTGCTGGCAAAAGATCTCAATATGAAACAGCCTGGAAGATCAACTGCCAGGTGAAAACAAAGGGGCCGTCTGAGTGCATGGTCTTCTCTCTGCCATTTGTATTAAAAGCATTGCAGATACATATAAACATTTGCCTAGAAAATTTCTGGGAAAACAGACAAGAAATTGTAACTAGTGGTTACTTCTTGGGATGCCAAATTGGGAAACAGGATGAGGATATAAATAATTTTTACTGCCGACTTTCTTGAATTGTTATGTTATAGCTATTTTTAAATTTCTATTTATTTTTGCAACAGAGAACCAACATTTAAAAGATGACATTTAAAAGAGACTGACAATCAAAAAAATCAATAAAATAAAATCTCTCTCCAACTCCTGCTTCCCTGGCTGCACCATTCCTCTCCCTGGGGGTGACCACTGTTATTAATTTCTTACTTGGGTGGTAAGAAATGTCTTTAAGATCAGGAAAGCTTTTAAGGCCAGAAAGTGCAGTTCCTGCTGGCTGTGAGGGGACTGTGGGGACTCACAGTTGAGGATGATCTGGGCGGCGCGGTAGAGCTCCAGGTGGCACAGGAGGTCCAACAGCTGCTGGACGGTGGCCTGCCGCATGCCCCACCACCACAGTAGCTCTCGTGTGATGCTCACACCCTGGGCCCGCTCCATGGACTTGATCTTCCGCAGCTGGGTCAGGTCTGTGATCACGTAGGAGGCTGGAAGGTGAGCAGGAAAAAATGCTTAAGAGTCAGAAGGGCAGTCCCTCCACCAGAGGGACCCCATGCTGGCCCGGCTCTGTCCATCACAAAGCCACCTGCCCCTCACTCTACCTGAAATTCCACCATGAGTTGGGCTCCACCGGCAGCCCAAGTCATTCAACACCACCAGGACCAGCATGCTCACACTTGAATGTAAATGTCACCCTGGGCAGCCATGCAAGACTTAGGAGAAAAACCACTGGACAAGAGGGTCAGGGGCCTTGAGCTTTAGCTGCTTATTTGCTATGGGCAAGACACTTGCCCAGGGGGATGGGAGCCTCGGTTTCCTCAAGTGTAACAGAAGGTGAAAGAACTTTGTCTTTCTTCCCTTCCAAACAGAAGCCCCATGTAGGCACTGTTAGAGCCTCAGGACAGAGAAGAAGGCCCGGCACAGAGTGGGGGCAGGGCCAGGACCAAAGTGAGGCCGTGGAGGCAGCCAGGGGGCAAACGTTAAGGAAGTGCTCACTCTCGGGGCTGGTCCTGCCCCTGAAGCAGCTGGAGAGTAGATGCCGCCTATAGTTTTGCCCTGGGCATCTCATTCTCGTCACCTCTAAGTCCCAGCCCTGGCAGGGAGAACTGAATGAATCAATCAAATGAATCCACAGCCCGCCATCCTCATAAAACTGTTACAAGGAGCAAGAGAGCCATGGATCTAAAAAGCACTCTGCCAACTCTGAAGCAGTGTACAATGTACAGGGGGCTACTGTCTACAATGGGCTTCCCTGGTGGCTCAGCAGTAAAAAATTCACCTGCAATGCAGGAGATGCAGAAGACTTGGGTTAGATCCCTGACTTGGGAAGAGCCCCTGGAGGAGGGCTTGCCAACCAACTCCAGTACTCTTGCCTGGGAAATCCTATGCACAGAGGAGCCTGGCAGGCCGGAAAGAGATGGACATGACTGAAGTCAAGTGGGCCTTAGAAAGCATCACTACAAACAAAGCTAGTGGAGGTGACAGAATTCCAGTTGAGCTATTTCAAATCCTGAAAGATGATGCTGTGAAAGTGCTGCATTCAATATGCCAGCAAATTTGGAAAACTCAACAGTGGCCACAGGACTGGAAAAGGTCAGTTTTTATTCCAATCCCAAAGAAAGGCAATGTCAAAGAATGCTCAAACTACCGCACAATTGCAGTCATCTCACATGCTAGTAAAGTAATGCTCAAAATTCTCCAAGCCAGGCTTCAGCAATACGTGAACCGTGAACTTTGAGATGTTC